>NC_089830.1:300000-600000 GCF_035046505.1 Tiliqua scincoides | reverse complement strand
CTCTGGAGCAAGGAATCATCACTATACATCTTTGCTGCTTATACCACTTTTGAACTTTTTTTGCTGAAGTGGCATATACACATTCAAGAAGTAAGAAGTACATTGCTTCCTCCCACTAGTTCAGCCTGACTTCAGAGAGAAGGTCCTTGTCTGCTTCTTAAGAATGTTTTGAAATGTAACCTATACTCAAAGGGTGTTCTTGGAAGCACTGGATGTGTTCTGCCCGAACAGTTTCATCTCATACACAGTGAACAACAGAAAGGCAACTGCCTGGCAGACAACTGTACAAAGCTGCTCATGTTAAGAGGCAACCTGAGTGCACTGCTAGACATCTTCATGCCTACCTGTACACAACAGTCTGAGGTAGGTCAGTGCAGGAAAACAAAATGCTCACAGGAAGCAGATCCCACCCTGGTGATTACACCTTGCATAATTTGGAGACAGACAACAGCTGCCCCAATGTTCTACTCAGATTTGTAATGCTTGGACAGAATCAAATCAGAGCAGAACACCTGGCTTTAGGACCTGGTACATCACATATACTTTTAATACAAGAACACCCACCAAGTGGCATATGTTTTATTGTGTACACACCTCTGTCTGGGGCAATAGTTGACTGATTCATGGAGGGATGCAAGATGCTGTCTGACTGACCACTGGGGGGTCGAGGAGGCATCTGGTTGCCTGCATCACAAAGAGAAATGAATTAGCCATTAAGAAAGTTCAACTCCAAGCTATAAAGAATCTGGCATGTCCTGCCCTCCCCCGACTGAGGAAACTAAGAAAATTGACATGTACTGCAGTAAAATGATAAGAGGACTGCTGTTTAGATTTATAGCCCGTTTTATCCCCAAGGGCAACAAACAACAACAAATTCTCATTTATTCATAAGGCATTATTATGCCCATTTACAACCAACTGGCAAAACCGCAACTAACTAAGGCCACCCAATGAGTCAGTGGTTCCCAAACTTACCTGTCACAATGCCCCACAGCCTCTTCTTCCCGGTTCAGCCAGGCACCACCATCTTGGATCTTGTGGGATTTCGTGAGATCCAAGATGGCGGTGCCCAGGGGAAAAGGTAAGAGGGGCCAGCGGGGACATACCACGGTGCCCCTATGAGTGTGCTGTGACGCACACTTTGGGAACCCCTAAAATAAATGACAGAAACAGGATCTGAACCTAGGTCACTGGCCTCTGGGGAATCCAGCAGGCTTCAATGGCTCCCTCAAAATGGGGGACAATGACACCCAAGTGTCAACCAAGGAGGAGTTATCTGCATATACAGTATGCACATTTTTACTACCTGGTACTGCAGCAGGAGAGAGTGGGCCAGATCGAGACTGAGCAACACTAGCAGGAGATCCCACAGGTGAAGGGGAAGGTCCTCGGATGCCTGGCAGGTGAGGAGAGGTATGTGGAGAGAAGGGAGACTGAGCAGGATTACTCTGCTCCCCTTGGCTGCTGGAAATCCCTGATGTGCTTACGCCAGGACTCAGTGCTCCTTCGGTACCCATAGGTAGGTCATCTATTGAACCAGAGAGATCCTACAGAGACACAGACAAGCCGGTCATAGCAAGGAAAAGAAAAAGTCTATCACACCATATATCAAGAACAAAAACTTCTTCCTTGTTGAATTTGTTGTTTTGCTCTCGCCATAAACATCAAAATAGGAATTTTCACAAAACAATTATATGTCGGATAAAGCAGTACTGCACAGAAAGTTGATTATCTGCTCCTGGGTTGCAAACACACTTCTGCCGATAGAGACTACCGTATACTAACAGGCAACCTCTGATTCAGTCTCAAGATTAACAGTTCCATAGTACAGCACGTTGTTCCTCACCAGTATTTAGACCAATCTGCACTGCTGTCAACCATTCCAGGGGAAGACACCCATCCACTTTCCTTAGGCCATCACCAAAGGATTCTAAAGAACCAGAAATGAGACCTGGGGCTCTCAGTAGGGTCCCAAACAGCTGGCAAGTGACAAAACAGCCTCATTTTTCCCTAGCTGAGAACTTTGAAAACAAAACTAAAACCATTCTTTAAATGAAGCTATGACTGTCAGTGTGACTTACATGGGAGCAAATCCATTTATTTGTTTGGAACATTTATACCCTTCCTTTCAAAGGAACAATCACCAGTTCTTCTTAGCCTGTATCTCTGTACATCTGGTCGACTGTCAGACATGCAGAAAGGAAGCCACAGACTAACTAGAGCATCTTCCCATATCTGCCTCACACCTCACAGTGACAGAGGCCTGAAACATCCAAAGAATAAGGGAGCACTGCCTGGTCCCGTTTCCTAACGGCCACTGAGGATCTCCTACAAACCTGCTTATGACTGTTACAACATTTGTTTGACAGCCTCACATGCTACATACTCAGTTCTGCAAGATGTCACCCCCCCCACTCAGGGGCCTGTGCAGAGCTCCCTGTTTCTGCCTCCCGCCACACAGCAACAACCACTCCCTTGTATAGCTCTAGCCTGTTCTTTGTCCTCCAGGAGCCCTTCTGCAAAGCACACCATGACAACCCCACTTGTCTTTCAATGTGATATACTATGCCTGTTGTGATGGCCTGCCTTGACCGACACACAAAGAGCGCAATCCTAACTTGCGCTGGAAATAGGCAGGCCAGCGGCTCAGCACTGCATGCAGCCAAGTGTGGGGCCAAAAGCAGTGCCGCCCAAGGCAACTGGGCTGTGTTGTGCTACAGTGTGCCCCAATGGGTCTATTCGAGCTGGCTACCTGATGAGGTGGTGAAAATTAAAACAGCCTGGGACTGCTCTAGGCAGCCTGGGAACAGGGTCAGGATCCGGCATAACCGGTGGATTCTGGCCCTGTCTCCAGCTTCCCCCCCATGATCCCCCCACCCCAAAACACCTCACCGCTACCTCCTCCCCACCCTCCTCATGGCCCCCAGAACCCTGTGTTGGTCGATGCAACTCACCTTCTTCCTGGGGCCCGTGGCGGTGTGGGGAGGCCAGCACGTGTCCCTGTGCCAGGCTATCTCCCCAAGGAGTGGCTCAAAAGTGCTTTACGGCACTTTAGCAACACTTCCAGGCAGGGCCAAGGGACTTGTGTTGGACCAAGTGCATTCTAGGATTGCTCCCAAAGTTGTACATGAGAACTGTGAATTTCCTAGATTCTTTGGGATCTTTCTTTTCAAAACCAGTGTACAGGTTGACCAGAATTCTACGACACGCTTCAGTATTCTGGGCTCATTCTGCAATCCTTGTCCTATTCCCCCCCTTTTTTGGTTGAACTACATTTAAAAAGATCTGCCAGGACTTCAGTCTTGCAGTAAGCCAAACTGGTAAATTATTGCCAGTGTCAAATCCCAGCCGGATCCCTTGTCCCTATAAAAGCTGGGTATGAACAAAGGAGACATGCTCTGCTGGTGACACCTTTGCCTCAACCTCAACTGCAGGGGAGCAGAGCTGCAGTGGCACTGCTAAGGAGGACCTGGGGTAAAATGTTACGCTGGCTGTGTGGGATTCACCTTTTCCATAAGAAGGTTCCATGGGTTGGGACAATGTTTCAAGTTCTGGAAAGAGGATTGACAAAAACCTTCTCATCCAGGATAGAAAGTTATTGTATTGATTGTTCTGAGCAATTAAGAACTTTCTAAAGCTGTGGTTATGCCCTTGGGTGCCTAAGGCTGCTCTCAGTCAGGCAGTGATGACTGGAGCTGAACCGGAGATTAGAACGCGTGCAACCTCCCTGTGCCTCAGAAGACCTCCCAGAAGCAACTGGAAGGCACTTTCAATCATGTCCAGGAGGTTCTCCGAGGCCTTCCACTCGTGAGCTCGGCGTCCACTTATATTCAGATCCGTGGATAAGGAGGGCCCACTAGACACTGAACGAAATGGTTCAAGCTGACTGCAACTAAACATGTGGTAGGCGTTGTCAAGGCTTCTCTGGCAGACCTACAGTCACCCCATACCACGGGGTACCTCCACAGAGTGGTACCCACGTGTCCAAGGATCCCTGTTATGGTTATGCTACAGGTATGGCTCATGAAATCAGCCAAAAAATTGGAAACCTGAATAATGCTCAGTTTTCAACAATATAGGTACCAAGTACATACTCCAGCAGGGCCCTGTTGCCCAAATTTGGGTCTCAGGGACATTTCTAATAAAGCATCTTTGCAATGCCATTGACTTAAAGTTCATCTTTTCAAGTTGGAAGGGCTGCAATCACTAAAGCTAGGAAGTGTTAACCTGTAGAAGCCCTGGAAGTACTTGAAACCATTTCTGCCCAACGTTGCATATACAGGGACCACATGCGTACACCTGTCGGGCAAAAATGGGTTAAGGCAGAAAAGTCACACAGCAGTTCAAAACCAAACTGTCAATGTGCACCACAACTAGTAAGGCACACATGCAAGACGATGAAGCTGAACACCAAGTGCCTCAAAAGATCCAGATTTGAAATGCCAGGGGATTAAGCCAGTGAGGGTCTCTTTGTACAGAGCAGGCCAGAAATGCACAGCATCCATGCTAACCACCGCGCTCTGCCCTCCTCCTCTGAATACAGCCAATAAGGCAAGAGAAAACAGAAGGTGCAGATCAACAGCAGCAAGCCTGCCAGCATGAAGGAAGCGTCTTGGTCTGGAGAATTTCCTCACGTGTTTCCAATGTGCTTTTTATGCATTTTACTGCTCATCTGCCATGCAGATCAAAAACGTTGGCAGGATTCCAAGTCTTTCGCACAGAAATCTCACACTCCCGGCTGGCTGCAGCCCCAAAGCCTCCCTTTCTTCCCTTGAAAAAGTGCCCAGTGTTATTTTGGGATGTGACCTGATAGCGGAAGCCCACAGGGACTCCGAAACTAGAACTGTTCCAGCTGCGACTGGTTGCCCAATACAGCCTTGTGCCAGCAGGAGTTTGTTCGTGCCGCTGGCAAACAGGGAAACTGCTACCGCTAACACCACCTCCTCACACCGTGTCTGGAATCAAACAGCCCCCCAAAGGGAGGGGAAGTCAACACTGGGATTTCTAGTGCAGCCGGCAAAGAAAGTGCAAGTCTCACTCTCACACACGGCAAGGTCTTGCTTGCAAATACAGGCTACACAGAGTCCCACTCTGGACTGCTGCTTCAGCCACCAGAGCCACCTTTTCAGGAACTACAACCACAAGACACCCAGATGAACAAAAAGTATTTTTTCCTCCTCTGGTGCTTGCCTGTGCTTCACAGAAGGCAGTCAAGGAATCCAACTCTTTCAGACCAGTGCGAGTGCACATGGGTCCTCCCAGAGGACCCCACAGAAGCCATTTTGCTACATGCTGGAAAGGCGCTCTTAGAACATGCACAAACAACCAATGTGCTGATTTCTGCTGGAAGGTGACATCCAAAATTCCGTCTTTTCAAACTGACTTCTTCAAACTTTTGTGAAGTTCATAAAAACAAAGCAAACAGCTTTCCACAGCTTTAATCAGGAAAACTAAAAGCATTTAGGAAGGGCTATCTTTATAATCCACCTTTCCATTTTCAAAGACAACCACTTGTGCAGGCAGGGTGCCATGGGGCTGAGAATTTTATCACTAACTCCAGTTAAGATCTCCAGTCTTTGTGGCTGAGGACACCCCATTCAATTATGAGAGATGGTGCAGAACAGAGAAAGACACTTACATGAGCTTTTCCAGGTTCCTTTTCAAGCCCATGTATCCAGATTATTCTCAAGGGCTACCCCTGAACCCTGTTTATCCCTCAAACAGACCTTAATTCAATGGACTTCAGAAATGACACTGCTGACCGCTGTTCACAGAGGTCCAGTGAATATATCACCTTACTTCAGATGGGGGAACTCTGTAAGGCAGGTAAACACTGGAAGGGGCTCAGAGCAAGCTTCCCTTCCTTCCAGGAATCCCTTGGCTCTGGTACATTTCACTGCCACTTGACCTGGGTGCTCTAGAAATAGAGACTTTTCTTCTTCAGCCACTCTAGGAATGGAGATGTTCTTCCATTCCTAAAGCACCCTGGTGGAGCATGAAGCAGCAGCTCCAAGGGGGCTCTCTCAGGTAGGAGGAAGGAGTGTCCAGATTCAGCAGGCTTTTAGCATTGACAGACAAGCTTATTAGTCTGGTAAACTGAGGGCTCACTGTACAGAAACTTCACATCAAGGCAAGGGAGCACATCTAACAAGTTTAGTGTGTCAATACCATATTAATGAAAGTAATATGCACACTTGTAGTTATGCAGGGTTCCAAATGGGAACAATGGTGGTGGCCCCACACTGCAAGTATCCCCTTGGGCTGGACAAGACGCTTACTACAACCACACCACGAAATGCCCGTCTCAAAGGCTTAATTTATACTTTCCCTGCACTCTGTACTGGATCTCTTTGCAAAAGTTCCCCAAGTCTCTTTGTATAGTACTGACAATCGCATTTTCAGTTTCCCAAAAGGTGACGTTAAAGTAATCTGAAGTTCTGTCAACCCTGATCGGGAACAAGACCGTGTGCAAGCAAGGGCACGCAGCTTTTTGGGGAGGCAACAAAAAGGATTTCAGGGGAAAGAACACAATCCCTACTAGTCTTTCTTAATATTATATATATATACACCACACACACAGTTTGCACGCATGTGCATACATCCCTTAATTCCTTTTTTAAAAAGGTGTACAAGGGAAGCAAGGAACTCCGACTAAGGCGTTTGAATTTGGGAGAGCCCCCCTCCCCCCCACCTTGGAGATTCAGCCTCTCTACTGTGTATATATCCTGCCATTGATTGCTTCAGGCAGAGGATTTTCCTTGCTTATAAAAAAGAAGCAAAAGCTCCTTCTTCCAGTCAGGGTTTAGACAAAACTGGTAGAAGCTGCTTGCCATATCTGCAGTGCAGGGAAAGAAGGGCTTGGAAAGCAGGCTCAGCGGAGGAGGAGCCTGGCAGGTCACATGAGAAATTTCACTCTAATTGCAAAAAATAACCCGTCTCAGCAAGTTATTGGAGGGAGAAGGGAGGGAAGAGGGAATCGCGCAGTTTTGGTGAAACCGGGGACAGGAAGGGGAAGGGAGAAGAGCTGCTGGTTGTGCCACACTCTCTCTCCTGAAGACCTTGGGGGGGGGGACGGGGGAGGACAAGAGCCGGCACTACCTCCTGCAGCAGCCATTGATTTTTCAGAGGTCGATACTCCACTCCCACAGCCCTGCTCAGCAGGCACGTTAATCACATCCACGGATTCTGCTCAACACCACCACCTCCTCTCCCCCTCCCCTCCTCCCCCCACCCTTCTTTCAAAAGAAATACCTATTAAAGACACATTCTGAGCACAAGCAGGCACTGCTATGCCTCCCGTCCTTCCCTCTCCTTGACAGGGAACAGAGGCAGAGGGAAAAGCCTCAAGATGTCGCTGAAGAAAAACCCACCGTGCAGGGGAGCCGTCCTTCTCTCTGCCTGGGGAAGCCTCAGTAGGGCTCTCCCCTGCATAAGTGGGCTGCCCATTCATCCCTTCCAAGGGGCCCTCCATTTGGCAAACACAGGTCCGAGGTCGGGCGTGTCAGTTGCAGCCAGGATGGAAACTCTTGGTGCTTCTGACTGCCTTGCCAGCTGTATGGATGGTCTGGCCATTACAGAAGGACTGGCTTGGCCTTCTTCTTTGCAGAAGGGCCGCCAGCCCCCACCACCAAGGAACTAAGGTCCTGGCTCAGCCTGCCAGGAAGAATGGAGGCCGGCGCAGGGTCTACTGCACCAAGCACCTCCATCCCCCAAACTCAAACATGGTTTGCTTCCTTGGGACTGAAAGAGGCCAAAGGCTGCTTGCTCCTTCCACCAAGCCCACAGGCAGCTGCACCATCAAGTCTCTGATCCATGTCCAAGTTACCTGCCTGCCAGTACCTAACCCAACAGCTCACCAGGCTCTTTCACCATCACTTCACCAGTGCATTCCACCTTGGGATGCTACAACTGATACAGTCAGCAACATTACGACTCTTGAACAAGCTCCACCAATCAGCACAGAAGATGCCAGTCTTCTTGCTCGGTCCCACTCTGATGACTGAGAAAAAAACACAGACGCAACCCCCTCCCTCTGATGTGCTCAGCCATACAGGGTATGTTCTGGTCCTCAACGAGCCAGCCACCGCCTAGATTCACCTACAGCCCAGAAGCCTGGCACCATTCCAATTGAAGGCACCACCCCCATTTCTAAAGTTGCAGGTAAGCCCAGTGCAAGGTGAGACAGATACAGGGACCCTGCCTGAGGCTTCTCAACTGCCTGCCCCAGAGTAAGCAGGTCATTTCCTCAAGACAGCAGCAGAGCAACACTCAATCAGGGCAGCGCCTTGTTTTGCTGAGCAGGGGCACAAGGAGAGAAGAGGAAAAAGAAACTGGCAGGTGAACCCTAAGAACATTCTCCCAAGCCCGCTCAAAGACCATGCATGGCTGACCCTCCAGGCCACCTGCCACAAGCAACAGAAAGTTAGCCTCCTCCCTTGCTCTTAAACCGCCCCTGGTGCAGTCAGGCTGCAGGGAAAACCAAACACTGCCGTTTTGGTACAAACTGAAACCACCACACGCTTCTCTTTCCCAAGAGGATTCAGGAGCGCAGAAGAAGTCAGCAACGTGTCAAAAATCGCATGTTATTTTAAAACTAGGATCACCAAAATGTTTTTCCATGAACGCACATACAACCCCCCCCAATCTCCAGAGAGGTTCTAAGCAGCTCCCCATCACCACCATTCACAAAACAGGTAAGAGCAGCAGCCTTCCAAGTGCAACGCATTTCAAGTATATACGTCAAGCCAAATGGAAGGCCAGGGTGGGCAAGACTCAGGGGAACACTGCCCCTCAAAGCGCTGCTTGCAAAATGCACAGGATCCAAGGCAACGACCACTCCTGCCTCGATGGCTCCACAGAACGCCTGTGCTTGCTGCCTCCTGTACCGAAAACCAGGATTCCAGACCAATGCTGGCAGTGAAGAATAAGAGGAGAAATGGCTTAGGGCTTGGATGTAAGGGGCCTCCCAGCTCCCTCTGCCCACTGGACTTGAACACCAAAGAGGAGGTGGTCAGAGAGCAAGACTGCTGCACCCGAGTCCTACAATCTTGGTGACCATTGTTCAGAGAAGAGGGAAAGAAGGCCACTCAGATCATGGCCACCATGGCGAAATCAGCAGAAGCACATAGCACTAGAACATAACAAAACCATTTGATGCAGTGCTCTTCAACCTTTTTTGTGCCACAACCCCAATAAATAGATAAAGTACGAGACTGGGGACTGACCACCAATCCCGCCTCCCTCCCGGGACCTGATCTGCCCACCCTTGATCTAATCAGTGTACCTTCAGCAGTGCTCAACACTGTTCGTCATCAAATCCTTGTAGACCAGCATTTCTCAGCCAGTTGCACTTGTACCACCGGTGGTGCTTGGGGTGGTGTGCAGTGATACATAAAGGACCCTCAGGCTCCTGACGCCTGGCAGCAAGACCAGCAATACAATGTGACAAGCAGCAACAGGAGGCCTGACTTGGTGGGTAGAGCTCCTGTGTGCATTTTACATGCTTGAAAAAGCTCTCCTGTCTGCCCTGAGCCTCTTCCCAGGGTTTGTGGTGTTGTGTCTGGCCTCCCAACCTGAAAATAAATGGCGAGATATCATTGCCAGTTACTTCAGGTGGTACTTCCAAGAGGCGGACCATGCAAAGGGTCCAGCAGGGGACAAACACTGAGAAATGCTGTGCTAGACGAGCTGCAGCGGGGTGGGGAGTGGCTAGGGCCCCTGAGCCTTAGTGGTTCTGCTCCTGCCTAACCAGATGGTGCCAGAGGCATACTGGGGACCTGCTACTTTGCCCTGAAGATTTCACCTCACAGGGAGAGGCAGGTTCCATCACGTCCCCAGTGCCACTGTGGAAGACTCTCCCTGCTTGGAGGACGCCACTGACATCCATTTGCAGCAGAAAGAGAGACAGTCCGTTCCTTAACAAGCGCTTGGACAGGTTTCTGAACTAGATGAACGCTAACAAAGTAAGACTACATAACCCCTAACATGGGGCTGGTCAGATGACAAGGGTATTTGGGGTGACATTGTCTGTTCTGGATCAGGCCACCCTCCCGCTGAAAGAGGAAGTGAGACTTCAGGGGTTTATCCACAACACAGCATTGCTAACCAGCACGATGCATCAAGGAATGCCTTCGGATGGCACTGAAGACAGCTCCTCCTCTCTGATCAGGCTGGCACTTCTGTTAGCTACACAGCAGGGCACTTTTGCTTGATTGCTGCAATACTCTACAACAGGGTGTCCCTGAAAGTGGTCTGCAAGATCCAAACTGAACAGGACTTTGTGGTTTGAATTTCGACAGGTGTTTAGGGATGCGACTGTATTGCTCCTTCCCCAGACTAGATGCGCTGTAGGCGGGGGGCGGGGGGGCTGTTTGCTTCCAACTCAAGGTGCTGGTTTTAACAGCAATGCCCTTAGTGACTTAGGGGTCTGCACACTTCACAAGTGTGTATTTGCCCATAAGCATCTCCTTCACAAGGTCATCTGACAGGTGCTTGTTTCATCACCCTCTTCTACACTAGTCAGAACAGAGAGGGCCTGGGGCACAGACTCCTCTGTTGTGTGAAGCACCCTACAGAACTCTCGCCTGGTGAGCCCTGCTCCCCTGCTTGGGTAGTTTCCACTACCAGGTGAAAAGACAACATTTGCGGGGTCCCCAGGCTTGACTGACCCTGTGTTTCACACTGCTGTTTCTCAGAGTTCTGGATGACTTTATGGCAATTTCAAAAAGGACCAGCTTGAGTGGTTTGTTAGAAAGACATCATAAATAAAAAGAACGACTGGGGTGTGTGCAGTTGCTATGGCACTAGCTATTGCTGTCTTCGCAGTTCTTTCAAAACAGACAGGGACCTGCAAAAAAGTTCCACGGTGGTTGCCTTGGACTTCTGCCACTGTTTATATATATTACAGCTCTTATTTGACTTCTACGGTATAATTTAGACCCTATGAAAATTTAAAGGGAGCAGAAATTGGGCTCAAAAAGAAGCCATTCCCCTTGTAGTGCAACACACTGGGGTAGGCGCATGGCACTAGCAGACACGCTTTCCTCAAGTCCAGTTTCTCTTCCTCCACCACCCTGTGGTCCTTCCAACTGCAAAAGGAGCCGTGGCTGGCAAACTGCCCTGAGAAGAGGAAAAGGAAAGGCCTGCACTGTCCCTACCTCCACGTGCTAGTACCCAAGAACTCTGCTAATGCAGGGAGAGACTGAGTTCCCATCGAGTGAGGTTAGGATACTATGATGCGCATAGTGGAAGGGGTTCAGTCAGATCACAGAACTGTACAGGATTAAGAGCCGGAAACATTCAAAAGTACCAACCCATTGTTTGCCCGCAACCTCAGAGAATGACAGCAGGCACTGCACAGAACAGAAGGCCCTTCTTTATGCAGCCCTCCTGGTCATGATACATTCCCTGAGAGAAGTGTTCTGTCTCTCTTAGATTCTGCCTTGGTCAAATTGATCCTCCTCTATGCTTGGGGCCCATTGTGTTCAAGATGATTCGTGACATGGTCCGCCAGGAATGCAGAGGAGTAGAAAAATGCACTCAGATCCTGGAGGACCCCACCTCTCCGCTTGGTACTGACTGGCTCTTCTCTGGCTACACACCTGAAAACCTTGCATTTAAACACCGGCTCCTGATGAAGCAAGCTTGGTTGAGAGGCAGCTGCTGCCCTACTTGGTGCGACCGTGTTAACCAGCCTGCAGCTCATGTCATGATACATCAACCTAATTAACATCCACAGAACTCAGGTGAAGTAATGTCACTTTTTACAATTTCCATGCCAAATTTTAAGGGCATCTTTCACTCCTGGACAAGACAGTCAGATTCTGCCAGCAGGTCTTCACAGAAGATGGAGTTAAGTCCATACCAAGTTCCTCATCTTCCACACGAGTCTTCAGTTGCTGAAAAACCACTTTACACAAAAGTCCTTGCTCCAAGAGCCAGTCAGTCCCAGGGCATGTCTCTCTAGTGAATGAGAATGCCCATTGAAGGAAGAGAGCCTCTTCAAGAGCACCAGCTGACAGGCACTTCAGACCAGGGACCAATCTTAATTCCAACCTGCAGCATAGCATCTACCTTTGATCTTTCACCACTATCAATGGCTCCCATTTCCCCTCCTCTTTGTTTTTCCACCACCTGCTCTCTTTCTTCTTCTCTTCACACGTGTGCAAAAGTGACACAGCCCACTTGGGGCTCCCAACTCTCCCTGCTGAAGATCAAATGCTTGAACACAGTAATCTTCAAACTGCTCCCTAGAGAACAGAGGGTATTTTCTTGGATGGTTCTGAGGTTCCTCAAGGTCTCCCATTACTGACCTCTCAAAATTCAATGGAAAGATAAGTTATCCATTACTAGGTATCTTTCCATGCAACATGCAGCTGCTGAGAAAGGGCAGCATATGTTCTAAGGCACACTGCTGGTTCACACAGGGCAACAGTGAAGCATATGTGAATCATGCACTCCAGATACACTCCCCTAGAATCTGACACAGTGGCAGACGTATGCAGGTTCAATTGCCTAGGGAACAAGTGGGTCCTCCCATCCTGGAGGTCTTCAAGCAGAGGTTCCTCAGGTACCTCTGGAGCAGTGGTTTTCAACCGCTGTGCTGTGGTACACTGGTGTGCCACGAGGCAGCCTCAGGTGTGCCGTGGGGCCAGAGGAGGGAGGGAGGGAAGGAAGGAGGGAGCAGCCGCACACACGTGCGGGGGAAGAAGCGGCTGCTTTGACCCTCACGCTGCAGCTGGCAAAAAAGGAGCAGCTGCGGCTGCTTTGCATCTCCTGCTGCTGAGCAAGAGGAAGGCTACAAATGAGAGGATCCTCATTTACCTGGGAGTAAGTCCCATTGACTATTATGGGGCTTACTTCTGAGTAGACACGCCTAGGATTGGGTATCAAGTCCGCCCCGCGTGCTGATTGGGCAGCTAGAGAAGGCTGCAGAGTGAGTTAGAAGGAGGGAGGCAGGAGCAGGCAAGCAGGTTGGAAGGGAGCGCGTCTGCTGAGGCCACCAGCCCAAGAACTGGCTGGCCTGACGAAGGGTCCTTTTCCTGCCACAGTTGCCTGCAACTGCCCAAGGCAACCCTCCCCACCTTGTCTCTCACCAATCAGAGGAAGGGCTTTGTGCCAAAATCCTATCCACACTTACCTGGGAGTAAGCCCTGTTGACTATTATGGGGCTTACTTCTGAGTAGACACGTCTAGGACTGGGTATCAAGTCCAGGCAGAGAGGTCTGGAGTGAGAAGGAGGGAGGCAGGAGCAGGCAAGCAGGTAGGAAGTGAGCGAGTTTGCTGAGGCCACCAGCCCAAGAACTGGCTGGCTAAAAGGGTCCTGGAGCCCCAGTTGCCTGCAGCTCCCCAAAGCCACCCTCCCTGCCTTGTCTTTCGCCTGTTAGGGGAAGGGCGTTGGGCCACAATCCTAGCCACACTTACCTGGGAGTAAGCCCCACTGACTATAGTGGGGCTTACTTCTGAGTAGACATATTGCCTAGGATTGGGTTTTTGGTCGCAGTCTTTTTTCTTAAATACAGGAGCAGGCAATTGGCACTTCTCCCCACCTCGCTCCCTCCCACAGGCACATCCCCCCCAAATCTCATAATGGCAGTCAGCACCTCTCTTACTGTCCCTCCCTTCGCTCCTCTGCACCTTTCAAAGGTCCACAATCACTTTCCTCACATTTCCCCCCCACTCCAGCTGAATCCTGCACTTCTTGCAATCATGTGCCTTCATTGCCCCTCCCCCCACTGTGTGCTCAGTCTGACCTCTCTCTGCCAGCACTTTCTGGCATTACACTTTAACAACAACATTTTTCCTCCTTTCCAGAATCACATATACTCCAGACTTCATACTCTCCAAACTTCTTGTGAGTCTTTGGCTGCAATCCTAACCACGCTTTCCTGAGAGTAAGTCCCACTGAACAAAATAGGACATACTTCTGAGTAGAGCTGGTTAGGATTGTGCCCTTCGTCATGTAATGATTTAATTGTATTAATTGTATTAATTAAAAATTGTAATGTAGTAATTTAGTGTAAGTAAAAAACTGGTAATGTGCCTTGACAATTTTAGTGCCTTGTCACAATGTGCCATGAGCTGAAAAAGGCTGCTCTAGAGAGAACTTACCTGCTTAAAGCAGGGGACTGGACTAGATGACCCTGAAAGTCTTTCTAGGATTCTAACAGCACAATCCTCTGCATGTCTACTTAGAAGTTCCATTTGGGTCCAGTGGGGCCTACTCCCCAGAAAAGTGCCTATGCGACTGCAGCCTAAGTCAGTATGGAAAAGTTCCATAAATGACACAGGTTGAGTATCCCTTATCCAGACTGCTTGGGATGGGAAGTGGTCTGGGTTTGGAATATTTGCAAAAGTATGTATCTTGGGGATGGGACCCCAAGTGTGTTCACACTACAGAGAATACTTCACAAGTGCTCCTTGTGTTCACACTGTGGTTAGACCCTTCTCAAGTGCTCCTTCTGTAGTCTGCAATGCACTGCCCTGCTGGCTTCCTCTGCTGGGTGAGTAGCGGTGCTGTCGGACTGGCACGGGCAAAGTTTTTAAAAAATTATGGCCTCCAAAATGTCTGGATTTTGGATGTCTGGATAAGGGGTAATCAAGCTGTATACATATTTAGTTCTAATGCACTGAACTCTTCCCTCACAATTTGGACCAAGCTGCACAAGATATCAGATTGGAATCCAATTGTCCAAACATTACAAGTTTTAATTCAACCAGATGCCTGCTATTTGAGCAAGACCATTCACTGGATGCCTGAGAGGTGGGCCACATGCAACACCCAAGGTCTGCTGCTGCGCTCAGGGTAACTGCTCCCCAGAGGCACTGCAGGAATACTATCACCCTCAACATACATGAAGCCACAGCCGCTACAGTGTACAGCCTGCCCCCAGACATACCTGGTCATACAGACCTTTGTATTTCACTTTGTGCACCATGGGTCTGTGGTAACAGTCTTTGTAACAGTCACACTCAATAGTATTACTAGTAAACGTCTAGGGCCTCAAAGCACTCAGCAAAGGTCCGCCTTCAAGTGCGAGCCAATCTACGGTGCCCTGAACACCCCAGGAACAAAGAGGTGGCAGTTACTGAACAGAATACTGTTCTTCCATAGGGTGGGGAGTTAGTCAAATTATGACTATGTGAAAGCTGCAACTCTAAGCAAACTACAAATAGAAAACAAAACTCTGAGGACATGCAGGTGGGCTCAAATTCAACTTCCTGCAGATACAGAGCAGTTTCTCATAGGCGGCAAGAGCTGGTCTCAAAACCCAATGGGATTTATCAGTTTTAAGACTTTAAAAATAAATCCAAAACCTGGTTGATATATTTTCCCAATTCTTCAACAGAAAAATCGGCTTCTGCTTGTGTTCAACGGTGGACGATGTGCTGGACACAAGACAGATGGTTTAAGTAGAAGCACTGCTGTAAGTATTATTGCAACTAGATGAACCTGGCTGGTTACATGAGAACTTCCTTCAGTTACCTTGGAAATATTAAAGCCCATTTTAAAACCAAGTTCTATCTGTGCATTTCTCCTCCTCTCGCCCTGGCTGTTCTTGTGTTCTAGCAAATCTTTGATCACGAGGCAGTGATTTATATGAGACAGGCAACAATGCCGTTTTTGGATCTTCCAATGCAGCGATTATACAAGATTAAGAAACTGCCAGTCCTGGGAACCCAAGAACAGAATGGGGATCCTCTAGCTGTTTTCGGATTGAATATGGGCCTGCCCAGCCCACAAGAGCAGAGTTCAAAGGAGACTGAGAAAGAAACAGCAGTTCTGTTTAGAGCCACGTGCCTGCCATCTAATCTGCTCCCTTCCAAGTCGCAGCTGGCTTCATATTTCAGTTAATTTTCTAACCAAAACTGCTCCTGAGAAAACAAGAGCTCCCATCAGGGGAATCTGTAACGTACACAGGCAGGAAGCAGTGCTGAGCCACCACTGACTAGAATAGAAACAGGAAACAGGCCCTGGATCGAGCACAGCGCGATCTGCTGCACGAAGCACAGGGCGGCAGGCTGCATCGGAGGCTCAGAGCAGCATGATTTACAAGGAAGGAGCTGATTGGCTGCTCTTCCAGCGAGAGGCGAGCGCACAGCATTCCGGGCTGCTCAGAACAGCCATGACTGACACAGCAGTGGGGGGTGGGGAATTTCCTCCTAAGCACCAGGTCGGACTTGCTTCGCTCAGAAGGGAGAGCCAGGGGAGTGCCACATGGACAAATAGCAGAGCTGTTCCAAGAAGCATGACACTGGGATGACGTGAAGATTCCCTGCAAGAGACCTGCTGGAGGGGAAATGAAAAGACACACACAGATTGTTTGGGGAGCCAGATAAATAAAAACAAAACGCAGACAGGCAGTGGTACGCCTTGGCCCGTGTTTTGCACTTACTTGCTACAGGCAAATAAGCCAAGCTATTCAAAAGATAGACTTCGAGAACCTTTCTGCCCAAACAATTTAGGAGCCACTGATCCTTCAAATGCCATATGGATCTCCAGCACAAGGGGCTCTGGGACAATCTTCACAAAGCTTAGGCAAATTAGAATCAGCACACAAATATTTATTTCCAGTTAATTCACTCTTTGTTTGACATGGTTCCATACCATGAATTGACAAAAACGGGTCACAAATTAAGACAGATGAAGCGCTGGTTTGGACAACATCTCCTGAAACCTAACTGGACCTCACAAATTAAGACATGCACATTCATGGCACATGCTCCCCCTGGCCAATCTCCTTGCTTCCTGGGAAATATTCCTATGGGGGGTGTCATCCAACAGCTCTCTCGCTCTCTCTCTCTCTCTCTCTCACACACACACACACACACACACGCAGAGCGAGAGCGCTAAACCTACTTTTAAAGTAGGGTTCATCCACACCCCCTTCCATTAGAAACTTTTGCCAGTGAAACAAAAGGCATTGGCCAAGGGTGAGCACTTCTTATTACATGGGCCAGGCAGATAGTAAGAGCATTGTCCAAACTGGTTCCAACAGAGCACACTGAGCAAGCGCTCCAGAACTGGAATTAATGGCTCCAAGCTTAGCAAAAATATAAGTAAATGAAGCCACCCCAATATCACCCCATCCCGCTACTATATACGAGGTTTATCCAATGGATCCCATTCCATAAGCTGTATATGTAACTGCACATATAGAAATTTCACATTTCAGCTTCTGAGTTTCCATGTAGCTTGACATTTCTGGGGTTCTGCCTCTCTCTACCACAATTATACAGGCTCATTCAGTCCACGTCAGGAAATTTCATCAGCAAAATCTGATAGCTCCAATTCATAGAACGCAGGTCTGTTTTTAAGTCTGACCTAGCATATTTGCACAGTTTTCATTTAGTAAAACCCACATCAATACAGTGTGCACTTTCTTCCTGTTAGCCTTCAAGAATTACCTTCCCTTGAAGAGCAGCAAGCCTGAAAACTGGGACCAAAACAATTTCACCAAATAAATCTTTCTACGGAAAGTGAAACATACTGCATTAAAAGGGTTAGTACAAATCACAAGAAATAGGGTTCAAGCAATCAGTGTTCACTGGGCTGGAGGGGTAATGGGACAGGATGGAACTATGTTCAGATAACATAATTATTCTTTGTATCTACAGGTTAGTCAGTCTGGAGGTCACCTATTGAAGTCACTGCTGGTGAACCAAAATTCATAAATATCAGGCTGGGAGTGTATGATGGGTTGTGCATAATCCGATGCCGTGAAAACACATACAGAGCATGTGATGCAATACTGCTTGCAGAAGCAGATTCTTGAGACATGCTGCGCATAGAAAGGAAAGCTCTAGGCCTGTATGGCTAGGGATGCACCCAGTTTTCTCAATTAGCATTTCTGCCAGGTTTTTTTTTGGGGGGGGGAATATTTCTGGTTTGAGGACCACTTGATAAGAGCACTGAATCAGTCACACTGAACTTGAGGAGGTCACTGTATCAGTCACACTTGCAGAGCACACAGATTGAAAATGCAATACTGGGGGCATCTGGAGAAGCTAGAAGGGAGTCTGAAATAATACAGTGGTTGGGAACGGATCTCCAGGGCCCTGTATCAGCTTTTTGCTCCTCCACAGAATTTGCTGGCTTACAAAAAGTTCCAGCATTTTGTTAATTTGTTTGAACACATTGCCTGGCTTGCATAATTTATACCAGGGAGCACAGCAGCTCTACATCTTGGCATGTCAGACTGCTGTTGCACAGGTGTTTTAGAGTGTAACTAACTTGAGAGGGCAGTGAGAATTTGCAGTCGGCCTTCAGTTCAGGGTCCTGATCCGCAGAAATGTAGGCAAGTGCTGAACCTGCCAGTCATTCGTATACTTTGTTATGCCTTCCGGGCCGGTAGAGCCACCAGATCATCTGGAGAAGGGTCCCAATGCAGATACTTCCAATGCCTTGGGAACAGACTGTGCTGGTCTGCTAGGATACTTTCATCAAGTTTAAGATGAAATTTAAGACTTGTTTCCGTGACATTAACTAAAAGGGTACTGGTAGTTTGGGGAAATCACATTCACTCTTCCAATAGCCTCAAGCATCAAAATCATTAGCAAAGCAGAAGTCATCTGTGCAGTAAATAGAGAGTTGGCCCTAATCTCAACAAACTATCATCCTTGTACTGAAAACGTATAAGCACCTCAAATAATGGGAGAGAAAAGCACACAATCATCGCCATGGGTTAGCTTCTTGCTCCACACAATGTCAGAACGAGTCAAACATGAAGTGCCTGGTTCCATTCTCACCTAAGCTAAGAACTGACTGTGTAGCTGCAGGCCAGTCACAATCCGCCCCCATCTGTAAGTACAGCAATACCATCTGCTTCCAATTTATTATTTACTCACAGCAACTTACAAGGCTACCAGCACAATCAAAAACCTGTACAGAACAGGCGACCAGTGGCCTTCCTATGTATTACAGTATTGACACATTCATTGGCCTTTTTTCTGGAATATTTTCCACATGGGACAAGGTGCATTTGGATTAGGTGTGGAACAGGGTAACAGGCCCAGAGACCTCCAATTTGATGGTAATCTAGTGTTCTGTGAAGCCAAAGGTAACCTCGTGCAGGAGTAGCTTAACTTTTATTCTGTCACGGTGTCATCAGACTGCCGATGGTTGACAGTTTTGGCTTGGCCTTTGCTGCAAAGTTGTGGCCACCCATCAAGAACAACTCCTCCCTACCTGGCTTCCCTTTCTTAATCAAGAGCAGAAAGAGAAGGAGTGGGGTGGCCCACCTGCCCACTGCTTAGTGGCCATGCACCCTTCCATTCCTGCTCCAGAATTAAATTGAATAAAATCTGCACAGCAACACTGAAGAGGTGAGTCACTCATAGAACACATTCCAGACATGATGGGGTGAACGCATGCTGTGCGGCTCCCAATTCCGACAGTACCAGAGAGCAAGTTGGGTTACAATTATGGAAGGCACTTCATGGACAGACTGACCAAGCCTAATAGGAGAACTCTAGTCCTCTCGGCAGATAGGAATGGGCTCTCCTTCCATTTTAGTTTTCTGTTAGGCCCTCAGAGGCCACAACTTGCCCCACGTCCCATCACGTGCATCACACAGACAACTGTGAGGCCACCAGTGTCAGACGCTCTGCGCAGGGCTACTCATGAAGACTACTCAAACTCCCAGAGTCTGGTCCTCCTGCCTTACCTCATCCCATTTCTGGGCAGGAAATGAATGCACTTGGGAGCCTTTCCAGGAATCCAGGCTTTTTCTGACTCCCAAGGAATGCTGCCTGACAGCCAAAAGCACACAATCCACCAAGTTCAATAACTTGGAGAAAAAATTAACAAGGCTCTTGACTTGTGTGAAACATCATGACTGAGACGTGGCCACCACCAGGATGTTCCCATTTTTGCAAAGTATGTTTCCTGAAGTGATCTATCTGCCCCTCATGCACTGACAGCGCTCACTCAGAAGTGGTCTGCTGTTATAGTATTTGACCTTCAACCCTTCTGCATACCCACAAAGCATTCATCAGGCTGCCATTCACATTCTGCTCTACTATAAAAGCCAAGTGACTTATCAGGACAATCAGCTGCGGGACCATCCCTTGAAGGAGAGGAGCCACAGATCAGGCCACAAAAACACAGGCAGATGTGCTACACCATTGTGCGCCTCTTGCCATAACCAAACCATCTCAGACCATTTCTCTCAACATCACACTGTAAAACATTTCTAGCACATTTTCAACTGTGGCAAAATGGTTCCCTTTCAAGCAACAGCACGATCCAATTGTTCCCAAACTGTGAGCTGTGGCTCCTCAGAGCCCTGCAGAAACCAGCCTGGGGAGCCACGGAATCATTACAAAAAAACTTGCCACCCTTATGATGTATAATAGGACTGTAGCCCTAGTGGGGAGCCAAGGCCAATGGCCCAGGAGGTCAAGGGAGCTGCCAAAAAAAGTTTGGGAACCACTGCCATGACCCTATTTTTCTTTTGCCCCTCAGTCCCCTATTACTAATATATTGCTCCCAAATTGTATCTCAAGCCAAAAGAGTTAAAACCAAGTCTGGAAGACTGACCACCACCAGCAAAATAAGGTATGTTCTTGAGTTTGGTGTCGGGACCCTTGGGCCAAATCTAGCCCTTGGAAAAGGCACCCCATAAGAGAGATGGAAGGGTGGCACCTGAGCAACCAGAAGGTTGCAGGCACCTGCAGGAAGCAAAGCCCACTCCACTACCAGGGCCAAACTCACTAGGGATATAAATACCAGTAACTGAGTAGGCCAAAGAGAATATTAAAGATATTAAAAAAGAAGATATTAAACGAGAACCAAAACATATAAAACAAAGGAAATCTGATACAGGTTTTAAATTTTAATATATGCCCAACACGCTCAAGAAGAGCCCTGCGAGAACGGCCTGGAGGCCAGTGTTGGCCAGCACCCTGTTTCCCCTCAGGCGCCCACCAGCTGCTTCCAGAGAGGCACACTATTGGTAATTCAGGGATACTTTCCTGCTAGTTCTGGAGGTAGCACACAGCCATCACGACCAGGAGCCACTGTGAGGACTCTCCTCTGCCACAAAGTCATCTAACCTTCCTTTAAAGCCATGCAAGCTAGTGGCCATAACCATATCTCGTGGCAAAGAATTCCACAGACTAATTACGTGCTTTAGTACAGTCAGCTTGCATCTTGCGTGAGGGTTACATTCCAGAGTAAGCACCGAAAGCAAAACAGTGAATGTTCAGAATTATCTTAATCCCTTACAGCCAAAAAATACATAATCTATAAAACCTATGACAGGAACTGAGACCAACTGAGGGAACAGCAGCTTCATTCTCTGATCTTGGGCTCACTCTGGGGCATGTATTTATTAAGTGAAACGGTGGGAAGAACTGCCTGCACTACTTAAATTGTACTTTTCTCTTTTATTTGGTTTGTTTGTTTGCCAAGCACACACGACTGAATTTGTGCAAGTACAGTCCATAAAAGATGTGGGCTGACTGTACATCCACTTGTCTGTCCTCAAACCATCTGTCGGTCAGGTTCCATGAATGACTCCAGGTTCTAGAATTATGAGAGGGTAGAAAGCTTCCCTCTACCCACTCATTCCATAACATGCAAACTGTTATACATCTCCCCTAGCTGCCTTTTTTTGGAGCCAAATAGCTCTGTATCCTTACCTCAGACAGAAGGTGCACCAGCCCTCTGACCATATTAGTTGCCCTCTTTAGTGCCTTTCCAGCTCTGCAAAAGCTCTTCTTGAGGTGTGGTGAGCAAAACTAGACACAGTAGTTCAAGTGTGGCCACTCCATAGATTTATAAAGAGGCAAAACAATATTAAAAAACCTTCTTCTTCCTCTCTTTCGTCTGACCCCAGCATGAAGTTTGCTTCCTTCACTACTGTGGCATGTCAGGTCAATCTTTTCCCTGAACTTTCATTGACCATGACTAAGATCTCCTTGCTCATTTGTCACCAACAGCTCAGACCCCATCAAGAAAGGTGGGAAATTGGAATTTTTTGCCTTACCCAAATTAATTCTAACAACAAATTTCAGTCTCAATCCAGAACTGTCTTGAATCGCTGATGTCAAATCTCCCCAAAGCCAATTCAAAAGTGCCTCAGCATTTAGCTTGTGTCCCCTTGTCCAATATGGGTTCTTTACACTGCTGCTAAAGCTGTACTGACAATAGTTTTGTCCAAATTTTAGGCAAGCACCATCTGGGCAGCACTATGCTATCAGAGCAGGATCTGCCATCCCATTAGAAAGACTTAGGTGAAAATCATGAGCAAATCAGGCCCACTGAATGGTCATAGTAGAAATGCTTGCAAAAAGGGCACAGAGCCTCATCTGCAAGGAACAAGGCGCATTTTCTTCCAAAGTTGGTTTACCCTATAGAGAGAGGTGCTCTTTTCTCTCACACAACACCAGAATCAGGGGACATCCACTAAAACCGAGTGTTGGGAGAGTGAGGACAAAAGAAAATATTTTTTTACCCAGCGTGTAATTAGTCTGTGGAACTCCTTGCCATAGGATGCGGAGATGGCATCTCGCCTAGATGCCTTTAAGAGGGGATTAGACAAATTTCTGGAGAAAAAGTTCATCACAGGTTACAAGTCATGATAGGTACGTGCAACCTCCTGATTTTAGAAGTAGACTACCTAGGAGTGCCAGATGCAAAGGAGGGCACCAGAATGCAGGTTGTTGTCTTGTGTGCTCCCTGAAGCACTTGGTGGGCAACTGTGAGACACAGGAAGCTGGACAAAATGGACCTTTGGCCTGATCCAGTGGGGTTTTTTTTATGTTCTCCTGAAGCACTGAAAGCTAAGTGTTGCAGTGTGCCAAATTCCAGCAAAAGTAGCTTAAGTGCAATCTATCCCTGCCTATTTAACTCCCCATTCTGAAGGCTCAGAAACCATTAACAATGGTAATGGGGGGGACACAGGGAGAGAACTTACGTTAATGTTCACCCACCTTTTTCCAGCTTCACCAAACTCCAAAGTTTAACCCATTTTTGCCTGGCCCACAGGGGTACGCATTTGGTCCCTGTTGCATATATGCAACACTGGGCAGAAATGGCTTTTTAAAAAACCCACTTGGAATGCTTCCCCAAAAGTGCTCATGCTTAATTCAGAGCACTGCAAAGGGAGTACCTCAGTTGGGGTGGTGGTGGTGGGATGGCACCAAAAATGCTTCTCTCTGTGTCTTTCACAACCTGATACTCTGACCAGACTCTTACAACTTGCCTTCTGTAGGGCTTGTGTGCACATCTGTGGTAAATATGAATTAACTCCGGGAAGCAGACAGGCAGAAGAGCTGAACAAGGAAAGGGTATTTTCTTTCCTTTAAGGCCACTAGTGGGTTACAAATGGTCAACATAAATGCGCACAGGTAGGCAGGTCAGGAACATTTCTAGACTTATTTGCAAGCTGACTTAGTTGGGACACCCTCTTCATGATACCAAGAGACTGCAGCACAGTATCAGCCATACTCCTGCTGGCCGCCAGGCTTCTCACCACTGTGCATCCTTGAGCTGGCGGCAGTGGCAGAGGTCACCTCACCCAAGTACTTTGTGCCACTGGTATTCACAGTTGCAGAGGCTCACTTCCAAATGTGGTGGAAGCAGCATTAAAAGCAATTTCATGGGCTAAAATTGCAACTAGAAGTTAGATGGACGCTGCTTTGACAAGGGCACAAACAACCACCAAACACTCGCTTTTAAGAAGTCTGAATTGGAAATGCACTCCTGAGTTCCAGAAATCCTAAGATGCCCATTGTGATGGTGTCTAAATCTGGGGGAGGGGGAGAGACCCACACTACTCTCAATTCTGGGTGCCCCATTTCACTTTCAGTCTTGACCATCTGAGCTTCTCTTTCAGAAAGGGTGATTATCCTTGGCATGCGAGTGCAAATGTGACCTGCTTCTTCATATACAGGTGACTTCTTAATCATTCAGCAGTTTTCCACCCTTCTCCCCCAAATGCTCCTGCAAACCACATAATGTTCTGGGTCCTTAAGCTGGAACATTGCTCTAAAGAGAGTGGAAGAGGAGAGGGGGAATTGGCCGGTGGAAGCCCTAGCCACAACTAGAAGGGGAGGGGTTGGGAATATATGGCCTCTCCCCCTTTTCTTGATGATTTGGGGACATTAGAGGAGGAAAAAGGATCCATTCTTACTCTCCAGAAACATTTCCTCCCTCCCAGCTAAACGTGGTTATAAATATTGCAAAAAGCAGCTGATCTCCTAGTATTAGAACACCCAGCAGAAGACCTCAATGAGAAAGGAGAAGGGTGCTGTCTTCCCCTCTGCATCCTCAGGCTCAACAGTACAACAAAGCTGCTGTTTCTGGCTAGCTGGAGAGAGCTCCAAAATGCTGCAGGCTCCACTTATACCAGCAGAAAGATGTGAATGAGGACGGAGGGAAAGTAAGAAAGGTTCTTCACATACTGTTGGACCGCAGAGGTCTGTTCCCGGACCCCCTGTGGATAATGAAACGTACGAATAAGTAAATCTGCTGGTTCAGTCCACAGGATCTCCAGATGCGATAGGATACATTCTCTGGTTACAGTCCAAAGGTTGCCTCTGTTGGTCTCAGAAAGGCTCTTGGACGCAAATGGAGAACACCTCCAGTTGCATATGGGAGCTCAGGTCTGACCCTCCACTGTGGGTTTGGAACCTGTGGTTAGTTGAATCTATGGGTCCCAAATTCACAGATAAAAAGGGCTGGACCTGTATTAACGCTATCAATGTGGATCTGACCATTACAAACAATTTCTGGGCTAAATGGCAGCCCCAGGAAATGAGGTGGTCAACATAATGCAGGGACCTTCAATTAGTGGGCCATGACCTACATATAGGTCATGTCATGAACACCGGTGGTCTTGGTGTACTTTTAAGAAAAGGAACACATTGGCCACTTTGAAAAAAACAGGCAAAAGTGAGTCTTGTGTGAGTCTCTGGGGGTCTGAAGACTACAGAGTTAGAATCATAAGAGGCTGCCAGGTTTAGTCAGGCAAGTCAGTCCAGAACCCATTAAGTAGTAGAACTAGTCTAAGCTTCCAAAAAGACAGAGCAGTCATCATGACAGACAAAATACACACATTGAGCCCAGATGAACAAACATTTTGCACATCTAAAGGTTGCCACTTTTCCAAGACTTGTTACACAGATGCAGGCCTCCTCCTTAAATGAGGTGCTTGGTAGATTGGGCAGACAAGCACAACTGATTCAGAGATCTCAAGAATCTTACTTTGCTCCAGAGCAAGAATCACTGCTGAAGAACAGCTAATTCCAACCACTGACGCTGACTGAAAGCATCTGTGGAGACGGCATTGTTGTGTTGCCATCCTAGATCAGATCAGAACCATTTATTAAAACCCAAAGCAGAAGTTTCCAAAGTGTGTGCCACAGCACACTTGAAGGGACACAGCATGTCCTCTTCCTGGTTTGCCGGGCTATTCTTGCAAGATCTCGCGCTATTTCAGCTTGGCAAGCCAGGAAGAAGCTGCATGGCACAAACCTGTGCATGTGAAAGGTACCACGGACCAGTAAGCTTGGGAACCACTGACCAAAAGAACATAAACCTTGCTGGATCAGGCTCAGGGCCCATCTAGTCCAGCTTCCTGTATCTCACAGTAGCCCACCAGGTGCCTCAGAGAGCATGAGGCCACAAGCTACTTGCATCTCTCTGTCAGTCCCTTGCATCTGGCATTCTATTTACCCTTGCAACCCCCAGTGAAGACACCAGACTGCACTTGGGTTTAACGGGACACTTTATTAAACACAAGTAACCAATTTTTAACACATGAAACCTACTGAACACACTTTCCCTCCCTCACCAATCTGGGGTAGACAAAAAAAACTGCCATCCATGGCCAATTCAGATGATAGAAAAACATTCCTACCCAGCTCTCATGATGAGCGACCAGCTAATATCAGACTATACATACCCATCATAGCTTGTAACCTGTGATGAAGAAATATGTCAAATCCCCTTTTAAAGGCAGCTAGGCCAGAAGCCATCACCATGTCTTGTGGCAAAGAGTTCCACAGACTTTACATGCTGGGTAAAGAAATATTTTCTTTGTCTGTTCTAACTCTCCTGACCCTCAATTTTAGTGGATGTCCCCTAGTTTTGGATGAGTGGATGACCCTCAATTTTAGTGGATGTTCTGATGTTGTGCGAGAGGGAAAAGAGCATCCCTCTATCCACTCTACGCATCCCCTGCATAGTCATGTCCTCCCTCAGGTGCCTCTTTTCTAGACTGAAGAGTCGCAAACACTGTAGTCTTTCCTCATAAGGAAGGTGCTCCAACCCATTAATCATTTCGGTTGCTCTCTTCTGCACCTTTTCACTATGTCCTTTTTAAGATGTGGTGACCAGAACTGAATACAATACTCCAGGTGCAGCTGTACCATCGATTTGTACAGTGGCATTACAATATTAGCTGTTTTAATCTCAATCCCCTTTTTAATGATCCCTAACATGAAATTGGCCTTCTTCACTGCCACTGCACATTGGGCTAACACTTTCAGCTCGATGAAAGTGTTGACCCAACGTGCACTGGCAGTGAAGAAGGCCAATTCCATGTTAGGGATGGAACTGCACCCTAAGATCTCACTCCTGAGCTGTTGCAGACACTCCAGAACCCCTTTAGCATATACATGAAGTTTATGTAAAAGAAAGTAAAAGCCCTGAAGTCTGGACAACTGAAAGTGAATGCAAGAATTGTGAAGGGACATGGCTCAGGCCAGGAAAAAAACTAAGACTTTCTGCAACAAAGGTCTGAGAAGGTGTCAGTGCAGGGCTCAAAGAGACACTGAACAGAGGGGTTGTTTACATTTCAGCAAGTGGCAATACTTCCAGACTGCATTTGTTTGCGCTTCTGTTGTTGTTGTTGTTGTTATTAATAACAACAACAACACAGGTATTTCTATACTGCCTTTCTTGGTCCTCAGATTTCTCCTCGGACTTTATTCAAGGCAGTTTACATAGGCAGGCTAATTAAATCCCCGTAGGTATTTTTACAATTTGAAAGAAGGTTCTATCTTTCAAGAAACCACAACATTCAGATGTTTCTTTCTGATCTGGTCGCAACATTCTGGCCTCCATTCTCCCATGCTCAGAGCAGATGGAATAACTCGGCTCAGCTTGTCAGCTGCTTCAAGGTCGCACGGTGCTGGTGGCCTCGAACTGGCGACCTGCGGGTGTTATCTTCAGGCAAACGGAGGCTCTACCCTCTAGACCAGACCTCCTGCCCAGACCAGACCTCCTGGCTTATTATATGCTTATGCTTATAAGAGCATTATTAACTGCTCTTACTGAACTGCTGCATGTTGACCTGCTCTCTTCATACTCTTATAAGCAAATATGGAAATGCAGCTTTTACCATACACTGAGCCCCTTAACATTTTACTCATGCAACTGCAACCTGGGAAGCCTCACTTTGCTGTACTGAAGAATGCTTCAGCAGTCTCAAGTGGAAGTAACGACTACTAGGTCAGCAGTCCAATTTCCCTGGAGCCAGCAGGAGACAGTCACTTGGGGAGGCTTGGCACCGGAACTGATCTGCAAGGTGGCCCTACTGAATACAAGACTCCCTTTCAAAAAAACATGCAGAGGACTGTGCCACTAGCAGCTTACCCACACAAACTACAAAAAGGCTGTCCTTTCAGCATCAGAGAAAAGCCACATGTACTATTAGCCTACTAACTGTAGTAGCCTACTACTCACAAGACAAACAAGAGATAGGAAAGGATACCAAAAGGCAGCTGTTCATTTGTTCCATCACATCAC
Organism: Tiliqua scincoides; assembly: GCF_035046505.1. Lineage (NCBI taxonomy): Eukaryota > Metazoa > Chordata > Lepidosauria > Squamata > Scincidae > Tiliqua > Tiliqua scincoides. Next base: position 572,243 of record NC_089830.1, on the reverse strand, counting down.
CAGCTACTGCATACCAAATAGCCCCACAAATTAGGACCACCACAGAAAAATTTATAGGACTCCCACAGCCGCCATGCATTTAAAACTTGTGTCAAAGTAAAACAAGTTTGGGAAGGGTCTAAAAATGGGGGAGAACACCAAGGGCTCAAAGGTATATCTGATTAATGTTCGAATGTGATGAATCTCCTCATCTCTAGAAATAGGAAAAGCCTTGCTGTCTTCAGCAAATGGTTCATTTCAGTAACATCTGAATATGTCAAAATCAGTGGCAAGTTCTACTCAAATAAAATCTTGGTTGACAGAGTTTATTACAAGCACGAGCGAGTCAGGGAATCTCGCCACATATAACTTGCAAGAGGCAAACTTAATCCTGGGGCCTGATGGGTAAAAGGAACAGACAGGGCTTGATCTGGAAGGAAATGGATCCAGGACACAATGCACTCTCTTTCCCCATGGATGCCCAAATTCTGCGGGCTCAACAGCAGGGCTTTGCAACCTCTCCTTTCATTGTACGTACCACCTTTGGCACTGTTGCCACCAGAGAGGGCAACTGTGACTGAGCGAGTGGCTTGTCCCACATTTAGGGCTCCACTCTGCACCCTCCTTCCCTAAATCATACTGCTTTAGAAGAGTAAGGCAGCTGTGCAGCCACTCCATTTCCAGTGGGGACCAAGACTGTGAAGTACCACCAATGACATTTATATTACTGGCTGAAAATACACAGGTCTAGATAGGTACATGGAGTATCCAACTTTACTTTCAATATCTTATCCCAAACTTCTCAACTCACCGGCAAGCTAGAGGGTCTTGACTGAAGACTCAAATTCACATCTTCTTGCCCTTTACTGGAAGTCATTGAGGCAGCAGAAGATGCTTGGGACCCAAAGGAGTCTTGCGATAACTCCTGAAATGTAAGACAGCAAAACCCATGAAAAGAAAACGGGGACAACCTGCCAAGGAGAAACTTATTTTCAAAAGGGCTTGCAGCAAATGACCGTTAACAAGTGATTAGCTGCTTTATCTATATATTTGGCTCTACTCAATTGGCGGCTGTAGTTTCAACTACCAGTAAGTGTCAGCTTGGAATGAATCTTGCACTCAAATCTCTGTTGAACACATATTAAAGCATACTTATGCCTTGAAACAATGATCCTACACAAGTTCCTTCACAACTTCCTGGGTTTCTTGTGCTGCGACTGCTGCAGTTTAGGTTTGAAAACTGCCTAAAGGTCGAGCTACTGAGCTGCAGCTGGCCACACAGTGTGGCTGACCCGCATGCATGCTTCGACACTTTCAGCAACTTGGAAACGCGGCAGATACTCAAGTGGCTGAATTGCCTCCCTCAGTCCTGCTCAGCTTTCCCTCTCAGCTTTTTGGTCTCAATGCTGCACCATACAGAAACAGTACAGGGCCAAAGGGGGATGACGAAAGATGCATACATATGGGTGGGAAGGTAATTCCAGAGGAAGACAGGATCAGACCTCTAGCATCCAACTTCCATTTCTTCAGTAGAGTTCTACATTTGACAAAGGCAAATGTGCTTCTCATTTCCCTCCCTTCTCTTAAGACACTACAGGGTCTAGTCTTTACCTATCATCCCTCCAATTGAGTATACAAGTCTGCCCCCTTGTCCACAGGGGGGAGGGGTCAATTCCAGAACCCCCTGCAGATAGCTGAAACGGCAGATACATCCTTGTGGTCCAGGGGGGCTGCCCTCACCTCCAGAGAGGAGTCTGAGAGCAGCAGAGGCCGAGGACGTTTGCCCCTGGCCTCTGCCGGGCTCACAGAGAAACCGGAAGTCACGTGTTTTGAGCTGTAAAGCTCAGCCTGAAGTTGACAGATGCCAGGGACAGACACCCTCAGCCTCTGCTGAGCTCAGACTTCTCTCTGGAGGCGAGGGGAGCAGAGGGGGCATGAGAGAGGACCCGAGCCACAGATATGGGGCCCCCCCTGTATTAGTGCCCAGTTGTGCAGGCAGACGGGTCACCTGTCCCCCTTGCCCTTCTCGGCAGGGTCCACTCGGCCAGTGTCTCTGCAGAGAGCTGAAAGACAGCACTACTTGGTTCAAACCCTCCCTCTGACGCCCTCCTACCTGCGGAGGCGGGAAGCGCTGCTGAGAATATGCCGACTGCTGCTGCGACTGCGGCTGAGGGTAAGACGCTGACTGCTGCGAAAGTGCCGAGGCGGCAGCCTGCTGAGCTTGCTGCTGCTGCTGCTGCTGCTGGTAGGGGGACTGAGCCTGCTGCTGCTGCGCGTATGCAGGCTGACTCTGTGGGTGCTGCTGGGCAGCGGCCGACTGCTGGGGGTAGGGGGAAGGAGGCTGCTGATGCGGCGCCTGAGGCTGCTGCTGGGTGTAGGGGGACTGGGAGGACTGAGGTGGCGTTTGTTGCTGTGGTTGCTGATAAGGCGGCTGGGCGTGGGGGGTCTGAGAGGGGGGCTGCTGAGCGTACGAAGACTGCTGCTGCTGCTGCTGCTGCTGTGGGGGGTGAGGGCTCTGCTGGTTGTAATAGGGAGCCTGGCTCTGCTGCCCATATCCACCGGGTCCCTGCTGCCCATATGGAGGAATCTAGACAAGGGAGGGGGAGAGAGACAGAGAGACAGACAACAACAACAGTCAGGATGGGGCTGACCAATTACCATCAGGCAGACCTTAGATACCTTCAAAGCAGAAGTCGTTCTGTGGAAGCGACCGCACCACTGCTGGAGGAACCACAGCAGCACTCAACTTCATTCTTGACATAGTGCCTCCACTTCATCGCACATCCCTGCCCACTTAGCTACAAATGGCAACTGGCTTTCAAGGTCCACAAAAGCTTTCAGAGGTTACCAACTTCTCTTTACCTGCTGTGCGTAAGAAACGGTGCCCATGGCACTCTGTGCCCTGCTGAGCGCTCCCATGGGATATCTCTGAGGTGTCTGTGGCCCATACGGTTGCCCGGGATATCCATGGCCCTGCTGCTGCCCCGTCTGAGGTCCCTGTTGCTGTGAGTAGGGGTTGCTTCCTCCATAAGGCTGAGGTCTCATCTTCCCCATCTGATCCATCGGGCTGGATGGCTATGAAACAAGAGTGCAACATATGTCAAAAAAAATGTACAATTGCTCCATAAAATACTCAAACAACACACTCGCGAAGTACTAGCTCAACAGTAAAATGCAAAACAAAACCCACGGGGAGGAGGCTCAAGCCACTTTCCCATCCAAGGAGCTGCCAGTCAATGGGAGTGGCAGAAGGAGAGTGCCTCATTCGAGGCAGAGGACTCAGAGCAGAAATCACCTTTGTGCTGGGGGGGGGGGGAGAGACAGTGCTCCTCTAGGGGAAGCTGCTCTAGGACCAAAATGTGGCTAAACGTTCAGGCTTTAATATTTCATTCTTTTAAACAAAAGGCAGGATGTATTTTCCCCTTTTTAGCACCTGAAAGGTTACAAACTCCCAGGACCGCAAATCCAGCAGAGCCACAAGGAAAGAGTGCAACTTTATCATCCCAGTGTTTATAAACCTACAGTGCAACACTCTCAAGAGAGCTACAGGGGGAAAGGGGCACCACCACCACCATCTAGTCACTGCGGACACTGAAGCTGCCCCTTCGCCAGACTTCCAGGGAAACTTTCCCGTTCAACTCTATTTATTTATTTATTTATTTATTAGATTTGTATTCTGCCTTTCTCCCCGAAAGGCACCCAAGGCGGCTAACAAGGCGGTTTTCCTATGAGTCACAAAGTTTCCATCTCAGATTTTCTAGTATCCACATGTCTACAAGTTAAATCCTAAGCATGTCTCCTCAGTGGTAAGTTCCACTGTGTTTAACGGGGCTTACTTCCAAGAAAGTGTGTGTAGGATTGCAGCCTAAGCATTCCATAGTTTTCAAGAACAGTACTGGGGTTACAGTTCACTAATGCACACAGCAGCTTATCAAAGACAAACAGAACAGCTTTTCTATTTAATTAAAAGGTAATTTGCCTTTGAGATCCCTGAACTTAGAAACAAGGTTTGTTCTAAGACTGCTCTGTGTAGCTTCTGGTGCAACAGATCAACACACATTAGCTCTCTCAAACTGGGGTATAAGCAGGCAGGAAAACATAATTCAGATGAAAACCTAATGCTTGGTCAGTTAAGCAGCGAGCAAAATGCTGGCATTATATAAATAATGCCACTGATGTCAGGCTTTCTCAGAAAACAGACAAGCATCTGCCCCAAGGGGCTTACAATACATATTAATGAGGTTCGGGGCAGCCCTTGGCCAACACATCTTGTCGTGTAACCTAAAGAGATACTTGCAGGCACTATTAATATGGAATACACATATACCAGCAAGTTGTGGCGAAAGTCTAAAAATCAGCCTAAATGGTTTTTAAGTACTGTATACCAAGCAGAGAAATTGAAGCTGATGATGCAAATTCAGTGGTCCTGAATGAGAACAGGAACTGGGACCTAAAAGACCCCAAATAAAAATGCTCAAGACAATCATGCACAAAGTGGGTTGCCCCTTCACCAAATCTTCTATTACTGCCCATCATCCAATTGCATTGGCAGTTGCACATTTTAGAATATAGGGTAATTACTTCTAAATTTGAAAATGCAATCGCTATACGCTGAAATGACGAGCAGCTGCCAGAGAATTGACTCTAGATGCCTCAGTTATTATAAAAATGATGGAGGGGGGAGAAATACAAGCTCATTTGCAAGGACACTTCCCAAAAAATAAGGCAAACCCGTGGCTGCAGAAGAACTGAAGCCTCTTTTCTAGCTTGATACTGGGGAAAACCTTTCAAAAGGAAACCACGGGAGTAGATTTACCACAATTGCACTTCAGAAGCTGAATGCCCTTTCACAGACACACATAACAGAGGAGAGCACTGCTCCCTGATCACCAGAACCCCGACCCCCTGCTTACAACTTGCTTAGAGAAATGAACACATCAGGATTGCCAGCACTTTCACAGCACCTTCCAAAACCTATCAGACCACCACAAAGCCATTTTCTTTAGAGTTCCTCTGCACCAGGGGTGGCCAACCTTTCAACTTTACGGCTCCTGGACCTTAACAATGGTGCAAAAGAGGGAATTTCAGCAGGTGCAACTTGTCATTTTACAGATTACAACTCTGGTATACGCACTTCTTGATTTTCAGTGGGTATTCTGAAGACAGTTGCTAAGCTCACCTGGCCAAATAGGACAAAGCCTGTACCAAGGTTTCATCCACAGTGATGCTGCTGAGGTCCAAGACAAGCAGGTCTACCAAAAGCAATGACAAAAGTCACCTGCAAAATGCAAGCTTTGCACTCAGGCCTAAGTGTTTTAGAGGAACGTTTTAGAGGAACCCTAAGGAACACACATTCTGGCCACAGAAACGACACCAAGAAGTCACAGCACTGCGGCTCACAGGCCTCCCCATTTCCAGAAGAAGCCTGCTGCATCCGTGTTGTGGTTCCCATTTCAGACAAGTATTGGCTAACTTATTGTGCAAATCTGTATGTCACGCTGGACAAGGACAAGAACCCTGGAGAGCAACCGTGTGTTCAGGCAGTGGCAGCAGAATCCCTTCCGTCGGCTGACAGAGAAAGTGAAAACCTCACCTTAGGTCTGGAATTTATTCCTGACCAGATTTGTCATCCGATTTATTACAGCAAAGGAAGGAGCCTTGCTGGCTCTTTAACAGAGAGGAGCCCTAATTGATTCCCACAGTAATTAACCTGCATTTTACCTCAGAGTGTGCTAGTTAAGGAAGTCAGCGCAGCTATTTATAACTCATCTCAAATTGAGGGCAGACTGCCTAAAATCTAACACATCCCAGCTGTACTCCTGTTTGAACTGGGGCCAAGGGAATTTTTTAAAGCAATCTTGGCACTGAATGAATGACACCAACACTATGAGAGCACGAGTGGTTGTGTTGTGATGACGTTGCAGCCTGAGGAGGTGGAAAGGGAAGGGGGGCCTGCACTGTAATCCCTTGCCCAGCCAGCGCTCTCAGTTCACAGGCCCCAGCCCCACACAGGCCCTTCACAGCCAAGCCAGGAACCACCCACTGAGAGTTCAACACAGGAAGCGCCTTTTCCTCTGCAGGCCTTTGAGTGAAACGCATGCACCGCTCATCTGCATACAAGCAAAGCCACACCACCCCTGCCAGGAAGGTCAGCGCTCGGAATTGCAGATCAGGTGGCCGGAGGAGCTGGACCTGCGCCCAATAACCCATAAAGAGCAGAGCGAACAGATGGGGAAGGACCCCCAGCAGCAAACAGCCCCAGGTCACGTGACTCCCCACATGGCCTGGAAAGCGCAAACTATTGTCTGGCGTCTGGGCTCCTGTACAAAGACAGCAAGGCCGCCTCAAGATGCAGTTCGGGGAGAAACCACAGCAGCTGCTACCAGAGACTGCCACACTCAAGCCGGTTGGGGACAGGGACAGCTCAGCCCCTGGGACCTGGAAGCCACCAAGCAGGGGTAAGCGCTCACCACCACCATCACACAAATGTCATACAGCTTGGCAAATGCACAGATGCCGCCTCCATCAGCTCCCCACTGCTGAACCCAGATGGGACTGGGGAACAGATGAAAGAAAGAGATCAGACTGCTCTTTAGAAAAGTGCCATCTACCCTGCGCTACGAGCTACTGCTGCAGGCTCTGATCTGGGTTCCCTGAGCAATGACACAGACACCTTTCAGGTTCACTTTGCCAGACTTTATATGAAAATAGGAGAATATAAGATGATGGCCTCTACACAAAAAGCTGTTACATGCTTGCTCTTGGCACCACGGGTTTCAAGACTTCAACTTACTGGCTGAAATATCACCAAGAATATTGATGAACACAGTAAAATAAATCAATAAACTGTGTTTATAAATATTAAGAGAATGTGCTTCTAATAAAGCTGTTATTTTGAAAATTTTTGCTCAAGTGTTGGATTTATTCAAGCCGTGTTTTGCATTCTATTGTCCAGGCACAACTGACAAGGCACTCTGGGTTAAAGGGGCCACAACAGCCTCTTCCAACTCCTTCAGGGACACAACAATTAGCTCATCCAAGCATGCCTTGGTATGCTTGGTAGCAGGTCTCCCCAAGCCCAAAACTGTGCTATACTGAAAAGTCTGGGGACGGGGGAGTGTTCTTCCCACCGTGGTTGTGTCAAGGCTCCCAAACACCATCAGTCTACCACACTGCGTGTAGGTTATGAATGCAAAACAAGTGACTGCTGGGAAGAGCTGGCAAACCAGAAGTTGCCTCCGAAAACTGGAAGTATCTTCTGGAGGCTTCTGCAGGCCATTCTGAGGCCAATAGAGAGGGTCACTGGCCTGGTGCAATTCAGGAGAGCCCCCCAGAAGTTCCAGGTGAGTAACTGAGGGGAGCCTCCATAGGCACCAATGTGGATTGTCTGTATCCACAGATGGTTAAATCCATGGATATGGAATCCATGGATGCAGAGGGTCCTCCATAAACATAAGGAACATGCAATTTTTAAGTGGTCTGGGCACATATTGCAGAAGATACCACCTTAGAATAGACATCCCCCCCCCCCACCGAAGGGAATGCTTCTTCCAAAATGGTACATGCTATTTGTGGCTTTTACAAATACCTGTATTAGGGCCCAATCCTATCCAATTTTCCTGTGCTAGTGTAGTTGTGCCAATGGGGTGTGCACTGCACCCTGTGGTGGAGATCAGTCACTGGGGCCTTCTCAAAGTATGGGAAGATGTGTTCTCTTACCAAGGGGATGCATTGTGGCTACACCGGAGTTGGAAAGCTGGGTAGGACTGGGCCCTCAATCTACATTCAAGAGAGGATTCAGTTAAACCAAGAAACTAAACTCAAAGATAGTTCTGATGGCAAAGAAGGCACTGAGGGTGCTTTTCCTTCACTGGTTTCCTCTTCTGGAAGAACATGAACAGAGAAGCAAGGTTGCCCACACTGAGAAATGAAAGTAACTGACTGCAAATGTATTCCTTGACAGGTGCTAGTACTCGTAGTCTCATCACACCAATGTATTTGCCAGAGCCAGTATTTGTTTACTGGTAGCAAGAGACTCTCATTCATTACACACAGCAGCTTGGTTACTATCTAACCTGGGTTGTATATAACACAACAAGAGTTTACATAAAACAAGAATAAGAAAGGAAGTAAGCAACAAAGACCTGAGTTTGACCTATACCCTTCCAGCCAGCTGACGGAGCAAACAGGATTGCCTTGCCTTGTCTGAAGAATTTAAACTAGTCTGGGATGGCTATCTAGATATACCACTATGAAAAGAGGGCCCTTCAAATAGCTACAGTTGAACATCCACCAGGTCTCAGAACTGGAAAGCAGTATGGCAACTCACCACTCACAGGGCACAACCCTAACCCTACTATCACATCTTCCTTCACTATCACCTAACCCTTCACCTTGGCCTCAAGTTCCAAGAGCACCATCCCATGCAGCCAATGGATATGCACCTACATCAGTTCTTCAAATGCAAAAATGCAAAGTAGATCAGGAAAAAGAGAGGATGCAGCTTGCAGCTTCAATTTAATCACTCTAGGAGGAAAGAGGTAGGCATGGAGGGGCCTTTAAGCACATCACCTCTAACAAGCGCCAAGGACTAGTACACTGCCCAAGGATCACAGTAATGTAGCTGGTTCCCTGGCCAGAAAAAGAGCATATCTAACTGAGGGACCTGGCTGGCCATTCCTTTGAGAGGCCTCCAGCAGATGAGCAGGGCAAGAGGCTGAGGAACAGGCGGAAGCCAAAGGCAGGGGCAGGGCTTAGTCACACAAGTATCAGATGAAAGTACAAGACAATTTTCTAAGAAAGTTGCAGCCTTGACCGTGGGTCACAGAACAGGGGGAAGATAAGTGTGAGCACACAACAGGTGCGATGGCCAGAGACAAGCAGTTCTTGGAGATCTAGGGCAGCAACTGAGACTCAGTCCAAAAGATGAAAGACAAAAAAGGGGGAGATCAGAGAAATGGCAGATGGCAATTCAAGAGAGACGCTCCTACAACAAACTGCTTCAGATCACCAAGGAAGAGATTGTAAAGGTGCCGAATTAAGCACTGAGGCCTGATGTGAAGGTGGAAAAGGAGCAAGGGAGACAATATAGCGCAGAGAGGACTCGTAACACTCAAAACGAGCATAGGTGATTGCGGTACAGTGGAAGGGTGGACAAGCAAGGATTGGGCACTTGGTTGGATCAACATTTTCACTATGGTTTTGGGGGAAATGTGTGTAAAAGTAGAAGCCCTCTCAGTTTGGAGGCAAGAAGAATGACAGGAAGGGGGCAGAGGGGAAAGAGGATGAGGTTTCAGTAAGAGCGAGAAGCCAATGGAGGGCAACAGCTTCAGGGGCAAGGCTTGTTTTCATAGTGTGGAACCGGGAGAGACTCTGGCAGACTTGCCAGCATCACAACTAAAAGACATCTTTCCCCTCCTACCTTAGAGCAAGCATTTGAAACAGACACTTTCAAGCTCATTTTCTTCTGATCTCTGCACAGGTCACATATTCATTGCAGCCCTTCAATCTGCATACTCCTAAGAGAGCAGGCAAGGACCCAGCATTGTCAGGTGTATCCTGCTCCCACCCCCACCCCGGCTGCTCAGACTACCATCCAACACAGTGAATCAAGCAATACCAGTAACTCTTAAGTCACTGCTATTCAGCCAGCAAGGGAGAGACCCCACCTCCTCAGGCAGCAGTTACAAGGCTTGGCTGACTGAGAACAATCGAGGTGGGGAGCCCATCTAGATGCGACATCACCACCACCACCAGCAGTTTAGCTAGGACACGTGTTGGGAGAGGAATCGATCAAAAGCCTTGGAATGGAAAGGCTGTCTTGCTGCAGTCCTCACTATTTACAGGAGACAACCCAAAATTCGTGCTTTGGGATTTTTGGTAGCATACCACCACCAGCTCCAGAACCGAAACTCTCCAACTGGCCTGCAAGGATGTCAAGTGGAGTCAACTCAGAGCTGCTTCAACTCCAATCTCTCACAGCTCAGGATATGCTACTCTTGGAAAGCGCCACATGAGACAAATTCTCACAGTGACTGGCAAGGACAGAGGGGAAGACCTCCACCTCCATGTCCTCCAAACCAGCACACTGCAGCAAAGGCTTGCACCTGTGGCAAGAAACCTGCCCCAGCCACCTGTGTGGCAGCTCCGATGGATTAATTGGACAACTTACAAAAGCAGCACTAGCAACACCAGGAGTCGTTCAGCAGGAAAAGACCCTGAAGAGATTCCTTGCTGCAGATGCACAGATCTTGAAATTCCTATTACACCAGTGCTGGCGGGAGAGGAGGAACAGCCAATCCTCCAAGCATTCCAGCAGCTTAAGAACAAGTAGAGCAGGAACACTTCGGAAGAGAAATTTAAATCTGTGCAAGAGCTGGATCAGGAGTTAGGAACTGTAGGCCCTCCGTTCAAATTTACACCAACCCCTGAGTTCAGTTCCTAACTCCTGCTCCAGCTCTTGCATAGATTTAAGTTCATGATTTGGACAGTACTTACCCTGCCTGACCAGCCCACTGCTATTACAGATGGTTGCGCTCACATCCGGACCATCTTAGAAAGTACCCCTAACTGTGAGCTCTATGAGGCAATTCCCAGCTATGTTTGGTTTGAACCATTATTTTCTTTGAGAGATGCGACCAGAGCACTAACATTTTTATTTATTTCCCACCATCCGACTGGAGAGAGTTGAAGTACTGTCTCTACAAGGAATGGACAGTATTTGGGATTTAAGAAAAAAGGCAACTAAGCTGGTGAGGGAGACAAAAGGAACATGCTAGAGATTTATGAAGCCATGCATGAGACAAGAAAGAAAGGAAAATCCTTTTCTGCAAAAGTCAGGCGCAGAAAAGTACATCCAACAACATGCACTTTACACAGTCCATCACTATGAGATGCAGCAATGATCACTAACTTGGATGACTTCACAAAGAGGATTAGACCAAGTGCCTGGAGCTCCACAACAATCAGGCTGACAGAGATGGCTACGTGGGAACTTCTGATTCACAGGCAGCGGGCCTTGCAGTGCTACTTATTGGAAAGCAACAGAGTTTTCTAGGAGCATAGGTGGATCTTTGGTCTGATCCTTCAGGGTTCCTCTTGAGTTGGAATGCAAGAGAAGCCCTGCTAGATCAGGCCAAAGGGGACCCATCTAGTCTGGCATCCTGCTCCCACAATGGCCACCATCTGACTCTGACGAACATACAGCAAGAGACAAAGGAATACCTGCTCCCTGCAACAGCCCTCAAGAGGCAGATTGCTGCCGAACCTGGAGGGGAGTGCACAGCCACCCTGACAGTAGCCACAGACCACTCTCTCCTCCTCAAGCCACTGTTAGTGGCCACTGCGATATCTTGCGGTTATAAATTCCATACCCTAATGATGTGCTGAGCAAAGTATCACCTCCTTTTGCCTGGCCTGTATTCTCCCCCCCCCCCCAAACAGTTTCACAAGATAACTCGATTCTAGTGTTATCAGAAGGGGGAAAAAACCTTTCTATCCAGCCTCGACACTATGCCTGAATTTCATGTACATTAAACCTCAAGGCAACTTCAGCATACATGCTTTATAGTTATATTCCACACACACAATTATGTCAGTCATCCAAAAAGCAGCAACTGGTTTTCACAGCTCTGAAGAACTAGAACAGTCACAGTCAGCCTCTACAAAACCTGAACTTTCCTAGAGCTGATTCAGCAGGTCTGAACCGAGGAATCTTTTCAACTTGAGAATTTAAAAAAAAAAAAATCAAATCTTATCTAAGCACCAAGTAATCAAGCACACTCGAACCAAAGAGGCAGAAGTCAAGACTGATGCTTGCAAGTAATCAGTGGTACTTCCCAGCACCCAGCTGTGTTGAAAGAGGAGGTGGTGATCTCATGCTCATCCTAGGTTACTGCCAGAGAGACACCGTGTTGCACAGGCACCAACTACACAAGAGCTTTGGGGAAACTGATTCCCTATGGGAATCACCAGGCAAATTGTGAGCTTTCTGAAATAGGCCTTAAACTGCTGCCTGCACCAGCATGTCCCAGTCAAAGAGCCAAGAACCTGCATCTCTCACATGCACCCCAGATCAAGGGCCACATAGTTATGAACTCATCCTTAGAAGGAAAACAGCAAGTCATGTATCAGTTGTAAGGGCAATACAGAGAGACACTTTAAAGCACTCTGCAGCTCTTGCAATGTGGTCTTAGGCATGCCTACTCGAAAACAAGCCCGAGTTCAGTGGGACACACTCCCAGGTAAGTGTGCATAGAATTGCAAACTTCAGGCGGTTCACCAAGTCCTCCAGACACCAGTTACTCAACACCTTGAGATCTGTAGAAATATTCACCACTGACCAACTTAGAAGCACCACAGTCAGCATAGTCTAAGGAAAGACAAGCCTCCAAGGAATTCTACAGTAAATCATGAAAGACCACTGCTAACCCATTTCTGCCCAGCCCACAGGTGTACACATTGATCCCTGTTGCGTATATGCAACGTTGGAAAGAAATGGCTTAAATGGGCTACCAAGTGTATTTACACCCAGTTAAAATTTATCTTAAAGTTAGTCCTTCAGGCTTACATTTGTCAACCATCATTCATATTGCACAAAACAACTATGCAGGAAGGAATCACTGCATATGGCTTGAACTTTCTGCCATGCAACTTGACCAAGTAGTTAGGAAGGCAGCAAATTTTTTCAGTTACAGTGCTGGGTGTCTTTAGTGCCTAGTTGCCCTGGGCACTTAAAGGCTTCAACCAAATGGCTCTTGTGTTGTGGGTATCTCCAGCACTTCGTTCATCTGATGGAGACTCTTGCCCACAAAGCTCATTTCTCAAAGTGCTGGTATTTAAAGAGATGCCACTGAACTCAGCCTGCATTAGCAAGAACAAAGCCCAAAATACCTGCAACTAGGACTTCCAGCTAGTGTAATGTGCGAGCGCAGGCATGCAGAGGATGTGTTCTGCCTTGGTTTTCTACAGTCTACTGCCAAATGCCTCAGACAAACACTTTACAAGTTATTTCCATTCCACACCAAGTCAGTGGCGAGCAAACATTTGCCCTTTTAGGTGAAGCATTACAACATGACACAACATATACTCAATGCCTTCAAATAGTGGGGTCAACGTATTACTGAAACAGAGGTCCTGCTACTAGATACAGGAAAGGCCATTCTGAATCTCCCTGGGATACTCCACTGAGCTTGTGATCGTTATCTATTAGAGCTCCCTCTGCCCAAGCTCTACAATTAGCTCAGTTGTCAAAATATGAATATTTATGGGTCTAGCAAATATGAATGCTGACTCCCCCAAGGAGTAATGTGTGTTCCTAGAAGGAAACCCTGTTCTACCAGTAAGCAGCACCTCTTCAGAAAGTTTGAGGTACCTGCACCCAATCTTAGCATATCTACTTGCAACTAAACTCTGCTGAAAACAGTGAGATTTACTTCCTGGTATTTATTTACAGATGTGGCATCATCAACAAGCAAGATGAAAGATTTTAACAGCAGTGTTGGATTCTGGTGAGAGGATCAGGATGAGCCAAGGTAAGATCAGCAAGGAGAAGGTTGCAAGTGACAACCACAGCATAAACTGGCATTTTTGTCAAGGGGACAGAGAGGGAGGGCTTGCAATACTGTGAAGGGAGAACCACCAAATTTGGCAACAGACTGAATATGAGAAACAAAGGAGAGGCACAAATCAAAGCCAAGCAAGCAGACTCAAAACTGAGCCTTCATCCAAAAACAAACCATCTTGCACAGTGTGTTACTTTAGCACGAACACAGAGATTCCAACAGAAATCCATGCTTTGCAAGAAAAAACTGGGTGTTCTGGTTTACGTAGTTTGACGCAAATCATGAAGAAAACTTAAGCAATCTCTCTAGTTTCTGTAAGGCAACACTACTTTGATTCAATAAATTCCATATATTAAACAGTGCACTTTTATGAGGCATGCAGATTCTACTTATTTGTAAAGCACCATGTTTTGATGTTTCTATCAATCAACCTGCACTTCTGGTAACCAAGTATCTGAAGTTCTGATGGGAATCTCAATACAAGCCTATCTTCTCTTGAGAATACAAGTCACCTAGATTTAAACACAGTCCACCCTGAGAGGAAAGAGACTGGTCTACTTTCACCACGTGGAAATTCTGAAGCATCTTCAAGTTACTCACTCCCTAATAGTCATACAGAACATTTTTCAACTCCTGTTCATTTCTTCCACTCCAGGGATCTCTGAGAAGGATCAAAACAGCAGTCACAGAAAATTAATCATGATTAAGCACCACCGAAACCAACAAGACAACTTAATCATGACTAACTTTCTTTGAATGTAATCCCCAGGGTCCAATCCTATCCAACTTTCCAGCACTGATGCAGCTGTACCAACAGGGAATGTGCTGCATCCTGTAGTGGGGGGGGGGCAGTCATGGAGGTTTCTTCAAGGAAAGGGAACACATGTTCCCTTACCTCAGGGCTGCATCAGCGCTGGAAAGTTGAATAGGATTGGGCCCTCAGTGTTTTAAGAAACTTAAAAAGTTCCTTGAAACTCAGGTAATCTCTACAAAGATAAGGATGCCAGGCTCAAATGAGGCAAGGAGCAATACTGCCAAATATCCCAACACACTGAAGCGATTAAGAGACAGCATCCAACTCGGAGATCACTGAACATCCAAGGTTAGGATGGATAGGACGGAGGATAGGGTCCACCCAATACTGACAAGAGACTCATCTCACTAACATTCATAGCACCAAACTCTATATAGATTACCAACTGTAAAACTTCCTGGCTAATTAGATTTCACTAGTACTTTGGCTCTTCTGAGCACTGGTTAGAACCTTCACATCACGAGTCATCAAAATTTACAGAGCAGGATGCCTGCAACGTGCTCAGGGCCCAATCCTACCCAACTTTCTAGCACTGATGCAGCTGCATCAATGGGGCGTGTGCTGCATCTCACAGTAGGGAAGCAGTCACGGAGGCTTGCTCAAAGTAAGGGAATGTTTGTTCCTTTACCTCGGGACTGCATTGTGGCTGCAGCAGTACTGAAAAGTTAGGATTGGGCCCTCAAACCACACTGATCCAAAGAGCATCACAGGGCTCCAATTCAGTTCCAAGAAGGCAGGTCTTAGCATGTGTGTCTTCAGCTCCCTGCCTGGGGGAATTGGGGCTCCAACGTGCACGGCCATTAAAAGGGTAAATATCAGTCATACAGCTTGAGTCAAATACCTTCTTAAAATGCTCAGACATAAATTTTCAACCAGTGTGCCGCGGCACATTAGTGTGCCATGAATGGTCCACAGGTGTGCCACAGGAGTTTGAGAGAGGGTCATTCACAAATAAGGCAATTGGGGTTTGTGAACCCCCCCCCCCCATCAGCTACATAGTGTGCCCTCAAAAAACTGATGGTGTGCCTCGACAATTTTACCACCTTGTCAGCAGTGGCGGTCCTGGCAGTTTTCCCACCAGGGGCCACCATCCTGCCCACCACCAGCCCCGACCAGAAGTAACTGCAGTGATGTCATCATACCCGTAATTACCTCCAGTGCACCGCCTCCTCCCTTCCCCCTTTGAAAGAAAGGGGGAAGTGGGGAGGCATCTCAGACTCTGAAGGAGTCATTTGCGCCACTTCTAGTGGCATGCAAGACTCCAGCAGAGCTTTTTCATGCAACTGGAAAGCGCCCAGGAGACTGCTCACTTTCTGAGCAGCTCCGGCAGCACAAATAGCTCCTTTGGAGCTTTAAGCAACAGGCACCTCCTCTGAATTCGGAGGAGACATGTACTGCTTCCGACCAGGCTAGCTTCTTGGCCATCCTGAAGGCCACCCTTCTCCCCTCCCCTTTCTTTAAAGAGCAGGCAGATAGCCCTCAGACACAGCTGGGAACTGCACTGAGAATGACTGCAGGAGCACAGCCACTCTAGGTGCAGTTCCCGACTGCCTTAAAAGCCGGTGGCAGGGGGTGGCGTCATGGTGCCACCCCTCCTGGCGCCTAAATTTCTGGTGCTTGGGGCGTTTGCACCCCCTGCCCACCCTGGGTCTGCCACTGCTTGTCAGTGTGCCATGAGATGACAAAAATGGAAAATCGCTGTGCTAGGAGGTGGGGAGTTTATTATTCATACCAATATGCTGCCCGTTTTGTATTTCACTGTAGGCAACTTGACTCAGTCCCTCTCTCGAAGCAAGGCTTTCATTTCTAGAGACACATCATTCAACTGCTGAGCAATGCCCGAGACCTGCAAGCCCAGATGCATGGAAAACTATGACTCCCAACCCGTACCTAAGGAGAGAACACGGGCAGCTCACCACACCTCTTGGAAGCAAGCACTGCATTAATCTCAAGAGAAGCGGTTCTTCCTGCTCCAGCGTCGCTGGTGCCTAGTCCTCCCTTCTGCTTACCTCAAAAGACAAGTCTGGGCACTCTAAACACAGAGCAGCAGGAGGAGGCAGAGGCATGACCTGGAGTTCAGGTATAGGAGCCAAAGGCCCAGCCTCTATTCTCAGCCATTGTACATACTTGCACTGCCACCAGGGGCAAGTCAACACTTCTGGATTGCCAGTTTCCCTTTATGTAGGTGTAGGTAAAAATGAAAATTCTGCACACATTCACACACAAGCACGCGCTCTCTACTATTCCAGAGTAAGTTCCCACAGTCAGAGCCACTAACCAAATTCTCTCTACAAATTCAGCTTGATAACACTAAGGTTAGGTTTGGTTGAACTTTCCTAAAAGCAAATGGGAAGAGAGTGATGCAACTCAGGCTGCCATCCAAAAACACTGGTGGAAGCAAGATCACTGAACCCACGGGGACTCCAAAGTCACGCGATTAAGACTGCACTGCAAGCCTGCCCAAAATACCTTGGCTCTCTCTGCTGTTGCCCCACAACCCATGTACAAAGCATTTAAAAGTTTCAACCTGATTCTGCAATCAGTCAGAACCAAGCAGATGGCTAGACAGAAGTCAACACTGCATAAGTGAAGGGCCACCCAGAGTGCCGTCTGGGGTACAGGATGCAGTAGCCTCACAGAAGCAAGCAGTTTGAGTCTGGCCAGGAGACTATCCGGGAGCTTCAAATGCACTGCTGAGAGTTTGGTCGTGGGGGGGGGATGGGGCACCAACAGAATGAACTCCACTAATTTCATGGAGCATTATGAACTGTGAGGCTTCTTTCCCATACCACAACTTCTACTGATCTCTACTTCTTCAGTTTACACAACTGCCAGGCAAGCTGCTTGGTTTCCATATCTTTACTCCCCTTAGGCCGGGGGTTCCCAAAGTATGCGTCACAATGCCTCAGGGCATCGCTCACAGGGACACTGTGGGATGCCGCTGGTAGCCCCACCTACATGTTCTTCTGGGTGCCACTATTTTTGATCTCATGAAATCTCAAAAGATTTGGGTGCCACCATCTTGTATAACACAAGATTTTCCTAGATTCCAGATGGTAGCACCCAGGTGAGCTGCGTGGGTGCGTGACCCAGGAAAGTTTGGGAATCTCTACCTTAGGCCATTTACAGCATTAATCGGTGGAGGGAAGAGTTTTATTTTGAAACAGCTTCTCATCCTCCTTTGGTCACGCAAAGATGCCTTCCAACTCCATTTTAACCTGGAATAGCCATACTTCCCCTCTCCCAGTGATCCATAATTGGTGTACTAGCTACTTCTATACCCCACCTTTCTGCCAAAGTGCTTGAGGTAACATACAAACTAACGCAATGAATTACAATCTAAAATCTTCATACAAAAGGAAAAAATTCAAATACCAACTTCTTCACACTGGAATTGCACAACCAGATATACAGGTACTAATGGCCACTGCGGAAAGGGAGGAGCCAAGCGGTGGTCAATCCAGCCAGGTCCACAGGCACGCCTTTTCTGGGTCACCTCTCCCTCACGTGCCACAGATGAAAACCTGGGAGGCCACAAGATGGTCTTTTTTCTTCTCTTAATCCCCATGGGTCAGAGAGCCTTCTGCCAAACAGTTCCACGTTTATCCCGAAGAACTTCCCCCGATCTCATCCAAGATCAGAGAAAACAGTCGGGCTTGTCACAAACGCAATAGTGTAGCTGTGCCAGAAGCCTTTTCTCAGCATGGAACTAGGTTTTCCCCAGTGGAACACAGGGGCTCAGAGATGGGAGGAGAGGGGTTGAGAGGGTAACAACTGCAAGAGGCAGGATTAATCCCCCAGCACCACTACTCCCATCAAAGCGGAATGCAGCTCTGCCTCCAACGCAGAAGACTCAACAGGCCAATGATCTGTGTCACTGGGCCCTTACTGGGTACAGGTGGAACTGCTGAACCTGCTCGTATTTTGGAGGGGAGGGAAAAGCGCTCTGTTTTGTCCAGCCAATTTTCTTCTTCCTCCACTGGGTCTCAGCTTGCTGCAGATTGCCTTGTTGTTCCGATTTACTGCTGCTATCATTTTTATGACCATTATTTTTTGTAAGCCACCTTGAATTTGGATATCTGGCTTTGGAAGAGTGGGAGAGAAATGTTTTAAACCAGGAATGTTCAAACTGGGGCATCGCGACACCCCAGCCAGAGAGCCCTGGCCACTTTCCCCTTAAGGGCTGGGGGCAGTGGGGAGGCAGCGACGCAATCCCCAGGATTGCATCACTAAGGGGGCTGCAGGAAGTGGGATGCACGCACCAGTCCCTGCAGCACCCGGTTGGGGGTGTGAGGAGCCCTGCACAAGTGTCTGCCAGACTTCCAGCAGTTTAAAAAGTGAAAGCTCAGTGATCACGCTCCACTTCCGGTTTTGCAGAAGTGGAGTGCAATCGCTCCACTTTCACTTTTGAAGCAGAGGGGAGCCCTGCAGAAGGTCGCGCAGGGCTCCCTGCACCCCCAACCGGGTGCTGCAGGGACTGGTGAGTGCATCCCAGTCCCTGCAGCCCCCTGGTGACGTGATCCTTAGTGACGCGATCCTGGGGATTGTGTCGCTGCCTCCCCCCTGTCCCCGAAAGAACTTACTGTGGTTCAAACTCTCCTAGAGAGTTTGAAAACCGCTGTTTTAAACCAAAACACAGATGCATTTGTACCATTTTAAAACCATCTAGCCACATGGAGCCCCTCTTGGTTCTTGGTGCACTTCTGCTTACAACTCAAAGTTCTGGTCTTATCCAGTCAAGTTCTATTCTGCTTAGGACACTGGTATCTAAAATGGAACACCTCTTCCCATTGCACCTGCCCACAATCATCTTCAGAGGGGAAGGAATGGTAGAAGGAGCAAGGGTCCTCTTTTGCAGGTCCTCTTTTGCAGCAATGCCTGTTAGGAAGACACTTCCCAGAGAGGTTCATTTAGCACAGGGGTGTCAAACTCATTTCATACAGCAGGCTGGATACCATTTGTGGCGCCTACTAAGGGCCAGAAGTGATATCACAAAGCAGGAAGTGATGTCATTAAGCAGATCATGACCAGAAATAAGCAATTTTTCTTACTTAAGAACACATGACAAGAGAAAATATGCAAATCTTGATATTTTCAAGATATGGGAGAGCCCATTTATCATGTGGGCTGACTTTTTAGCAGTGACACCTCAGAACAGCTCAGCAGCTGAGAGCAGCCAGTGGTGGTGCTGGGAGAGCCCAACAGCCAGATAAAGAGCTTCTGAGGGTTGTATCTGGCCCATAAGCCTTATGTTCAACACCCCTGCTTAGCACCAACTCAGATCAGTTTTAGACTCAGAATAAAACAATTTCTTCCAAAACAGCAAAGCCATTGTGTAAATTACTTCTTTGCATTAAAAGGACTCTACTGCTCTTTTGTTTCATGTTGATTTTCCTGTTTTATTATGTTCTTGTGACTTATTCTTGCATGGTGGTAGGTTACTCTGTACATAAAAGCAGCATATAAAGAAAAACTATGAAAGCACAATGCCTGCTGTTGCTCCACATGAAACAAGACTGCAAGCCCAAGGCCAAGGAATAAACTGGGAGGATCCTTGAGGAAGTGCATCTGTCAGAGCACAACAGTGAGAGGGTCAGATTTGTGGTCCCATTTGAGTATCTGTGTGTCAGTCTGGTCCAACTGAACTCAAGAGTAATTTCAGTCCCTCACACAGGAATAACTTCCCATCTCAAAGCCTCTTTGAGTC
The DNA here is from genome assembly GCF_035046505.1 of Tiliqua scincoides. Lineage (NCBI taxonomy): Eukaryota > Metazoa > Chordata > Lepidosauria > Squamata > Scincidae > Tiliqua > Tiliqua scincoides. Next base: position 552,181 of record NC_089830.1, on the reverse strand, counting down.
ATTACAGTTTGGGGCGTGGGGGGGAGAGAGGAATTTTACAAGGGTGGCACAGGATATTTTTTACTCAGTCATACCAATAACCTTTCAGAAAGCTTGCTACCCCATAGCTACTCATGCCGGGTGCTTCCCGGGGCCTCAGAATGCCTTATAAGAGCATAAAAACTGGAAGTCATTTTTTTGCCCAAACCGAACCCTCAGGGCATACTCCAGACTTGACTGGAGCACAGCACAGGTTTGGAGGGTTTAGGTGGACCCAGTCAAATCCATGGGTTTCAAATCCAAATTATTAAAAGGTTCAGCCTGAAGCTCCTTTTGTAGTTTTACTCATTGCTATTCTCCCTCACCTAGACCTGACAGACACTTTGAGGTAAGGAACATTTGTTCCCTGGCCCCAGGGTAAGCCTTTGCTGAACTACTGGCTCTACTTCAACCTGTGCCAGAAAATTTGCCGGCACAAGTCCAAGGGGACCTAGATAGGTGGACTGACACTGGGAAAGAGGATCGGATATCAGCAGAGCTGCTACTGCCAACACTGCCTACTTCCTGGTCCGGACAATCCTCTCTCCGCCCTGTTCCTCCCCTCCCCATTCCTCTCACCCCCTACACCAAAGCTTCTCTAGAGGCTGTGGGATGTGACCTGGCTGCACAGAACTGCAGGTCACATTTTGTAACCGCCATAAAGCACACTGCTCAGCTATAACGTGTATTCCAGCAGTGCAATGGCTCCACAGGATCGGGCCCCCACCCCCTACATATGTACCAGTTCAGTTCCAGAGATCCGTCCGTAACTCAGAACATGCAGCTCTTGCCGGCCCGGTGCTATTGTGCCTGTGCGAAAGTGCCAGCGCCACTGTGCACAACAAGGACACCTGTAACTGCACTCAGAATGCTACAGTGAGTGATTTCGGTAATAGAACTTGAAGAGGTCACTAGGGTCAACTCTTGGCCAGTTTGGACAATACTCTAATCAGCACATAGTGCACAAAGTGTGAGGAAGACATATTGCATCTGTGGGGAGCATTATGGGCACATGCTTCTGCCACACCGTCACCTAAATGTATGGGGGAGGTTAATCTGAACTGCCCCTCTACATGCAGATTAAAGCTTACTTCAAAGCAGCCTTTCAACTACATGCTAGAGGGGCAGTTTGGAGGAGTCTTCGACAGCAGCACATGCAGGGCAGGGAAGAAGACATGTGCACCCATGCTCCTCCCCCACCCACACATCAGAGTATCACCCAAACCAGCCCTCTCACTTCAGGTGTCCTCCTCGGGGTTAGCGTTTTTGAACACCAATAAAAAACTTGAGGAAATACACTTTATTTCAGACAGGGGTCTCTTCACTCACGACTGCAAGCCCCGAAAGCTGCAGCCAGATTCGTCTTTTGATTTGAACTACAACCGCTTAGCATGTCAGCCGGTCCTCTTAGCTGCCACATTGAGGGCTTCTGGTGCCAGAGAGGGCTCTCCTTACAGCGAACGATTTGTGAATGAACTGCATCAATACTACCAGCGAACATTAAGGGGAGGACAAAATTTAAAAAAAAAATTAAAAGACAAACTGATAGAGGAAAGAGATTAGTCCAGAAAATTGGCAGGAGATTCTGAACAGAAATGGCTCATAAAGCAAGAGTCCCTTTGGCTCCTCAGTACACAACTCAATTAACAGCCCTGGCAAAACACGGCTACGATAAAAGCTGCTGTATAAATGAGCAAAAAAAGGGAGGCGACAGCCCTACCTCGGGAAGTTAATCCAGTGCCTACAGGACAGCACTCCCCTATTTGACTAACTTTGACTTTCCAGGTTTCGTTCAGGGGTAGGCAACATGCCACTTCTCCAGATTCCAAGAAATGAACCCTCAAATACAAAGCATCTGGCCCTCATGACTGCAGATATATGCAAAAGCAACAGCAAGACTCAAAAACGGCAGCTGAAAAGTTGTTCAATTACATTATGATCTCCATTACTTTAAATATAAGCACATTTTAGAATAGAGACCACAACTTTCTATCTGTGAACAAATTCATAACCTCGGCACTATGAGATTCTGAACATGTCCTGGACTGGCAGTCAACATGCTAATGAAAGTGATACACGCAAGATTATTTTTCTGCATTTATGTACCCTTGATGCAACTGTCCAGATTTACTGTGATACTGTACAGCAGAAAAAGAAGAAGCATGACAGCAATCCAGAAGAATGAAGAGAACCAGTGGGATTTGGTTATGCCCAGATACAAGACTACAGAGGCAGCAGGGAGGGCATGCGGAAGGAGAGTCATGTCAGAATCCAACAAGCTAGAAAACTGTAAAGGGGCAGACTCCTCCACTTAACTGCTGTGAGGGATAATATCAGGGCCCTCCCAAAAGTAAATTTACCACCGGGACACACTATCACCCACTAAACAAAAGGCAAAGAAGGATCTTGACTTTGGGAGGGGGAATCAAGAAGGCAGCTAAAGAAACAAACTCTGACATTATGCAAGGGTCACCAGAGTTCCCACTGACTGAATAAGTCAGTATTTCCCAAACTGAGGGTCACAACCCACTAGTGCAGCGGTTCCCAAACTGAGCCATGGCTCCCTGAGTAGCTGCAAAAACCAGTTAGGGAAGCCACAGAATCCTCGCAAAAAGCCCATCAACCTATACAATGTATAGGATTGCAGCCCTAGTGGAAAGTCATGGCCAATGGCCCAGTAGGTCAAGGGAGCAGCCAGCTGAAGAAGTTTAAGAAGGGCTACACTAGAGGGTTGCGACCTGATTGTTGGTGGGTCATAAAACTGACCAGCTGATTGCTGAAGAGGAAAGTGTATTGAGCCCTATGGAAAGCTAAACTGAGCCACACTCAGGCAGTCCATTTTGAAGGGAAGGCAGAGAGGAACTCAAGGCCACCAGAGTTCCTAAGCCTGTGAAAGTGGAGCTCAATAAATGTACCAGAAGGTTGCCCCCACCATAGTAAAAAGGATAAAAACAGAGGATTGAGAAGCTGGAAAGCTAGATTTAGTTGAAAATCTAGGTGAGTCCCAACAGAACACAAATTTAAAAAGTAGGTACCAGTGCTAAAAAATTTGAAAACTACTGGAACCAGGTACACCAGTGTTTCTCAAACTGTGGGTCAGGATCCACTAGGTGGGTTGCAAGCCAATTTCAGGTGGGTCGCCATTCATTTCAATATTTTATTTTTAATATATTAGACTTGATGCTCCCATGGTATGTGACTGCATTTGGGGAAACGTTACAGACCTGTACTTTTAACAAGCTACTATGTCTATTCTTTTAACAATGATAGTAAATGGGACTTACTCCTGCATAAGCGTGGGTAGGATTGAGGCCTAGGATTGTTAAAAATGTTCCTGCTTGATGATGTCACTTCTGGTCATGACATCACTTCCAGTGAGTTCTGACAGATTCTCATTCTAAAAAGTGGGTCCTGGTGCTAACTGTGTGAGAACCACTGATGTACACCACCCTGAGCTCCCTGGCAGAAGGGTGGTATAAAAATGTGAAAACACAACAAAACAATAAATGCATATTCTGGTCACGCCAAACCACATTTTTCAAAGCCCCAGGTGGCTGTGCCTTAGAATCACAGAGTCAACCAGTGGGAAGGAAACCCTGGGCTGAATCCTAAACTGCATTCAGAGGCCAGTACAACAGTAGGTGCAGTTGTATGGACTGGGAACAGCAACCCTTATACTGTTCCAATGAACACACAGGCAGGTCTTTTTTATCTGCAGGTTCTGTAACTGCAATTTGATCATCCACGAATGATGACCAAATGATGGGTTCTGAACTCAAAGGGTGGCACAACCTGGACCCTCCGAATGCAATCAGAGCTGTGCTGCGGTCAGGTCTGGAGGGTGTTCTGAGGGCCAGGAGACCACATGTGGCTTCCCTGACCCTCAGAATGCCTGTTTTGGGCAAAAAAAATAAAAATAAAGGCCCTGCATAGCTTCCCCTGGCCTTGGAATGCCTCATAAGGGCATAAAAACGTCACTTCCAGTTTGCCCTGAGAAAATGGAAGTTGAGTTGTTTTGCCCAAAACAGGCATTCTGCAAGTTGGGGAAGCTGCATGCAGCCTCCCAGCCTTCAGAACACACTCCAGGTTGCATTCAGCACAGCACACACAGCACAGCTCTGGTTGCGTTCAGAGAGTTTTTGATGCCCTAGTCTGCTGATTTGATCATTCATGGATTTCGGTATCCATGGGGGTTCCAGGAACGGAATCCCCATGAACAAGCGCCCACTGTATATGCAAGTGAAAAAATACAAACAATTCCATAGAATCACATTTGACTTCAAAAAAGGACACTTCACAGAGATGAGGAGACTAATAAAAAAGAAACCGAAAAGGAAAGGCCAGAGAGCCAAGTCACATCAGAAAGCTTGGGGTTATTTACAATCACAACAGACATCCAGCTACACCTTTCCCTCTTTATAAGTACCTAATTCATTGTTGAAAATAGCCCTTATCATGAAATTCTGCATAACAAATACAATTATTGTGTTAATTTCAATGGGAAAAATTCTAACTCATTCCAAAACCATTCCAAGTGCATTCTAAATGCCTAACAGCATAATAAAAAAACTGGGACACAGAAAAACAGAGCAAACAATAACATTATGCAGCATCAATAAAGTGTCAAAGTAGATGATGAAAATGTTTCAGAAGTTCTAGCTTCACATAAGGAGGTTTAGCACCTCAAGCTTTAGTTGCAAACTACAAGCAACTCTCTAACTTTCCATGAGCATTTCCATTCTCCCCATAATGTAGTTCATCTTCCTTTCTTTAGGTTCACAGTAATTGTAGAAATTCCACACAAACACAGATTCACTCTTTTAGAGTCTGTAATGCATACGCTTTAAAAGTGTGAAGACGTATTACCCATCAGGCAAAGGAGGCCGCCTTTTCAGGAGGCCACACTCCATTCTCTGAGGGTCCTGAAGGGGGCACTTCTGGACCTCTGTCCAACTGGGGGGGGGGAGAATCCAAAATTCAATTCAACCTCCTCCTTGGGCCCACGAGGCAAGTTTTTCCTCTTCTTTGTTTCCGAAAAGAAACAGAGGATCCACTGGGTAAAAAGGGAGGTAGACATGCCTCTGCAAGATACTCCTCACACCATTCCCAGACCTTATATCAAAAATTTTGATATGGATAAAGAGGGATGGTCTTAATATGCACAGTATGTATAAGTGGAAATCTGTATAGTGACAGTACTTATCAAGAAGAAAGAATGCCCAACATATACCATAGAACAGTGATTTATAACCTTTTCCATCTCATGCTAAAGAGATGCTAAAATTGTCAAGGGATACTATCAGTTTTTTACCATTGACAAGACACACCATGCTGCCAGTTGGGGGGCTCACATTCCCCCAATGGCACCACTAATAAATGACCCTTTCCCAAATTCCCATGGCACACCTGCAGACCATTCACGGCATACCAATGTGCCACAGCACAGTGGTTGAAAATGGCTGCCATCAAGTATATGAGTACCAGTTAGTCTCAGAGGATGCCAGCAGTTAACCAGCACAGTCAAAAGAGTCGCCCGTCCCCATCCCCCCCCCCCGGAAATTTAAAGCCTTGCCCAACAAGCAGAACAAACTGGCAAAAAAACCCCCCTGAAGATAATAAGGAACATGGGAAAAAATTCAAGGAGCATATTGTTAAAAAAAATATTAAGACCGAATACATCAGAAGCAGAAAACAGCCACAGGGGCAGCTGCACTAGACAACAAAGTGTGACAAAGAGGCACAGAGAGATAGAGAAGCTGAATGAATTCTTTTGTGCGTCTTCACTGCAGATGATGTAGGGCAAGATATTTGTATCTGACCTGATCTTCTAAAAAAAAAAAAAAAAAGACTGAAGAACTAAACCGAATATAAGCAACAAGAAATGAAGTTCTAGGGAGTGCCAACAAATCAAAACTTAAGGTGCAAATGGCATTTGCCCAACAGCTCTTAATGAATGCAAATGTGAAATGCCCAACCTATTACTTGAAAAATGGCTGCAAAAATCAGACTGTGCACTAGACTAGAAAGCAAGCAATGCAACACCAGTTCTTAAAGGGGGGAAGGAACAGTACAGAAACTTGCAGGTCGCTTCAGTAACACCTATTCCCAAGTAAGTTGGTGGAAAGCATTAAACAAAGAGATCACTCAAGTAATGTACAGAAGAACAAGCATTGCTGAAAAAGAAGCAGCATGGCTTTTGAGGAGGGAAGGCTTGCCTCATACACCAGTTAAGAGGCCTTCCCAGCTGTCATTGAGCTTGTGGGTGCAGAGATCTGGAAGACACTGTACACTTAGGCCTTCGAGCAGAAATCAACAGAGTACCTTACCAAACAGAAGAAACTTAGCAGTGATTGAATAAGGAGACACTAGTTAAAAAAGTAAAACCAGGAATCAAAATGGGAATAAGGAGACCATATTCACAATGGAGGGAACAAACAAGAAGCAGATGCCGTTAAAGATCTGTACTAGGATTGGTGTTTTAAACCTGTTCCTCACTTGTCTGGAGTTCAAGAGAGCGGTACTATGGTCAACTTTGTGAGCAACACTAAATTATTCAGGGTTGTAAAAACAAAAAGAGACTGAACAATCCAAAAACAATCTCTGCACTGGGTGACTGGGCAACAAAATGGAAGATGTGGTTTGAGGACAAAAGAACTGCTATTTCACGTGCACACTGATGGCACCCAAGTTGCTGGTAACTAAGAGAGAGGCCTCGAGGCTGAAGTGGGTAATTTTTACATCTACAGTGTGGCTACACCTGGAATACTCTATATGTTTCTGGTCTTCATATCTAAAAAATATTGTAGAGCTGGAACAGGTACAAAGAAAGAGGCAGGAGGGAAAAACATGACGGACTCACTAAGATCATTCATTTTCACCCTGCTGTGCACAGACAGTTTTTCCTCTCTCAGGGTACCATGAAACTGACTGGGAAAAGACACAGGTCAGCAAGCAAAGTACATCTTCACAAAGCAACACTTGGAACTCCTTGCTACAAAGCACTAATGCAGTGTTTCTCAACCAGTGGTACTTGAGGTGGTATCTGATGGTACACGCGGAACCCCTGGACACCTGCTGCCCGGCAGCAAGATCAGGAACATGACACAATAAACAGCGGTAGGAGGATCAGCTTAGCAGGCAGAGCTCCAAAACATGCTCTTCTGCACTCAAAAAAGCCCTTCCGTCCACCCTAGCCTCGTACTGTGTTTGTTGCATCACATCTGGTCTCCCAATGATGTCATTGCCAGTTACTTATAGTGGTACTTCACATAGATGAAGCATGGGAAGTGACATGGTGGGGGACAAACACTGAGAAACACTGCACTAAATCTACTAGCCTGGATAGCTCTAAGAGGGATTAGGTCAATTGATGAAGGACAGGGCTACCAATGGATACATGCTTGCCCCAAGTTTGGGATATGTGCACCTGAATTTCAGCTGCTGGGAAGTGGAGCAGGGGGTAAAAGAGGGCTATCTGCTTCACACTTCTGGGCTTCCCAGAGGCATCCTGTCATTCAGTGTGAAAAAAGGATGCAAAACTAGGTGGACCTTTGGTCTGATTCAGGAAAATTGGTCCTATGTTTCCAGTGTAGCTCTAGATCAGCGATTTTCAACCAGTATGCCACAAAAGGTTCACAAGTGTGCCACGGGAGTTTGGTGCAGTGGTTGAAAATAGCTGAAAAACTCTTCCAAGTTTCACAGCCCTGTTTTTAGAGCAACTGTCTGTAACAACAAGTTGTCTGTCCCTGTTCCTCTGCCTGAAAACAAAGCTGCAGAACCTGGAAGAGTCTCCTGAAAGCCACAAGTGACATTAAAAGAGGCAAAGACCATCAAAGTCAGTGCACCGTGAGAAGAAAAACACTGAAAACCACTGCTCCAGATGCTGACTGGATTGCCCACATCTGCACAGAGTCATGTGGCAGGACTGCAAACCAAGTTCAGAGAGAGGATTGCATGTCTAACCTCCCATCATCCCACACTGAACAATTAGTTCAAGGTCAAAAATAAGTTGCTCTGGACAATTTGGCATACATTGTTAGGACTTTAAATACAGGCAACCCACATTACCCTCAGATTCAGTACATGCAGATTTGATCATCTGTGGGTAGGTCCAGCCTGTATCCTCCAGAGGCTACTGAAGCTGTGCTCTGGTTGGGTCTGGAAGATCTTCCGAGGCCTCCTGAAGGCTGAAAACCAGCAGTGGCAGTTTTTGGCCTTCCACAAAGTCCTCTGGACTCAGCTCCAGTTGGGTTCAGAAAGTCTTAGGGCCCAAAATCTGCAGATTCAATCATCTGCAGATTTTGGTATCTGTGGGCATTCTGGGAAACCTGTATATCCAGAAATTTCTCACAGCTAATACCCAGTACCCAAAAGGCCTAATCTTTGCAGCGGGCATTTTCAAATAATTTTCCTTACATTCCATCCAGATTGGAAACCATAACCCAGAATTAACAGGAATTCCTAACGTACCATGTTGCAGTATTCCTAGAGGCACAAGACCACCAGTTCCCAGTACTTTCCTATTGTGCAGTTTCTCTTCTATTTCCACTTAAGGGCCTCCCATTTTTATACACTAGTTGTGTATAAGTTTAAGTTAAGTTTAAGTTACACAACCAGGTATACACCAAACCCCAACTTAAACAAAACATGCATCTTATTTTTACAAGATAAGACCTAATGGAAACAAAGACGCTCAAGAATGTGCACTCTTCAAATGCAAAGTAGGACTAGCTCCTCATGCGCTAAGGTCAAGCTACCTGCAATGAGAAGTACAGGTTTGCTGTGTCTATGCTGCTTTTTAAATACACACCCATAAATAGCAGCCCAATCCAGTATGGGAAACAAGAGGAAAGGGGGCTTGAATCTTCAGCCCTCACCACAGTCCTAGGGGACCTTCCCTTCTGGGGCAAACAGGAGATGCCAGGGAGGGAGAAATCTGAAGTGGGTCTACAGTGGGGACAAGAATCTTCCCCCCCAGTCACAATTCAGATTAAGATCCCACATGGCTGCTCTTTACCATAAGAAAAGCATGCAAGGAAGTGTCTTTGAACTCTTAGACTGGCTTAAGACAATCTACCTGAGGAACACAACTCTCTAAAACTATGTGCATAAACTATGAAAGTTATAGGCGCACAAGGCCTCTCCTGAGTTATCTAAATCAAATATTTATACCACCTTTCTCACAGCACAAGACCAAAACCCAACATAATGAATAATGGGAAAAAGAAGAACTACAAGGAAAAGACTAGCAGTTAGTACACCAGTTCCTATTCCCAAGTATCACAGCTCACTGAAAGCACAGAAACAATGACAATTCCACCCCAAAACCACATTCTGACATTTCCATTCTACACTTGTTGTGTGTTCACTACAGTTAACACCTGACTAGCATTATTAGAGGCAAAAGCCGAATCTAAAGGCAGAGACTAAAATGTCTCTCTTGATAGTGTATCATTTTAAAAACAGTTCAAAAAGATCGACAGAAAAAAACACTTGCTTGACAAGATCAGGTTTTCCAAAAATTTCTGAAATAATTTTCCAAAAGACCAACTACTCTGTTAATTAGATCAGTGGTTCTCACACGTTTAGCACCAGGACCCTCTTTTTAGAATGCGAATCTGTCAGAACCTACTGGAAATGAAGCCATGACTGGAAGTGACATCATCAAGCAGGAGCATTTTTAGCAATCCTGGGCTGTAATCCGACCCACACTTACCCAGGAGTAAGTCCCATTTACTCTCATTAAAAGAATATACATAGTAGCTTGTTAAAAGTACAGGTCTGTAACATTTCCCCAAATACAGTCACATACCATGATGGCATCGAGTCCAATATATTAAAAGTAAAATATTGAAATGAATGGAGACCCACCTGAAATTGGCTTGCGACCCACCTAGTGGGTCCCGACCTACAGTCTGAGAAACACTGAATTAGATGAAGCTTTGACAGGATCATAAGAATTTGTCCTCCTCCATTTAAAGGTAGTTTAAGGCAGTGTTTCTCAAACTGTGGGTCGGAACCCACTAGGTGGGTCGCAAGCCAGTTCAAGTGGGTCCCCTTTCATTTCAATATATTAGACTTGAATCTACCATGGTATGTGACTGCATCTGGGGAAGTGTTACACACCTGTACTTTTAACGGGCTACTATGTATGTGCTTTTAACAATGACAGTCAATGGGGCTTAGTCCTGGTTAAGTATGGATAGGATTGTAGCATGGGATTGTTAAAAATTTTCATACTTGATAATGTCACTTCTGTGGGTTCTGACAGTGGATCCTGACAGATTCTCATTCTAAAAATTGGGTCCCGGTACTGAAAGTTTGAGAACCACTGGTTTAAGGGAAGGTGGTTTAGGCTGGGTCTATGGCTGTTACACTCCACACCAGGCAATCTTTCCCAAGTTCTTCCGTTTCTTAGGAAATCCTGTAGCCTGTGCCAACCACGCAGAATGGATCAGGAGCTCTTCAGATATCCACTCGATACTTCTTGCTCACTTTGATATTTCCAGGTCAGAAATGTCATGATGCAGAGTGCCGGCACCCATCCCACACACAGCATACTCCTGTTCATGAGAAAGTCTAAATCACCTGCCTATGGGGTGGCCTTCATTCAGCTTAACAGGTTACAGGTTCAGGTTTTGTCAAGTTAAAATCAATCTATTCTAATTTCCAGGGAAGTTCAGCACATAACTGTGAAGTATTGTGATATCTACATTCAAGGGACAAGACAAGTGAACTTTCCAGCTCCAACGCAGCCATGCCAACGGGGAGCTTGCTGCATCCTGTGGTGGACAGACAGTCACAAAGGCCTCCTCAAAATAAGGGAACACATGTTCCCTTATGGTGGGACTACATCAGTGCTGGAAGGTTGGATAGCATTGGGCCCTAAATCAGATGCAGCAATAGTAAACCAAAACAGGCAACTGAGTTTCAGAAGAAAACAGGAATCTGCTAGTTCATTTCTGCCCCATCGTTCCCACATTCTCCCCACCACCACCATCGCTTACCCCAGACACTTAACCACTGGAACACAGATCCGCATAAAGGTTTCACAGACCAACATTGACCACAAACCTTACAAACTTGCACAACTTTTCAAAGCCATCCACAGAACGGCATCAGAAACTATTCCCTAGTTCTAGATTGAATTTAGGAGCTGGAAAGACGATGCTGTTTGGAGATGCATCCCTCTCCTCTGTCATCACACATGTGAACAAGGACTTCACTTGCGAGACAGAGCAACCTTTACTTCTACATACACTCACTGCTCAAGTACTTTTGACAATTTCATGGGGTAGCCATGTCAGTCTGGTGCACAAAACCCAGAGTCTTGTAGCACCTCAAGCATTGCCTCTGATGAAGTGGACTGCAACTCAGGCAAGCTCGCTTATCTTTAAGGCACTACAAGATTCTTTGTCATCTTAATTTCACATATTCATGCATTACATGAAGAAAATTAAATCGGCACAATCAGTTTGAGATGGAAGAGTTTGAATGTCACAGTAACCAATTCAGTGCAAATAGGTCTTGTTCTGCTGATACCAAGGGCCTCAGCGGATTTCAGTGTTAGGAGTACAAATGAACTCAACATGCATCATTCAGGTACACTTTGTCAAGCAGCCACAGCCCTCACTGAGCACACACTCAATAGTAAGCGTGTAGGTAGAACATACTCCTATCCTCCTACAAGGTGGTCAGGACAGCACTTTATCTTGTGAGATAGGCTAGGAACAAAAACAGTAACTGACCCCAGTCACTAAAGAGCCTTAAGGAGCATGTCCCCAAAGGCACTGTGCCCCTGCACAAAGGAGATGATAAAAAACCTAATTCAGCCTTTGCCCATGTTAAGTTTCAGACTGCAGACTCCAAGGAACCGGGACCTGGAACCTTCTAGTGACTCTACAGGGGCACAAACCACAACAATAAGCTGAAGTAGTCACATAACGGAAAATATAAGGAAAAATTGGGCATATGTACATATTTTTGTAAAAGTTAAAGCTTGCTCAAGGCAGACCTTACTACAAACACAAACCAAATCTTTTTTTAAGGCAAAACTGAGAAGACTTCCACAAGTCATGGAGTAGGAGAGCATCACAGCTCGTGATCTAGAACCCACAACCAGGAGTTGTCCAGTAGATGGGCAGGGAGATCACAAGAGGGTATCAGTCACTTCTCAATCCAATAAAATCACTACAACATCAGAGCCAAAGAGAAAAAGTAACAGGACTGACGCAGAGTAATGGAAGCCAGTTCATACATCCAAGTGTACCAGACATAGACACTAAGTGCATTTGCTGACCCAGTACATTTTCAGCATGTGCCCATCAGGCAGTTCTACTCCCATCCTCTCAGTGGTACAGCAGGTGTGTCTTCTTTTCAAGCCACTGCTCCTACACTGAAAGAAGAGATTCAAATCTTCCCCTCTATGAAAAGGTCTTCCTAGAATAAAAAATGAGGTCTTCAGGAAGCAGCAGACACATTGTGACTAGTTCTGGCGCTGCAGCAGCAAATATTTAAGTGGAGGCACAGACAAAAACAGGAATGTGCCTTGGGTGGGGAGGCAGGTGAGGCAGAGCCTCCGCACCAGAATCCTTTGAAAAGCGCCGCTGCTGTGGGCCATGGGTGCTTGGCGCCTTGCATGTCAGTGGCGCTTTTCAAAGGTCTCTGGTGGGGAGGCTCTGCCTCACCGGCCTCCACACCCATCACACATCCTTGCCCGAAAAGAGTCCCTTCCTGCTGGGATCAGAAGCCTAATTTGGACACCAGGAGAGCAGCTGGCTCGGGAGAAGGAGCAGCACCCGCGGCGACTGCACTGGGATGAACCACCCACAGAAGCCCCGCAGCCCTCAAGGTCACAGCCAGCCCTTCCTCCGCAGGCAGGCACCTGAGAAGCAGCAGGATGCTCCAGTGTGAAAGTTTATGCGCTCATCACGGGACGGCGGTGCCATTACATCAGAGGCAATTATAAATGGCCAGGAGCAGGAGATGGGAGCCAATCAGATCACAGATGGGATGTCAACCTAAGACCAACTGTCTCCTGCTCTGACAGAGGATTTTACCTCCATAATTCAAATCCCAAACCAGAGCGATCTGCGCCGAGCGTGGAGCGGCACCTCCTCCGGGCAGGGGGCTCCGGCGCGGACCAGCCCGGCCTGGGGCGTCTCCTCGCCCCGGGAGCCCCCCGGAGAGGGGCTCGGGCCAGCCGGGGGCGACCCGGGGCAGCCACCTGCCGCCGGGGACCCCTCCCTCGGCCAACCGGCGGCAGGGGGCCACCCGGGCCGCCCCAGCCCTCCCTCCCTCGGGACCCTTGCTGGGGAAGCGGCGGGGCGGCCCGGGCCGGGAAGAGCCTGCGGAGGGAGGAAGGGAAGGCGGCGAGGCAGCCATTTTAGAGGCTGAGGAGGGAGAGGCAGACAATGGCAGCTCCCCAGGAACGCGGCCCGGAGGGAGACCGCGCGCCGCCCCGAGCCGCCCGCCCGGCCCTCGCCCTCCCGCCGCCGGGGCGCCCTCGCCCCCGACCCACGTGCACTGTGCCGCCCGCCCCGTACCTGCTGCGTCCTGCCCAGCGGCTGCCCGCCTCCAGCGCCGCCGCCGCCGCTGCCGGGACTCATGGGCGCGTGGTGGCTCCGCTGCGGGCCTCCTCCTCCGGCCGCCGCCGCCGCCGCCCAGCCCTGGCCGCCGCTGCCCGCGCCGTACTGGCCAGCCATGTCCGCCGCCGGGGCCTTGGCCGCCGCCGCGCCCCCGTCCTGCGGCCCGGCCGCGTAGTCGGCGCCCGCGTAGCTCTGGTAGCCCCTGGCCGAGCTGGGGGAGGTGAGCAGCTGGTTGAGGGTGGGGGTGGCGGTGGGCTGCGGGGTGGCGCCGCCGCCGCCCCCCGCCGCCGCCGGCCCCATGGCCCCGAAGCGCTGCTGCTGCTGCTGGAAGGCCGAGGCCGGGGGCTTGGCGGCGCCGGCCTGCGCGGGGCTCTGCGCGCTGCCCCGGGGGGAGCTCAGGGCGTAGGCCTGGGGGGGCGGCGGGTAGGCGCCGGCGCTGCGCCCGGCCGCCGGGTAGTAGGAGTTGTACTGGTGGTTGGGGAAGCCGTGCTCCGAGCCGGGCCCGCCGCCGCCGCTGCCCGCGCCGCCGCCGTGCGAGTTCTGGGGAGGGGGCGGCCCCGCCGAGAGGGCCCCCGCGGGCCCCGGGAACGGCTGCTCCAGGCCCCCGCTCTGCAGCGCTGCCATGCCAGGGCTTTGTTGTCCGCCATGTTGGTGGAAGGCAGCGGCCGCGGCCACCGCCGCAGCCTGCGCGCCTCGGCTGTAGGGCGGCCCGAAGCCGTAGGCTGGCGGGGCCAGGGCGGCCGGGTGCGCGGGGGGTGGCGGTTGCTGCTGCTGCTGCTGCGGCGGCGTCCCCACCCCGTCGCCGCCGCCGCCGGGCGGCTCCGCGAGGTTATTGTTCAGCGCGGCGACGGGCCTGGGGCCCGGGTTCCCGTTGGGGCTCTTCAGGTCGGGCTCGGCTCCCGCGCCCCCGCCGTTGCTCTCGGCCCCGTCCTGCAGCTCCTTCCCCGGGGGACCTTCGCTCTCCGCCTGCTTCTCTGCGCGCTCCGCCGACGCCGCCTCGCCCCCCGCCTCCTCCGAGGGACCGTCCCGCTGCTGCTGCTGCTGCTGCGCCTCCGCCTTCTTCAGCTCGGCTGGGGCCGGGGCGCCCAGGCTGCCGGCGGCGGGGGCCACCTGCGCGGCCATGATGCGCCCTCCCCGCGCGGCCAGCCCTCCTCGCCGCCTCTCCCGACTCCCTCGCCCGCCCGGCCGGCCGGCCGGCACCAGGCCTCGCCTCGCCTCACCGCTGCTCTCCGCCTCCTCCTGCGCGCTCAGGCGGCGGCGCGCTCCTCGGGACCGGGGGCTCTCATTCCTGCGCGCGGCGGCGGCGGCGAGGGGGTGTGCGGGCCTGGCCTCCGCTCCGCTCCGCTCTCGCTCAGTTGCAGCCGGCGGAGAAAGGGAGGAGGCGGAGGGAGCGAGGGGGAGGGGGCAGGCGGGCGGGCGGGCAGGACGGGGCTCCCGGTGCGGGAGGCGGGGAGGGGGTGCGGGCGGGCGAGCGGGCGGGCGCGGCCCCTCCGGAGCCGGGCTGCGGCCGAGGGCGAGGCGGGCCGAGCGGGGCGCGGGCGCGGGCGGCGCTGGCTCCCGACTCTCGTCCGCCGAGTCCTGCTCACTCCGACACGAGGCTCAGCACTGCCATTTTACCCAGCGCCGCGGCAGCCTGCCAAACCCGGACTGGAATCCGGCCCGGGCCGGCCTGGAGCTCCCTCCCGCCCCTCCCCCGCCAAAGGAGGAGCTGCCGGGCCAGGGACGCTGTCGGCTCCGCCAGGCTGGAGCTCGGCGCTACGCGGCGCGGGCGCCCGCAAGCCCCGGCCCGGATCGCCGGAGCCGGAGCCGCAGTCCGCGCCCCGCCACAAAAGGAGGCTGCTGCTGCTGCTGAGAAGCAGAGGCGGGCGGCAGCCGCAGGTGAAGGGCGCGCGGCCCGTGCTGGGAGGAGGCCCGGCCCGTTCAGGGTGCCCTACTTCGGGCAGGCTCCTGGGAGGGCAGCCACACTCGGCCCTCGGATCACCACCATTCCTGGCAGGCAGGGACGTGCCCTGGGTGGGGAGGCCGGGGAGGCAGAGCCTCCCCACTGGAGTCCTTTGGAAAGCACCACTGAGTGCTGGGGGTCTGGGGTCCCGCTCCGCACATGGGTTGTGGGGCAGAGGACTCTGGTGGGGAGGCTCTGCCTCACCAAAGCCTCTCTACCTACCACACATCCCCACCACATGACATGACGCTGGGCCTCACCTGCCTCCCCCCATGGCAGGTCCCTGGCAGGCAGCTGCTTTATTTCATGCAACTGTTTCAAGGAGTCACGCGATTCCTGAAGCCTGCAGTCCAAGCAGGCTTCCTAAGGGGTGAGTTCCTCTGAATTCAATCAAAGGGGCACAGCTGTACTGCGAGGGATACCCTGCACTGTGGGCCTGTCCAGCCTTCTACCAGTGAGCCATCCTACAACCATCAGTTGGCGCATGCAAGTGAATCCACTTCCTGTTCAGACAGCTGTTCGGGGGCCACAGGGAATTCTGGGGCGCAGCTTCAGAACAGCACAGGAGCCCAGAGTCTCCTGCAATGTTGCCAGGGTCTGTGGGGTGCACGGCTTAGACAACATGCAGTCGCAGAAGCTCAGGCACAGAGGCAGCACTCAAAAGCCTACTGACTCCACCACCCAGGTTATACAGGGCACACAGCAGGAGCAAGCTGCACACACAGCAAGGTGTTTTGGTTGGACATAATTCCCATGGCTCAGACCAAGCGCGGGCGTGCAGTACAACAAAAGGCCAGCACACAGCACAACAGGGTGACTAGACAGAATGGCCTGGGACGAAACCGCTTCCTCATTTCAGGGGCTGCAATAAAAGCTCACATGAAAGCAGACTCCATCCACCAGTCTCCCCAATACAATGCTTTCTGCAAATCCACTCTTCTAATGGCCTCCTCCAGGTCTGCCTTCAGAGGAGTAACTACAGTAAGCCATTTGAGGTCCCAGAGTACAACATCTTTCATATATGTAATCAATCAAAATTTTTAAAAATCCCATGATTGACCCTGGAAGATCTTCAAAACACAATTAAAAACTCACATTAAAACAGTGAAACATACCTCCTCACATACATTTCTTCATGTCCCTTTTTAGGGTCTAAAGTAGATAATAGTTTTTCTTCATTGGTTCAGTTTTGGTAGTTCAGAAGAGGACACAATACTAACAAGGTCTTCTCTAAACATGCACCTAAATCTGGATTTCACATGTTCTGGTCACATTACAGTAGTCTCACAGCCCAATCCTTTGCATGTCTACTCAGAAGAAAGTCAAGAGGGCTGACTCCCAGGAAAGTGAATAGGATTGTAGCCTCACAGCCCAGTCCTGAGCTCCCAATGCCCACTGGAGCAGTGGCACCAAAGTGGCCCACTGTATCCAGCCCATTGTATCCAGTAGGCACTGGGAAGCAGCCAGAGATCTCCTCAGGGGAAGGGGACTTTCATCCTCTTCCCCTGGGGAAAGCCCCAAGCCATGCAATGGGGCTTCTCAAGTCTGCACCAGCAGACTTTAGAGACTCCATGTCACGCTTTCCAGCTCAACATGGAACTCTGCCACTCCTGTTCCCCTCCCACCCTGCCCCCCCTCCCTCATCCTGCCCCCTGAGGCCACACTGCAGCCTGGTGGTTGCACTTACCCCTAGTGGCAGCACATTTTCTTCCTGCCAGTGCTGGGCCTGGTGGCTCACTGTGATGCTTGAGTGGTACAGCACAGGAGTGATCATCATCTATAGAAGTGACAAATTCAAATATTATACTCAGATCACAAAATATCACATCCACAGGGATGGGAGTAGGAATTTTGTTGCACTTAACCAATTACTTCATAGACACTAGCCAATGTGTACATAACTATTCCACAGATTTGCTAGCTTGGGCAGAAAGGGGTCACATTTTCCCAACAGTCAACAAATACTGTTGTAGAAAAAAATCATTAGCCTGAAAGAGTTGAGTTAGATCTTCCACAACTACTGAACTACTGCAAAGGGATTACATCTTAAGAACAAACACTTTGCTGTCATGAAAACATCACTTCTACTAAATCTTCAACAGAACCTGGGAAAGACTTGACATGTGATGAATACACTTTATCAGCAACTCTGGGTTTTAGTGCCATTCAGCAATGGTCATTGATGCTTTTCAGTCAATATGTACCACACATCATCATAAAGTTAATTTCCATATCTCATCAGTTGATTGGCAGGCAAAGATTTCACAAGTGAGATCTACAATCATCACTTTCAGTGCTCCTATAAGGCCACTATGTACAGTCTGATTATTTCATTAAATAAAATATGCCACCAAATTTTCATATTGCTGGGATCTATTCCAATGGTCTTCAACCTTTTTTGTGCCACAACCCTAATAAATACAGGCGTGCCTCCATATCCAAGGGGGTTCTGTTCTGGAAACCCCTGCGGTTAAGTGAAACCATGGATATGGGCAAACACCTTCCCCTCGCCTCTGGAGGGTCTTCTAAGCCCAGTAGAGACCACAGATGTCCATCTTCAGCCTCTGCTTGGCTCAGACCGAGACACTTCAGGTTTCTCCGTAAAACCAGAAGTGATGTTTTTAATGCCTTATAAGGCATTGGGAGGCCCGGGAAGCCCTGGACATCTGCGGCCTCTGCTGTGCTCAGATGACTGTCCAGAGGCGGGGGGAGCTCTGCTCCCCTCACCTCTGGAGGGGACGCGCACCGGGGGGGGGGTCCTGACCCAATCCACAGATAAGTGAATCCATGAATATAGTATCCGTGGATACGCCTCCCTGCAGATAAAGTATGATACTGGGGACCCACTGCCGATCCCACTCCCCTCCTGGGACCTTATCTGCCGACCCTTGCCCTACTGCCACCCACTTCACACCCCCATTATGCCTCCCAGCACTGTAACCAAGTATTCTTATTCAACAGATCAGAAAACGTTACCATGAAGCCTGGCACCAGTGAAAGTTGTTTTTGCACAAATGCTAAGAACCTGAGCAGGACTAGGACATAATCTCCTGGAACTTGAAAGGGCATGCCTACGTCCCCTTTTACCTGGTGGTGCTCTATGCCAATGAAAAATTCCATTTATTCCATTTTTCATTCCCATAAGTTCCTGCAATCCCATAACTGAGGCTTCACGACATCTACTCTATTCCCAAATTTCTCTCATTTATTTAGCAGCTACAAGTCTTTCTACCCAAGGGCCCGATCCTATCCAACTTTCCAGTGCTGATGCAGCTGTGTCAATGGGGCCTATGCTGCAACCTGCAGTGGAGGAGGCCTCCTCAAGGTAAAGGAACATTTCTTCCTTTACCTTGGGGCTGCATTGCAGCTGCATCAATGCTGGAAAGTTGGGAAAGATGAGGCCCCTGGCCTTCCCCCAGACTGGCAGAATGGGCAGCAAAATGGCAGATGCGCATAAATGTCAGTAAGTGTAAAATCATGCACAGTGGGGCAAAAAATCAAAACTTTAGATATAGGCTGATGGGTTCTGAGCTGTCTGTGACAGATCGGGAGAGAGATCTGGGGGTGGTGGTGGACAGGTCGATGAAAGTGTCGACCCAATGTGCAGCGGCAGTGAAGAAGGCCAATTCTATGCTTGGGATCATTAGGAAGGGTATTGAGAACAAAACAGCTAATATTATAATGCCGTTGTACAAATCGATGGTAAGGCCACACCTGGAGTATTGTGTCCAGTTCTGGTCGCCGCATCTCAAAAAAGACATAGTGGAAATGGAAAAGGTGCAAAAGAGAGTGACTAAGATGATTACGGGGCTGGGGCACCTTCCCTATTAGAAGGAAAGGCTATGGCGTTTGGGCCTCTTCAGCCTAGAAAAGAGACGCCTGAGGGGGGACATGATTGAGACATACAAAATTATGCAGGGGATGGACAGAGTGGATAGGGAGATGCTCTTTACACTCTCACATAACACCAGAACCAGGGGACATCCACTAAAATTGAGTGTTGGGAGAGTTAGAACAGACAAAAGAAAATATTTCTTTACTCATCGTGTGGTTGGTATGTGGAACTCCTTGCCACAGGATGTGGTGATGGCGTCTAGCCTGGACACCTTTAAAAGGGGATTGGACAAGTTTCTGGAGGAAAAATCCATTATGGGGTACAAGCCATGATGTGTATGCGCAATCTCCTGATTTTAGAAATGGGTTAAGTCAGAATGCCAGATGCAGGGGAGGGCACCAGGATGAGGTCTCTTGTTATCTGGTGTGCTCCCTGGGGCATTTGGTGGGCAGCTGTGAGATACAGGAAGCTGGACTAGATGGGCCTATGGCCTGATCCAGTGAGGCTGTTCTTATGTTCTTATGTTCTTGTGCCCTAAATTTGAACCAACTGAATTATTTATTTTTGCTTTCTTAGTGACTTCAAGAATGTCACACTACGAAGCATAGGGCCTCGGAGAGGAATTTTATCAGGGTACAGAGTTTCTTTTGGGCCCCTTCCCAAAGAGGGAGGGGTGAAACAGAATGGGGGTGGCAACGGGGGCAAAACAGGTAGGGGGAAAGTGGCACCAACTGGAATAGTCTTTGGAGTCCAAGTCTACCAGTCTTCCCAATGCAGTGCTGAGGTCTACCTGCCTGCCCAGGTTGTTGGCAGGTAGATACAGTAATACGGAAAACCAGACATACTCCTAAGTCTCTCTAAAATCTTTCATATATAGAAAATCATTGCAGGAGATGAGTATCATTGTATTTATGCTCACACTAGAATGGAAAGTGTCCTGTGTACACCAAAACTGACTTCTGCAGTAGCTACAGTCCTGCAGCTGTGTCACTGAGCTCCTATACACTCCTTCATGGTTAGCAAATCAACAAACCAAAGAGCTGCTGTAGCAGGTCAGTTTCCTCCCTGATGCGACACTGTTAAGGAATGTATGTAGTCCTGGGCCTGGTGTATATGGCAGTAGTCGTGGCCAATGCCCACCATATTGCTTCCAACATCCTGCATGGGAAGTGAGATTGGAGGCTGGAGATTGTTATGTTTAATACATGTTCCCTGATTAATTAGGGGTTGCTTTTTTAGTCAATCAAAAGGTTTTTAATTGATTAAAGTAATTGATTAAAGGTTGCAGTCCTATTGAAACGCAGATAATGGAGAGGTCAGATACTAAGCCAGTAATTAGAAGACAAAAGTCATTGTTTTCCCCCTTACTCTAGCCTGCCCAGTGGGGCTACTCAGATCTGCACCAGCTAGATTGCTGGCAAAAATTCAAGCAGTCCTACATAGGTCTTTCAAGTCCAGGACTGGGGTTAGAATGTGGCAGAGGGCTGCTCCACCATCCCTTCTCACTTCCCAAACCTGAAACACCACCTCCCCACCCCCAAACCCCTCTGAACCCCACATCACACCCATCCCCCTGCAACTTAATGCTCACCTCCACCAGTGACCAGCAATGGGGATGCAGCACTAGCTGGCCAGTGCTTTCCACCAGTACATCTTGCACTAGAGTAGTTGCAAATGTGCTTTTGGGCACATTCAAGACACTCTAGGCTTATGCAGTGGCTGCTGAGCAGGCGGAAGTATAGGAAGCATAAATCAAAACTCAGAAGAGATCTATATATCTCTAATATCTGATATCTCTGTGACTGATTTAAATTGCTGTGAGATGCTTTTAGAGTCCATCCTGGCTGAAAAGCAGCGTATAAATATAATAAATAATAAAACTTATAAATACACGATATTTTAAAGCAGGTTTCTCTATGTTTTTCCCCTGCTGTACTATTTGGCATGGTCCACCTCTTGGAAGTACCACCAGAAGTAATTAGCAATGATGTCACTACCAGTTATTTCCAGATTGGGAGGCCAGATGTGATGCAACAAACACCAGTAAGAGGCTGAGGGCGGGAGGTAGGGCTTTTTCTAGCATGCGAAAAGTGCATGCTGGAGATCTGCCCACTAAGCCAAGCCTCCTACTGCTGCTTGTCATATTGCGTTGCTGGTCTCACTGCCAGGCAGTGGGGTCCTGGGGGTCCTGCATGTATCACTGGTACCTCCTCAAATACCACCAATGGTACAAGTACCACTGGTTGAGAACCTTTTAGAGCACTTAGCAGAAGAGCAAAAAGATTCCTGCTACATTTATGACATGTTTCATATTTCACACCAAGAGAAATACAAAACTGAAATTTAGAACAAACATTGAAAAAATGCATAGTACACTGGACATGTTAGAATAGATCCCATAGAGAGTTTTGTCTAAAACAGAAAGCTGGAATGTAACTCAGCAAAGATCAACAGGTAATGATTCTTACTGCATACCTAAACAACAAACTACATTGCAAGCTCCTGGACATAGAAGGCATTTTCCTACGCAAGACAGACTTTACAAAAGAGTATTTTATTGAAGTGGAATGAGAAAACAAAAATGATGGTCATGTTCAAGCATTTGTGCTCATGACTCTAAAGGTGCCAGTTAAAATCAGGCACCGAACTACATTAAGTTCTATACCATCTATGAAAACGCAACAGAATCCTTTATTAGAACAGTGAAACATTCTTACTACACAATCCTATCAAGATTCCCATGTAATGCATTGGTACCGAAACAGCCTCCACTGTATCAGCACTGGAACAGAGGCTGCTGTGAGGCTATGGGATATGCCACCTAGGGACTCTGCCACCTATGGGACTAGGGCTTTCGGTAGCAAAATCACTGGTGCAAGTCTGAGCAGCTCCATGTTGGGAAATCAGGCCTGGGAAGGGAGATAGGATATGGTGGTAGCCGCTACCACTGTTCCTGCCCCCCCTTCCAGGCCTGAACTGCCCACTCACTGCCCTCCCTCACCATGTTACACCCCCTCCCTGTCTCTGTTCTGCCTTCCCCCCCCCACTCCGCCAGCCTGCTGAGTGCCTACCTGCTCTGGCAGGTGTAGGCATTCGACTGGCTCCAGCTGGCCAGTGCAGGCCTTTCTGCCAGTGTCACAAGCCTCCATGCTGTTGCAATGTGCCTTACAGCACATTTGCAACATTGCACATGCTTGTTCCACCAGCCCTGAACCAACAGAAGTAGAACAGGGCACAGGAGGGTAAAATGAAGCAGTGATAGGGTGGGGGGGAGGATGGAACAGGGCAGTCATGGGGTTAGGGATGGGCAGATTGGGTCCAAGAAGGGGACAAGGGATGGGCAGATTGGGTTCAAGAAGGGGCACGCTCAGCAACAGCAGTGGCCACCAAAGCTTAACCCCCTTCCTGGACCTGATCCCATGGTGTGGGTCCATGTGGACCTGCCCCAACTATTTAGCTAGTGCAGGTCTGAGTAGACATTCCCAATGCACCATGGAGATTTGCTCCTGGGTAAGGGAACAATTGTTCCCTAAGCTAGAGGAAACCTCCTGGACTGCCCCACTCACCACCACCACAGGATGCAGTGGTAGCCATTTTAGCACAGCTGCACTGCTGGGGGGGGGAGGATTGGCTGTGTGTTCTATGGTGGAAAACTCAACTTCCAAGGTCTTAGAATGAATGATCAAAACACAGTGCATTATTGGGTTCACACGTCAATATTTCCACAATACGATGGGGTCTCCAGAATCATAAAGCGGGATGTGTATGGTTTGAAGAATCCACCATGCATTTGTAAAACAGATCGTTCCATAAGCAGGTGGATTCTAGAGCAGAGCTACAATCCCTATACGTGCTTGTCTGTTTAACTCACTAGGGCTTACTTCTGAGTAAATCTGCACAGGATTGTGCTATAGATCTTCCTTATATTTGAGTGTATACTTGAGAGAGGAAGACTAAGGAGAGTACAGTATTCCTGATTGAGCTATGAAGAACGGAACAGACAGAATGGGAGAAGCCAAAATATATCTGGGAAATATTTGGCCTTCCAAGTATAGTAACTTTTTAAGAAATACTCGGGCTTTCTATTAAACCCAAATGAATGGATTTGGAAACCAACAATATAAATAGTCATATTAAATAATGTTCTTCAATCCAAATCTTTGCCCAATTCCTAAG
The DNA here is from genome assembly GCF_035046505.1 of Tiliqua scincoides. NCBI lineage: Eukaryota > Metazoa > Chordata > Lepidosauria > Squamata > Scincidae > Tiliqua > Tiliqua scincoides. The sequence goes on along the minus strand of NC_089830.1, from coordinate 528,624 downwards.
AAGTTGTCCTACCAAGATTAATACTAAAGTTATTCCTGTTACTCCCAAATGTTGACTTGGCCCATTCAATGCCAGATACTGCAGAGCTCTGCAGAGGCTGAGTGGAATATTAGCCAATTAAATAAATAAAAAGCCCTGTGGGGGTGTGAGGTGGCTCACAGTTGGGGTGGGAAAACTTAGCAGGTGAGGAGCTGCACAGCCCAACCCTCTCCACACTTTCCTGGGAGTAAGCCCCATTGACTCTAATGGGACTTCCTTCTGAGTAGACATGCAGAGGATTGGGCTGTCAGGTAGCCATAGGGAGCCTTGGTTAGAAGGCAGTTCATAAGAACCGTGGTGCCCTTTTCACCCCTCTGTTCTCTGAGTCGAGGAGCACATGGCCTGTGCAGCCCTGCCAGCTCCAGGCGCCTGGATGCTGTGGTCCAACTAACTTAAGTCTCCCAGATGGCAGTGCGGCCACCGCCACCAGGCTGGCTCCTATTAAGTGGAGTTTCATGAAAAGTGGTCCTGCCATTAGCCAGAGCAAACGGCTGTTTGGGAAACCTGGTGCAGATCAGGGCCTTTGAGGGGAAGAGGGTTCCTCTCATAAAACAGGTTCTGCCAACTGTGCGATGGCAAATGTGGACTGAATCGTTGACATGGAAACAGGATTGGGACACTCTCTCTCACGCAGTGTGTGTGTGCGCGCGCGCGCACACGCATGTGCGCACACATACACACACACATTATCATTATCTCTGGTCCCTTAAGCAGCCTGCAAACATGGCATGGAACTAGTTTCAGGAACAGGATAGTATTTCAGCAAGAAGTGCTTCCAAGGGTGAGAGCAGGAGCAGGCGGCAGGGTGGGGAAGGCATCCTGGGGAAAGAGAAGGCGACTAGTTTTTTCAAGGCAGGCACACAACATTCTGAGCTACCACAGGAGCAAGAACAGGAGACCCATCTATTATTTATAATTAATAGAGTGAGCTGCAAAACGTGGAATGGAGTTTTCCAACAGCCGTTCTCTTCCGACTGTGCAGCCTTTGGGGACTGCACAGTTTACTGAATGCTGCTGTGTGAACTTTCCTTGTGGTTGAAAAAGGGCATATGCACATTCCTGATGTGAAATGGATGCCCCTGACACGCATCACTCTCTGCTTCACACAGCCTCTCCCCACTGTCTGAGGCACAGAGCAGAATCCCTGGCCAGTGTGCTCATTACCGCTTTGCAAAGTGCTGGAATAAATCCCAGGCCGTGTTGAGCGCGTTGAGCACTGCTGGACAAAAGCAGCTGACATTGTGCTGACATTGTTTCTAAGGAGCACTACCAGGCTCTCTCAGCCTTCCTCCTCTCCCCCACTCCCAGCGCTGACACAATGGCAGGGGGGAGCCATGGTGAGAAATCGTTACAGTGAAAACCAATGTGGAGTTTGAGCATAAGGCACAAGGTAGCTATCCATTTACTGAGCATAAGCTGCAATGCTCAAGGAGTGGCATGGATTTTAGCTGTGTGATTCATTCCTCAGAGTTAAAGACCTGAGCCGAGGAAATGTAACCAGTGAAGGATCCCGGCAGGCTGCTAACTCCTGAGTTAACATTTGACTTCGATTTCACAGGGAGTTCCAAAACTTTGGGCTGCATATTAAAGGCAAGAAAGTGGACTCAAGTCTGTGTAAAGGAAATCTATTATTTTACCAGCCCCAGTCGTGGACTGCAATATATGGACTGGATCTCAGTACATTCAGACGGAACGGAGTTGGTGGCACATTCAGTTCCTGTAATATAATTCTTGATCTGCTGAGGCTCGGAGGGGGAGCAGGAACTGAAGGAGCTGGAACAGCCTGGTGTCATGCCGAAGAGGCAAGTCAGCTCTGGGTCTTTCAATAAGTTTATTTTGTGAGAATAATGTCATAAAAGCAAAAGTGTGCGAGTGGCAGTTCAACACCTACATCTGGTGCCAATGAGATGATGATGATGATGATGATGATGATTATTATTATTATTAACAGTATTTATATACCGCTTTTCAACTAAAAGTTCACAAAGCGGTTTACAGAGAAAAATCAAATAACTAAATGGCTCCCTGTCCCAAAAGGGCTCACAATCTAAAAAGAGGCAAAAGAATACCAGCAGACAGCCACTAAAACAGACAGTGCTGGGGTGAGGTGGGCCAGTTACTCTCCCCCTGCTAAAAAAGGAGCACCCACTTGAAAAAGTGCCTCTTACCCAATTAGCAGGGGTCCCCAATTAGAGATGGAGACAAGAGACAACTCTGTCATTCATGGCAAAGTCAATGAGAACAACATGAGATGTAAACGTATGTTTTGAATTTTATTCAAAATTATTACTTTTTTGAATAATTTTGTTATTTGAATGTTATTCAAAATACCGTACTTTGAATTTTAAGAAGCCATGTAGTTAATAGCTGACTGAGGGCCCAATCCTATCCAACCTTCCAGAGCTGATGCAGCTGCAACGGAGCCCCAAGGCAAGGGAACAAATAATAATAATAATAATAATAATAATAATAATAATAATAATAATAATAATAATAATAATAATAATAATAATAAAACTTTATTTTTATCCCGCCCTTCTCCCTAACGGGACTCCTCACCTTGAGAACTGTGCTCCAGTCACCTCCGGTGGGCTTTCTGGTGCATCTGCCTGCGGCCTCTGCAGCTTCAGAATGGTCTTGTAGCGCTAAAAAGTTCTGCTTCTGGTTTCCCTCGGGAGACAGGAAGTAATGGTTTTATGCCTTTCTGGGGCCCGGGGAGGACACAAGGCCTCTGTGAGTTTCAGAAAACCCTCTGGAGGCAATGGGAGCTGTGCTAGGCCAAGTCTGGCTTAACACAGGTTTGGGGAACCCTTGCTGAGCCAGTTCCATGGATATAAAATTCCCAGATAAACAGGCTCTTATCTGTACTCATTCAAAAATCTGTCAATGCTATAAAAAGTTTCTTTTTACACCTGGACTCTTGAAACAGCTTCTTGGGATCCATGACTTCCTCTGCAAAGTACAGCTGCCCCTGCAGTTCAAGTTCTTACAAAGTGGTACAACGTCATCCACAAATACATGCTCCAAGGGCCTTTATGCAGAAGACCTCTAGCTTTCAATCCATTGGTGTTTCTTCTCACCACTGCTGACATCCTATCTTTTATACCAGAATGGAAATCCTATTCACACAACCACTGTTTAGGACAGCCATTTTCAACCACTGTGCCGTGACACACTGGTGTGCCGCGAATGGTCACGATAAGGAAACCGGATTTCTTGACGTGCTAAATGACTGTGGCTTAGATCAGCTAGTCACGGAGCCCACCAGAGGACAGGTGACTCTGGATTTAATTTTGTGCGGTACGCAGGACCTGGTTAGAGATGTAAACGTTACTGAGCCATTGGGGAACAGTGATCATGCTGCGATCCGTTTTGACGTGCACGCTGGGGGAAGAATACCAGGCAAATCTCTAACAAAAACCCTTGACTTCCGACGGGCAGACTTCCCTCAAATGAGGAGGCTGGTTAGAAGGAGGTTGAAAGGGAGGATAAAAAGAGTCCAATCTCTCCAGAGTGCATGGAGGCTGCTTAAAACAACAGTAATAGAGGCCCAGCAGAGGTGTATACCGCAAAGAAAGAAGGGTTCCACTAAATCCAGGAGGGTGCCCGCATGGCTAACCAGCCAAGTTAGAGAGGCTGTGAAGGGCAAGGAAGCTTCCTTCCGTAAATGGAAGTCTTGCCCTAATGAGGAGAATAAAAAGGAACATAAACTGTGGCAAAAGAAATGTAAGAAGGTGATATGGGAGGCCAAGCGAGACTATGAGGAACGCATGGCCAGCAACATTAAGGGGAATAATAAAAGCTTCTTCAAATATGTTAGAAGCAGGAAACCCGCCAGAGAAGCGGTTGGCCCTCTGGATGGTGAGGGAGGGAAAGGGGAGATAAAAGGAGACTTAGAGATGGCAGAGAAATTAAATGAGTTCTTTGCATCTGTCTTCACGGCAGAAGACCTCGGGCAGATACCGCTGCCCGAACGGCCCCTCCTAACCGAGGAGTTAAGTCAGATAGAGGTTAAAAGAGAAGATGTTTCAGACCTAATTGATAAATTAAAGATCAATAAGTCACCGGGCCCTGATGGCATCCACCCAAGGGTTATTAAGGAATTAAAGAATGAAGTTGCAGATCTCTTGACTAAGGTATGCAACTTGTCCCTCAAAACTGCCACGGTGCCAGAAGATTGGAGGATAGCAAATGTCACGCCTATTTTTAAAAAGGGAAAGAGGAGGGACCCGGGAAACTATAGGCCGGTCAGCCTAACATCCATACGGGGTAAGATGGTGGAATGCCTCATCAAAGATAGGATCTCAAAACACATAGACGAACAGGCCTTGCTGAGGGAGAGTCAGCATGGCTTCTGTAAGGGTAAGTCTTGCCTCACGAACCTTATAGAATTCTTTGAAAAGGTCAACAGGCATGTGGATGCGGGAGAACCCGTGGACATTATATATCTGGACTTTCAGAAGGCGTTTGACACTGTCCCTCACCAAAGGCTACTGAAAAAACTCCACAGTCAGGGAATTAGAGGACAGGTCCTCTCGTGGATTGAGAACTGGTTGGAGGCCAGGAAGCAGAGAGTGGGTGTCAATGGGCAATTTTCACAATGGAGAGAGGTGAAAAGCGGTGTGCCCCAAGGATCTGTCCTGGGACCGGTGCTTTTCAACCTCTTCATAAATGACCTGGAGACAGGGTTGAGCAGTGAAGTGGCTAAGTTTGCAGACGACACCAAACTTTTCCGAGTGGTGAAGACCAGAAGTGATTGTGAGGAGCTCCAGAAGGATCTCTCCAGACTGGCAGAATGGGCAGCAAAATGGCAGATGCGCTTCAATGTCAGTAAGTGTAAAGTCATGCACATTGGGGCAAAAAATCAAAACTTTAGATATAGGCTGATGGGTTCTGAGCTGTCTGTGACAGATCAGGAGAGAGATCTTGGGGTGGTGGTGGACAGGTCGATGAAAGTGTCGACCCAATGTGCGGCGGCAGTGAAGAAGGCCAATTCTATGCTTGGGATCATTAGGAAGGGTATTGAGAACAAAACAGCTAGTATTATAATGCCGTTGTACAAATCGATGGTAAGGCCACACCTGGAGTATTGTGTCCAGTTCTGGTTGCCGCATCTCAAAAAAGACATAGTGGAAATGGAAAAGGTGCAAAAGAGAGCGACTAAGATGATTACGGGGCTGGGGCACCTTCCTTATGAGGAAAGGCTACGGCGTTTGGGCCTCTTCAGCCTAGAAAAGAGACGCCTGAGGGGGGACATGATTGAGACATACAAAATTATGCAGGGGATGGATAGGGAGATGCTCTTTACGCTCTCACATAATACCAGAACCAGGGGACATCCACTAAAATTGAGTGTTGGGAGAGTTAGGACAGACAAAAGAAAATATTTCTTTACTCATCGTGTGGTTGGTCTGTGGAACTCCTTGCCACAGGATGTGGTGCTGGCGTCTAGCCTAGACGCCTTTAAAAGGGGATTGGACGAGTTTCTGGAGGAAAAATCCATTATGGGGTACAAGCCATGATGTGTATGCGCAACCTCCTGATTTTAGAAATGGGTTAAGTCAGAATGCCAGATGTAGGGGAGGGCACCAGGATGAGGTCTCTTGTTATCTGGTGTGCTCCCTGGGGCATTTGGTGGGCCGCTGTGAGATACAGGAAGCTGGACTAGATGGGCCTATGGCCTGATCCAGTGGGGCTGTTCTTATGTTCTTATGAATGGTCTGCAGATGTGCTGTGAGAGTTTGGGGGAGGGTCATTTGTGAATAGGGCCAATGGGGATGTGAGCCCCCCACCAGCAGCATGGTGTGCCTTGTCAATTGACAAAAAACTGATGGTGTGCCTTGACCATTTTAGTACTTTGTCAGTGTGCCTTGAGACAAAAAAAGGTTGAAAATCACTGGTTTAGGAACTCATAGACTGCTTGTGTGCAGTGAGGGGGCCAGACAATAGTACAAGCAAGGCATTTCAAAGAACACAACAGTTCTGGAATGAAGGTATTTGTTTATGTGTTTTTGTTTTTGACAAAACTCAGATCAATGAGAAGAAAAAGCTAAGAACAGACGTAATGGAGGTTGTGCTTAAATACTATACAGTGGGCATTCAGAATCTGCAAAGGATCAGTTCTACAACCCCCTGATGGATATCAAAATTCACAGATACTTAACTCTGTGGGTGACCAAGGTTGCAGTGCTGCAATAACTTACCTGGCAGTCAGGCCAGGCCCTCTGGAGGTCGCACCAGCCTCCTCAGAAGATCTCCTTAGACACAATCAGAAGTCCCTTCTGCTTTGTGTTGGCAATTTTGGGTTGCGTGTGGGAGGTGTTCTAAGGCAGAGAGAGATTGTGTGCCCTAAGACCTACCACTCAGCAGTGGGGAGTGGAAACTACTAAACTACTAACAAATTATAAGAGAAGTTATAGTATCACATCATTCTTTCTCCTCCAACACTTATTGCCAACAATACCTGATCCGTCCTTCTTCAACATTGCTTTTAAAGCACACATCCATTTAAACAGCAGAACAGAAGACAATGAGGAAAAAGCCCAACCCATACTGTGTTCTCATAAACAACACTGATTGTATTTCATTGCGCAGACGTTTTTCATATGCAAGACTATATAAATGCACACAAATAACACAACATCAAAAAAGTTCAACCTGTAGAAAGATAATAGTTGCTTATGTGAATAACGAATACACACTGAGGAGAACCAGTACTAATTCATTAAGATGAGTGCTTTGGTTGAAGCCTGTTTGAAGTCAGACTATCTTACAAGCCCTCCTTCCTAATCCCAGTGTATTGAGGAACTGCCTGTAGTTCGTAAAAAATAAAGCACTCTGCACACGCTCAAGGGACATTCTCACATTAGCAAAGTGAGAGAATGGCAAAACTATCCTACCTAATTCTTGATACTATCGGCCCAATCCTATTCTTGCACAGTGCCAGTGCAAACCATGGCCTACTGGATCATCTGGGTGCAGTCAAAGCTGTTGAGCTTTGAGCTCTAAGCTGCTTTATCCTGTGGAGTACAAGCAGGAGTAATCCCACTGGTGGACAGGCATAGAGCAGGCTGCTTGGCCAGGGGGTCTGCAGAGCATCGACTCCTTCTGCTCCTACTTCTGGTATCTAGGGAAAAAACCTCACAGCTAAGATCATGACATCTAGGTGGTCCACTGTTTGCAGCACATCTAACATTTTCCGGAGCTTGTCTTGCTGCTCCATGAAGAGCGATATCTGGAAGACTTCTGTGTCTAACTGAAGGCCAAGGTGTTCTGAAGCCTGTGTTGGGATCAGAACAGTCTTCTGGGTGTTGATGACAAAACCCAGCTGAAGCAGACATGACAAGGTTAGTTGGATGTCCCTGGTGGCCTGCAGCTTTGAATGGGACCTGCCAAGGATGTTGTTGAGGTGAGGATGGACAAACATTCCCTATAGCCTGAGACCAGCCAACAGTGTGACCAGCACCTTTGGTGGTCTCCCACAGGCCTGGTCTTGGGCATTGCGCTAATCTTTTGATGAGGAGTTTGAGGAGGTCCCCGCAGCCTGCTTATTCTTAGGGGAAAAGTGAACCTTGTTCCATTTAGAGCACTGTCTGGGCTGTTCTCTGGGATAAAAAGAAGGCACAAGGCTCCCAAAAGGAGAAGAATTGCTTACTCTTTTGACCCTCACACCTTGCCATTGGGAGGACCTTTCATTTATCTTTATTTTCCACTACTACAGAATCCAATGCCTGGCCAAATACTTTTGACCCAGCAAAGAGAACCCCTACCAAACGGCTCTGAGACACAGAGTCTACATCCCAGTGATGGATCCAAATGTTTTGGCGAGCCACTATGCTGGAGGCCATGGCTCTGAAGGTGAACTGAACCAAGCCTAGGGAAGCATTAGCTGCGAAAGCCACAGCTAGGGATATCTTACTTAAGGCCTTTCTCACTTCTCTGGGCAGGGCTGCACATGAGGTGGCTACCTCTTCCACCCCCAAGAGGGCTGCCCTTGACATAACAGATGTTGCTGCTGAGGCCCTAAAGGCATAGGTCATATGCTCAAAGTTCCTTTTTTTTTTTTTAGCGCTACCTCCACCTTATTATCACATAGGTCATTCAGCCCCCTTCACCCTCAGATGGAATGATAGCCATGGAAGAGAAAGTTGCAAAAGGCACATCTATACCTGGCACTTTAGAAGATATTATGCCCTCTGGGAGGGAACAGAGCTTACCCACTATCTGTACGTGCACTTGAATTGGATTGCTCCAGTCTGTGTCCACAATCCGTTGAAATGAATCAGGGAAGGGGATGACTATCAGCTTTGCAGGACCCTGCAGAAGTAATAGTTTAGAACAGTGTTTCTCAAACTATGGGTCGCGACCTACTTGGTGGGTCATGACCTGATTGTTGGTAGGTAGTGACGCTGAAACTGACAGCTAAGAAGAAAAATGCATGGAGACCTATGAAAAGTGAAACCAAGCCACATCGCACACTTACTCATGAGTAGGTGAACTTGCCTTGGTCCACTGCAAAGGGCAGGCCATGAGGAATCCAATGCCACCAGAATAGTCCCAATCCGATGAATGCAGCCCCTCCCTCCAATTTGACAAATGTATTGAGCCCTATGGAAAGGGAAACCAAGCTACAAGTTCATGTTTTCATGTGAGTAAGCAAGCATGCCTTGGCTCCTGTTGAAGGTCTGGTGAAGAGGAATGCAAGACTACCAGAATGGTTTCAATCTGATGGAGCTCAAAAAGTGCTCCAGAAGGCAGCCTCCCCACCACTAAAAAGGATAAAAACAGAAGCTAGAGCTGGTCAGGTGAATTATTTTTCTTTTTTAGATTTGTAAAGCTAGGTGGGTCCTGATAGTGCGTCATTATTAACAGGGGGTTCTAGTGCTGATAAGTTTGGGATGGAACCATTGCTTTATTGGAAAAGGTTCTTGTCTGTTCCAGACTCCTCCCCCCCCCTCCCCATGGAGCCTCATTTACTCTCATCACTCTTGGGTTTTAATGCTGTTTAGAACGAAGCTTTGAATCTCAATCTAGCCCAAACAAAAAACATGTTGGATTTAAAACTGACTTCATCCCAAATCACACTGAACTGATTTAAATATAAAAACTTAAAACTGAAGACCTTAAATAGAAGAACTTAAATTGAAGGGTACTGAGTAGGGCTGAAAATCTTAATGGGTATTGCAGGCAGCTTAGGCCCAAATCCCAACCCACTTTCCAGCACTGGCATAGCTGTGCCAATGGGACGTGTGTTGCATCCTACAGTTGGGGGGCACTCATGGAGGCCCCCTAAGACTAATGTTTCTTACCTTACCTCTGGAGCTGCATTGGCCTTATGTAGGATATGTTGGTGCTGGAAAGTGGGTTAGGACTGTGCCCTAACAGAGCAAATTTACTTGGTGGAACAGGGCAGGATTCCCCATCTCATTTCCCCTTTTTTAATTATTTGTTTTACTTTAATTATTTATAATTATTTATTTTAATTTGCTTGATGATGTCACTGCTGGCCATGGCATCACTTCTAGTGGGTCCTGGACAGACTGTCATTTTAAAAAGAGAGTCTGAGTGCTAAAAAGTTTGAGAACCACTGGACTAGAGAATGATGTTCAATTAGTAGAGGAATCAGGCAACTTTCCTGACTCTGAAGACAGTCTGAGGGCCTCTAAGAACATAAGAACAGCCCCACTGGATCAGGCCATAGGCCCATCTAGTCCAGCTTCCTGTATCTCACAGCGGCCCACCAAATGCCCCAGGGAGCACACCAGATAACAAGAGACCTGCAAGGCCTCCTGGGAACTGTAGTTAAGAACATAAGAACAGCCCCACTGGATCAGGCCATAGGGCATAGGCCCATCTAGTCCAGCTTCCTGTATCTCACAGCGGCCCACCAAATGCCCCAGGGAGCACACCAGATATCAAGAGACCTCATCCTGGTGCCCTCCCCTGCATCTGACATAGCCCATTTCTAAAATCAGGAGGTTGCACATACACATCATGGCTTGTAACCCGTAATGGATTTTTCCTCCAGAAACCTGTCCAATCCCCTTTTAAAGGCGTCCAGGTCAGACGCCATCACCACATCCTGTGGCAAGGAGTTCCACAGACCAACCACACGCTGAGTAAAGAAATATTTTCTTTTGTTTGTCGTAACTCTCCCAACACTCAATTTTAGTGGATGTCCCCTGGTTCTGGTATTATGTGAGAGTGTAAAGAGCATCTCCCTATCCACTCTGTCCATCCCCTGCATAATTTTGTATGTCTCAATCATGTCCCCCCTCAGGCACCTCTTTTCTAGGCTGAAGAGGCCCAAACGCCGTAGCCTTTCCTTCTAATAGGGAAGGTGCCCCAGCCCTGTAATCATCTTAGTCGCTCTCTTTTGCACCTTTTCCATTTCCACGATGTCTTTTTTGAGATGTGGTGACCAGAACTGGACACAATACTCCAGGTGTGGCCTTACCATAGATTTGTACAACGGCATTATAATATTAGCCATTTTGTTCTCAATACCTTTTCTAATGATCCCAAGCACAGAATTGGCCTTCTTCACTGCCGCCGCACATTGGGTCGACACTTTCATCGACCTGTCCACCACCACCCCAAGATCTCTCTCCTGATCTGTCACAGACAGCTCAGAACCCATCAGCCTATATCTAAAGTTTTGATTTTTTGCCCCAATGTGCATGACTTTACACTTACTGACATTGAAGCGCATCTGCCATTTTGCTGCCCATTCTGCCAGTTTGGAGAGATCCTTCTGGCGCTCCTCACAATCACTTCTGGTCTTCACCCCTCGGAAAAGTTGACGCCTCTGTCACCTTTCCTAGCAGCTTAGGAAAAAGGTCAGCTGGAAAAGTCTGTCGGTCGTATCCAGCACTCCCTCAGAATCTTCCAAAGAGGAATGTGATGCAGAACCGACCTGAGAACTGGAACTACCAGTGAGGTTCACGACTTTGTATTTTGTCTTTTGTTTACTTACCCTTTTGTCCCTTCTCCTGGCAGGTGAACTGGGCTTGACTTTGGGGGAAGAATTGGTTCTGCCCCTCTTGTTGCTTAGGCTCAGCACTGGAAATGACAGAGCCTGAAGACCATGACTTTGAGATGTGTGCCTGGTGGTGCTTGGCATGCGCCCTCTCAGGGAGCAGGGAGACCCAAGGCAGCGGAGCTTGACCAACTCTGTCTTTCGGTGCCCACTGCAAAGCAACGTGCTCTAATGAGCGTCCAATCACACCTAGAAGCCCTTGCTGGTGGAGCGAACAGTGGGCTCTGGTACTTATTGAAGCGACAGGAAGTAGCAGAGCGGCCCGAACGGACCCACTTACCTGCTACCACGGAGGTCGCCCAGCTGCTCTCTTCCAGGCATTATTCTCCACCCAGAGCAAGCCAAAGGGGCCTCCTCAGGCTTACGTCTGTGTCTGGCTGGACAGCAGTGCTCAGAGGAGGCCCACTCGTCCTGGCGCTGCTGCTGAAGATGCTGCACAAAATGGCGGCAGGGCAGCAGCACTCTCCTCAGAAGCGCTCTGGTGCAAGGACTTGTCAGCAGAACAGCAGGCCTTTTATAGGCGACGCTCTACTGAGAGGAAACCCGCTTGCCTGTCGCCTCAGGAGCAAGGCTTGTCCCAGAACTGCTGCTGAAGATGCCACACAAAATGGCGGCTGCGCACCGGTGCTCTCCTCAGAAGCGCTCTGGCAGGAAAACCTGTCAGCATAACACAGTGGTCTTTTGCAGGTGGCGGTGCGCTGAGAGGAAGCCCACTTGCCTGACGCCTCAGGAATGAGATGGTCCCAGTACCGCTGCTGGAAATGCAACACAAAATGGCGGATGGGCACCGGTTCTCTCCTCAGAAGCGCTCTGGGGCAAATATGTTGGCAGCACAGAGAGACCTTCTACAGGTCACGGCAGGCTGAGAGGAAATCTGCTCGCCTGATGCCTCAGGAACAAGGTTCATCCCATCACCGCTGCTGAAGATGCCACACAAAATGGCGGCTGGGCACTGGCACTCTCCTCAGAAGCGCTCTGGCACAAAAAGAGCTTGTAGGCAGCACACAGCGGCCTTTTACAGATGGCCATGCGCTGAGAGGAAAACCCCTTGTTCGACGCCTCAGGAACGAGGCTCGTCCCATCACCGCTGCTGAAGATGCCACACAAAATGGCGGCTGGGCACTGGCACTCTCCTCAGAAGCGCTCTGGCACAAAAAGAGCTTGTAGGCAGCACACAGCGGCCTTTTACAGATGGCCATGCGCTGAGAGGAAAACCCCTTGTCCGACGCCTCAGGAACGAGGCTCGTCCCAGCAACGCTGCTGAAGATGCCACACAAAACGGCATGCTGAGAGGAAACCAGCTTGCCCGGCGCCACAGGAACAAAGCTTCTGATGCTCCCTGTTGGCCTTGGGACCAACAAGGAATTAAAGAATTAAAGCCCTCTTTACATGCGAAAAAATCAGCCCACTGCTGTCTGAGGAGACCCAGGTGGGCTGCGGTCCCAGGTGGGCTGAGTTCCACGTTTCCTTTGAGGGGTCCAAGCCCTAAGTGACTGCAGGGGGGAAGGAGGTCAGAAACAGAAAAGATAAGAAGAAACAGATGAGGGTATGGAGAACAAAGGTTAGAAGGAGAAGAAAAGGCCTTCAGACATTATCAAAACTTTGTTGGGCAAAAACGTGGCCTTGTCCTATAGAGGCAGGGCCGGTCTGGAGCAAGTGGGAAGCCCTGTCCAAGGAGACTACAATTTCACTGACCCTGCCTCCTGGTAGTGGGAGAGGCTAATCCCAAAGGGTCTCAGAATGCCCCCTTTCCCTACCAGAGGATAGCACAGCAGTCCTATGGAATATAATTATGTATAAAGTCTAATGAGAAAAAAAAATGTGGGGAGTGCCACTAGTTAGCCTTGCCAAGGGCGCAAAATAGCCTGGCACTGGGTGCAAAGGACAAGGGGCTTCTCTACACTTTCACTTCAGATTGGTCTGTTTCAGCATCCCTGCGAGATCCTGCTTTTGCTATCTGTTTTTACAGCCACACTGTGGCATGGGTGAGGAACGCTTACACTCATCATCAGTGTTGGCAGGGATATTATATACAAAACCGCCTGTAACACTTGCACAAGCACATTGCAGGCAGCATTGCTAATCACTAGAGAACTAGATCTTTGGTTGGTGAGGAAAGTGCTGCATTTTCACAGCAAGAAAACATTAGCATTTCTTTGCAAAATATGGCTGAATGCCATGCAATAAACAAAGAATAACTGCGTGTTCATTGCATTCTGAACTGATAAGCCTGGAAATCATAATAAGGAATGATGGGCACAGAACTTTAAAAGTGTTTAGAGTACTTTCATCCCCATATGGCAAGATCTGGGGGTAAGTCAAAGGGGGCTCTCTTAACCCAGTTCTCCCCAGCCCACAGGTGTACACATTTGATCTCTGTTGAGTATATGCAACATCAGGCAGAAGTGGCAAAGGCCACCTAGTAAGTTCATGGCAGAAGAAAAATTTGGAGCAGGGCCTTTCTTGTTCTTAGCTCAGCCAGGAAAGGTCTGAGTATCCCAGGATGCTGTCTTCACTACTTTAGTCAGTGATATTTACTGAAGATGTAACCATTGGGGAGGACTTTGAAAAGCAATGTAGCAAACTTGATAGGAAAAGCCTGTGAAGCATGAAATAGGAACTTTCATTCTCTATCACAGTTTCATTGGTACCTTTTACCTGAAAATGATCAATTAACTGCAGCTCTATACTTAGAGAAAATCTTTAAAATTAGTTTTCCTGTACATTTTTCTCTTATGGATATACATCCAATGATCCAAGCCTGCCTTCTGCTTTGACTTCCAAGCTGGAATGTTTGAATTCCAAGCTATGCAAAATAATAGCATGAGCCTGCAGTGCAATGGGACCGTTAGCTGATTGCGGCTTGGTTTAAAGCCTACACTGATGACGTTACTTCTGGCTATGGCATCACTTCCAGGTTAATGACATCGCTTCCGGTGGGTCCCGACACACTGTCATTTTAAAAAGTGGGTTCCAGTACTGAAAGGTATGAGAACCATTGCATTTTAGGTTGCTGATGGGGGTTCAAGACATTTTTATTTCAATGGGTGTTTTGAGGGGGGGTAGGGAGTTGGGAAGGGGAGCTGCTTTTTTATTCCTTGTTTTTAATGCTGCTGTTCTAGCGTGGCTACCTTGGATGTTTGTTTTTAATAGTTTATCTTGTTGCTTTTATAATTTGCTGTGTGCTACTATGGGATCAATGGGGTTTATGCACTGATGATTTTGAACTTTATTGTTTGAATTTTACTATCATGAATTTTATGATTTACTGAACTGTAATTTATTTTTTTGTTAGCCATCTTAGGATTTGGAAAGGCAAATCATAAATCCTTTTAAATAAATAAATAAAATATGCAAATCTAGATATATTATTTGTTTGATTACAGAATAACTATCACATATTTTATTTTGGAGCTTAAAATGTTTTCTGCTTGTGATATGCCTCTACATAGACAGAAGCCTCTGCTTCATTTTTCCCCCTTTCTTTCTTTTAAAAACAGAGCCCAGATGCTGGTCAGGATTAAGGTTACACCAAACATATTCTACCCTGCCATTTTCCAAACAAAATGAAGCAGACCGAAAATATGGACAAGGAGTTAATAGGAATGGAGTATTACTACGATGAGAAATCCTACTTCATTACACCAAGGCTGCTATCCTAAACATATTTACTAGGATGTGTGGTAAACGACACTGAACTCAGCAGATTTACTTATGAGTAAACATGTTTCGCACTAAAAAGTAGGAAGGAGAACTTGAATTCAAGGAGAAACAAACAGATCAGTTGTAATCTTTATGCAAATTTATTTATTTATTAAAGTAGGGTTGAAGACTTTACAACGCAATCCTAAGAATGACTTAGGCTGGCGCAAGTCCCTTGCGCCAGCCTAGGAGGGCCTCCTCATGAGTTGGCTAGGCCAGCGTGCAGAGGTGCACCGGCCTGCGTAGGCTGACATAAGCCTCCACGCTGACGGAGGCACTGAGCCTTGTGAGCTGGGCTGACACAAGGCTCTGGGGTGGGCTGGGAGGAGATGGGAGGCATTCTGGGGCAGGTGGAGGGCAGGCGGTGGGCGGCTCTGGGGGCAGCTGGCAGTTATGCCGGATCCCAACCCCCATTCCTGGGGAGCTTGGAGCAGCTTGAAGCCGCTCCGCTCTCCTCAGACTTGTGCCACCTCAGGAGGTGGCAAAAGACCTGATTGGCTATTCAGTTGAAAATTCTAAGAGACCAGAGTATAAAAGGGCACAGCAAGCGTGGTCAGTGCTCTCGCCTCCTGCTGTCAAAAGAAGGTGTTTGCACTGGGCTAGTGTGATGCCAACCAGGGCACTAGCATCTTGTGGGTTAGTTCCACCAGACCCACTCTCTTTTTCCTTCTGCTCTCGGTACCCTGAGGCCACTGAGACTTGGGTTTCCAGCCTGGAGGCCTCGAGGTTGCTAGCCCCCCTTCCCTTGACCTCAGTCCTTGATTCTTGCTTTGTTACCTTTCTTTGACACCTTAATAAAATCCTTTTCTTCTTTGATAGAACCTTTGTCCTCGAGTCTTTCTGGTGATTGTTCTTGCCAAGCCTAGTCATCAGTCAAACGGGTCCAGTACATAACCTCCTTGTTTGGGCCTCTTGGCCCCAAAATTTGGCTCACAAAAGGCGATTTACATAGGCAGGCTGACCAAAAGCCATTTTCAAATGGGCTTTTACAAGTTTTTACAAAAAGTGCCTTTTTGACACCTTCAGAAGCCTTTCTGATGCCCAGAGAGGCCATGCACCTCTGGACACAACTGGAGAACATCCAGAGGCGCTATTGAACCTGACCTGTGGATTCACTTACCCACAGGTTTCAGTATCCGTGGGGACTCAGGAATGGATCTCTCGCAAATACAGCGGTCAAACTGTAAATAAATACATGTAGATCCCACCTTATATACAGGTTCTATTCTGGACATTTCTCTGGAAGTCAGAACCAACCGAAGACAGCACAGTGCAACTGTACATGTGCAAAAGCACAAGGCCAGACAGACCACACCTGCATGAAAGTGCCAACATAGCTGTCCACAAGTTAGACGTTCTTAAGTTGGGGACTATTTGAATATTAAGTGCTCTGTGAAACCTCCATTTCAACTCCACTTCCAGCTAATTATGAGAAAGCAATGCCTCCACAGCATTAAAAAGAATTCGTATGGAAGCAACCAGAGCCTTGAGGTTTCAAAGAATATATGGAACAGCAGTAAGTTTAGTCACTTTTGAACAATTTAGTTCAAATGCAATTGAAGATATTTTAGACAGACCTTGGGGGAAAAGAGAGATGCAACAATGGGGTAGCTCATCTGAGCTGTGGTGGGATCATTACTCAATGATATTTAAAGTTTCTGTTACCCTGCACATGCCCGATCTCGGAAGCTAAGCAGGGTCAGGCCTGGTTAGTACTTGGATGGGAGACCGCCTGGGAATACTGGGTGCTGTAGGCTTATACCATAGTCTTTCGAGACCGAAGGTTGCCAACCAACCATTTAAAGTTTAAATTAAATTAGCCCATTTCTGCTCATTTGTTATGTGTTGCGTATATGCAATGTTGGACAAAAACGGCTTACCGCTGTTTTTAAGGCACCAGGTTGAGGTGAAGGCTCCATGCCCTTTACCAGTGGGGCAGCTCTCAGATAGAGGACTTTATTGGCATAGGGCCCAATCCTACCCAACTTTCCAGCACCAATGCAGCCACAATGCAGCCCCAAGGTAAGGGAACAACAGTTCCCATAACTTGAGGAGGCCTCTGTGACTACCTTCTCACCTCAGGATGCAGTGTATACTCCATTGGCACGACTGTACCAGCACTGGAAAATTGGATAGAATTGGGCCCTTAATCTTTGCTACCCTGTAGTGTAAGGAAACCTGGAAAAGACAGACAGTAAGGAAACCTGGAAAAGACAGCATCCCTGCTGAAGTCCTAAAATGCTGCAAAGAGATCATCGTCACTGAGCTGCATGAAATCCTCTGTCTCTGCTGGAGAGAAGGTGGAGTACCTCAAGACATGAGGGATGCAAACATCATCACGCTGTACAAGAACAAAGGTGACAGGGGTGACTGCAACAACTACCGCGGCATCTCTCTCCTTAGCGTTGTAGGAAAGCTGTTTGCCCGAGTTGTACTAAAGAGGCTCCAGGTACTTGCAGAGAGCGTCTATCCAGAATCGCAGTGTGGATTCCGAGCCAACAGGTCCACCACTGATATGGTATTCTCCCTTAGACAACTGCAGGAGAAATGCAGGGAACAACGACAGCCACTCTTTATAGCCTTCATAGATCTCACAAAGGCTTTCGACCTGGTCAGCAGAGACGGCCTCTTCAAGATTCTCCCCAAGATTGGATGTCCACCCAGGCTCCTCAGCATCATCAGATCTTTCCACAAAGACATGAAGGGCACTGTTGTCTTCGATGGCTCCACATCAGACCCTTTTGACATCCGAAGCAGAGTGAAGCAGGGCTGTGTTCTTGCACCAACCTTGTTTGGGATTTTCTTCGCTGTCCTGCTGAAGCAGGCCTTTGGAACTGCAACAGAAGGCATCTATCTCCGGACCAGATCAGACGGAAAGCTCTTCAACCTCTCCAGACTGAGAGCAAAATCCAAAGTCCAGCTGAAATGTCTGCGTGACTTCCTCTTTGCCGACGATGCAGCTGTCACTACCCACTCTGCCAAAGATCTCCAGCAGCTCATGGATCGTTTTAGCAAGGCCTGCCAAGATTTTGGACTGACAATCAGCCTGAAGAAAACACAGGTCATGGTTCAGGATGTGGACTCACCTCCCTGCATTACAATCTCTGAGCATGAACTGGAGGTTGTCCATGACTTTGTGTACCTTGGCTCAACGATCTCCGACACTCTTTCTCTCGATACCGAGCTAAACAAGCGCATCGGTAAAGCAGCTACCACGTTTCCAGACTCACAAAGAGAGTCTGGTCCAACAAGAAGCTGACGGAACATACCAAGATCCAGGTCTACAGAGCTTGCGTCCTGAGTACACTTCTGTACTGCAGCGAGTCATGGACTCTTCGCTCACAACAGGAGAGGAAACTGAGCGCTTTCCACATGCGCTGCCTCCGACGCATCCTCGGCATCACCTGGCAGGACAAAGTTCCAAACAACACAGTCCTGGAACGTGCTGGAATCCCTAGCATGTATTCACTGCTGAAACAGAGACACCTGCGTTGGCTCGGTCATGTCGTGAGAATGGATGATGGCCGGATCCCAAAGGATCTCCTCTATGGAGAACTCGTGCAAGGAAAGCGCCCTACAGGTAGACCACAGCTGCGATACAAGGACATCTGCAAGAGGGATCTGAAGGCCTTAGGGATGGACCTCAACAAGTGGGAAACCCTGGCCTCTGAGCGGCCCGCTTGGAGGCAGGCTGTGCAGCATGGCCTTTCCCAGTTTGAAGAGACACTTTGCCAACAGTCTGAGGCTAAGAGGCAAAGAAGGAAGGCCCATAGCCAGGGAGACAGACCAGGGACAGACTGCACTTGCTCCCAGTGTGGAAGGGATTGTCACTCCCGGATTGGCCTTTTCAGCCACACTAGACGCTGTGCCAGAACCACCTTTCAGAGCGCGATACCATAGTCTTTCGAGACTGAAGGTTGCCAATAATAGTGTCCCCAGCAATCGTCAGAAAGAGGGTTGATGTTCATTAACCCACCTAGGCCAGGTGACCTGTGGGCCCAAAAGGGGCCAGCAGGCCCTGTATAAGTGTTGCTTCTAGCTTGGTCCCTTGGTCTGGACAACTCAGACTGGCTCTCCCACCCCACCATCTTGTGGAATCTGCCCTTCTGCCTGATCTGACTATATATCTGCCTGCTTTAGAATCTGTTTTGTACCCCACAGTTTGTCCACAAACACTGCTTAGACCTGACATCATCTTATTTTAACAAGAACAGAAAGTCTTCTAAGGCTTATAATCCAACGTGCACTTTGGAACACAGGAAGCTGTTCTGTACTGAGACAGACCACAATGGGCCCATCTAGCTCAAGACTGTCAGCACTGACTGATGGTGGGATCTTTCCAGGGTTTCAGACAGAGTTTTTTCTACCCTACCTAGAGATGTTGCCAAAGACTGAACCTGGAATGTTCTGCATGCAAAGAAGGGGCTGTATCACTGAGGGCCCAATCCTATCCTAATTTCCAGTGCTGATGCAGCCCCATGGTAAGCAAAGAAAGGTTCCCTTACCTTGAGAAAGCCTCAGTGATTGTCCCCCCACTACAGAATGCAGCACACACCCTATTCGCACAGCTTCATCAGTGCTAGAGAGTTGGAGAGGAGTGGGCCTTGAGATACTTCTAGGTAAATGCACCCAGAATTTGACTACATGGTTGTGATAAATTATTAAAATGTTTTATGTGTACATCATGTTACCAAGATAACATAAATATGACAAATAGGTTGTGACTATTCAAAATTTTGATCTTGTGAGAAAACTTAGGTGTCTGAAAACAAAGGTTCACTGATACTGGGATTTGGAATCATAATTCCTGAACATATGAAAGCTGGTTTGGGAAATACTCTGAATTGCCCTCTCAAAAGTCCTTTCCCCCATTTCACCGAGCATCCTGCAGTTGCCTGATCATGCAATTGGTTATAAACCACCACCACCTCTGTACAATTATGCAACAGTGATACGGCATAGTGATTAGGGGGGGGAGCACATTCACAGTCCTTCCCCACAAGTTTGAGAGTGTGGTTTGGAGAATCATCCAAGCAGCCTCGAACCATGATTAGTGTGGGACTGATCTCAGTTTATTTTATAGTTCCTTATTTCCAAATTTTTTAGAGCTCTGAAATGCATAGGACCCGGGTATCAAAACATGCTTAGGTGCTAAGACCATAACTGATGGTTTGGCTTTGGGTGGTCAAACGTTTTGTGGGGACTTCTCGGTTGTGGCACCACAGCTGTGGAAACTCCTCCTTGTATCTGTTCACCTAACATCAAGTCTGATTGATTTTGAACAGTAAATAAACACTGTTCTGTTTTCCCAGACTTTAAGTGGATTTTAAATTCCTGAGGGTCCCATTGCTATGGAAAAGTTTTATATATGTCAAAGAATTTCACAGTTATTTGCTCAGTAACATCAGGCTTAATTTCTGGATATGGAATTTCTTACCCAAGAGCTCCTGTTCTGGGAGAACATCCTTCACTCTTGGTACGTCTTTTTATTTTTATGTTTTTCTTTCCCTATCCTACTGCATGAGGGAAGCCTGAGGACTACTGTACTGGAATCACGGAAGATCTGGGCGAGGAAGTAGGATGCAGTGTCAGCAGTGGCCCCTTTAAGGGTCAGGCCTGGGCACCCAGCAGAGGGTGTGCTGCACAGCTGCAAGCACTTGAAGGCAATAGGCCCTCATGCATAAAAGCACCTGATGAAGTGAGACTGGAGACTGGACTGATGGACTGAGGAACCAATGGCCTAGTGGAGCTGCTGAGGGACTGATGTGTGAATGGACTTTGGAAACACTGGAGGTTGGTGTGTGGCTGCCTTGCACAAGACCTGCTGAGGACCAAGGGGCTGCTGTAGTGATGGGAGGCTGCTGGCAGGAGAGAGGACCTCTGCAGATTGCACAGGCAAGCTATCCTGGTGGTGGGGTCCAGCAAGACTGCAAGGCAAACTAGAGTCATTGTTGGGTAAAAAAGGGAGCTAATTAGCTAAAAGTGGACATAGGTTCTCCAGGCAGAGCTTGGATATGGAATCTAGCAGAACAGCTACATGCCAGCTTAGGTCTGGCAGACTTTTCCCTGTACTACTGCACAAGTGAGGTATGTGGCTTACATGCTGACTTACAGCCCAATCCTATCCACACTTTCCTGGGAGTAAGCCCCATTGACTCAAATGGGACTTACTTCTGAGTAGACATGCATAGGATTGGGCTGTTAGGCCTGGCAACCTTAATCAAAATTAAGGCCCAGTCCTGTCCAACGTCCTAGCACTCCTGCAGCCATGCCAGTGGGGCATGTGCTGCATCCTGTGGTGGAGGGGCAGTCACAGAGGCCTCCTTGAGGTAAGGGAATGTTACCTTGGGGCTACATTATGATTGCACAGACACTGGGAAGGTACATCAGAACAGCCCCACTGGATCAGGCCATAGGCCCATCTAGTCCAGCTTCCTGTATCTCACAGTGGCCCACCAAATGCCCCAGGGAGCACACCAGATAACAAGAGACCTCATCCTGGTGCCCTCCCTTGCATCTGACAGCCTATTTCTAAAATCAGGAGGTTGCACATACACATCATGGCTTGTACCCCGCAATGGATTTTTCCTCCAGAAACTTGTCCAATCACCTTTTAAAGGTGTCCAGGCCAGATGCCATCACCATATCCTGTGGCAAGGAGTTCCACAGACCAACCACATGCTAAGAAATATTTTCTTTTGTCTGTCCTAACTCTCCCAACACTCAATTTTAGTGGATGTCCCCTGGTTCTGGTGTTATGTGAGAGTGTAAAGAGCATCTCTCTATCCACTCTGTCCATCCCCTGCATAATTTTGTATGTCTCAATCATGTCCCCCCTCAGGCGTCTCTTTTCTAGGCTGAAGAGGCCCAAACGCCGTAGCCTTTCCTCATAAGGAAGGTGCCCCAGCCCAGTAATCATCTTAGTCGCTCTCTTTTGCACCTTTTCCATTTCCATTATGTCCTTTTTGAGATGTGGTGACCAGAACTGGATGCAATACTCCAGGTGTGGCCTTACCATAGATTTGTACAAGAGCATTATAATATTAACTGTTTTGTTTTCAACACCTTTTCTAATGATCCCAAGCATAGAATTGGCCTTCTTCGCTGCTGCCGCACATTGGGTCGACACTTTCATCGACCTGTCCACCACCACCCCGAGATCTCTCTCCTGATCTGTCACAGACAGCTCAGAACCCATCAGCCTATATGTGAAGTTTTGATTTTTTGCCCCAATGTGCATGACCTTACACATACTGACATTGAAGCGCATCTGCCATTTTGCTGCCCATTCTGCCAGTCTGGAGAGATCCTTCTGGAGCTCCTCACAATCACTTCTGGTCTTCACCCATCGGAAAAGTTTGGTGTCGTCTGCAAACTTAGCCACTTCACTGCTCAACCCTGTCTCCAGGACATTTATGAAGAGGTTGAAAAGCACCGGTCCCAGGACAGATCCTTGGGGCACACCGCTTTTCACCTCTCTCCATTGTGAAAATTGCCCATTGACACCCACTCTCTGCTTCCTGGCCTCCAACCAGCTCTCAGTCCACGAGAGGACCTGTCCTCTAATTCCCTGACTGTGGAGTTTTTTCAGTAGCCTTTGGTGAGGGACCGTGTTGACCACCTTCTGAAAGTCCAGATATGTAATGTCTACGGCAGGAGTGCTCAATAGGTGGATCGCGATCTACCGGTAGATCGCGAGGCAAAATGAGTAGGTCATGGAGTGCCGACCCCCCCCTTCAGGTGCCTCTGGGAGGAAACACCGGGAGTTAGGCCCATTGTACTCAATGGGGCTTACTCCCAGGTAAGTGTGGCTAGGATTGCAGCCTCACAGTCTAATCCTAGGCATGTCTACTCAGGAGTAAGTCCTGTTATACTCAGTGGGGCTCAAGGTACACCAACATACATTGTACACATAAATGTTATATGTTATGATGGCGCGAACATTGTAAAAAAAAAACTCTGGTAGATCTCTGGGCCTTACTGGGTTTCAAAGTAGCTCTCGAGCCAAAAAAGTGTGAGCACCCCTGGTCTACGGGTTCTCCCGCATCCACATGCCTGTTGACCTTTTCAAAGAATTCTATAAGGTTCGTGAGGCAAGACTTACCCTTACAGAAGCCATGCTGACTCTCCCTCAGCAAGGCCTGTTCGTCTATGTGTTTTGAGATCCTATCTTTGATGAGGCATTCCACCATCTTACCCGGTATGGATGTTAGGCTGACCGGCCTATAGTTTCCCGGGTCCCCCCTTTCCCTTTTTAAAGATCGGCGTGACATTTGCTATCCTCCAATCCTCTGGCACTGTGGCCGTTAAGAACATAAGAACAGCCCCACTGGATCAGGCCATAGGCCCATCTAGTCCAGCTTCCTGTATCTCACAGCGGCCCACCAAATGCCCCAGGGAGCACACCAGATAACAAGAGACCTCATCCTGGTGCCCTCCCTTGCATCTGGCATTCTGATTTGTTTTGAGGGACAAGTTGCATATTTTAGTTAAGAGATCTGCAACTTCATTCTTCAGTTTCTTAATAACTCTTGGGAGGATGCCATCAGGGCCCGGTGACTTATTGATCTTTAATTTATCAATGAGGTCTGAAACATCTTCTCTTTTAACTTCTATCTGATTTAATTCCTTGGTCAAGAGGGGCCGTTCAGGCAGCGGTATCTGCCCAATGTCTTTTGCCATGAAGACAGATGCAAAGAACTCATTCAATTTCTCTGCCATCTCTAAGTCTCCTTTTAGCTCCCCTTTCCCTCCCTCACCATCCAGAGGGCCAACCGCTTCTCTGGCGGGTTTCCTGCTTCTAACATATTTGAAGAAGCTTTTATTATTCCCCTTAATGTTGCTGGCCATGCGTTCCTCAGTCTCGCTTGGCCTCCCGTATTACCTTCTCACATTTCTTTTGCCACAGTTTATGTTCCTTTTTATTCTCCTCATTTATGACTTCCATTTATGATTTATGAAGACTTCCATTTATGGAAGGAAGCTTCCTTGCCCTTTACAACCTCTCTAACTTGGCTTGTTAGCCATGTGGGCACCCTCCTGGATTTAGTGGAACCCGTCTTTCTTTGTGGTATACACCTCTGCTGGGCCTCTATTACTGTTGTTTTAAGCAGCCTCCATGCACTCTGGAGAGATTGGACTCTTTTTACCTTCCCTTTCAACCTCCTTCTAACCAGCCTCCTCATTTGAGGGAAGTCCGCCTGTCGGAAGTCAAGGGTTTTTGTGAGAGATTTGCCCAGTATTCTTCCCCCAACGTGCATACTTTGAAAATGAAACTAAAACTCTGTCATCCACGGCAGTGTTCCATGCAATGAAGTCATCAAGGTATTTGAAGAAGAAAACCTTCGACTAGGATATGTAACCTTCTATGTGGGGTTACTCAGATATAAGGTACACTTAATTGCATGTGACTTGGATCAGGTCTACACAATATTAATGTAATGCTACAGTTTAATCACAATGATTAATCACGTTGATGTGGAATGGCAAGGAGACCGCTCCAGATTCCATTCACAAACCGTTGCACACCTCACATGAATAGATAAATTATCCCACATTAAGCCTCTTGTCTAGAGCAGGTCTTGCTTCCAGGTCAGTGTGCATAGGATCCAACCCCAAATACAATTCCCCAGGTGGTTGCACCCCCAGCCCACCCAATTAACACAATGCCCGTCTGGTTTCCTTTTCTTTCCCTGCTAGGCCCTGTAAATTCATACCTGATTTAAGTTCGGGGGGGGGGGGGGGTTAAGACTTTCTTTGTTTAGACTTGCATTGGGTTAATTTGTCCCCTTCTTGCTTTTTCTTTTATTACCATATGGTGGTTTTTATTGTTTAATTTTGTTTTGTTATTATTGGTGTTTATGTTGTGCTTTAACCTGACTTGAGTTTCTTTTGCCAGGATTGGAAGGCTGGGTATTGAATCTTTAAAAAAATATAAAATTAAAATAGAATTTAACCCCTGAAAATTTTCAGAAACCTGCCATGAAAAAGGGAGAAGGGGGCTTTTATTCATTTGGAGTGGATGGACTGTCCATCAGTAGGTTGAAGCCTAAGGATTACTGTATCCTCCTGTGGGATGAGGAGTGGATAGGAGCAGTGTTCAGCTGAAGGTAAGCTTAGGAAGAGACAGGTCAACTATTGTTTTGAAAAATCAGCAGGACGTGGAGGAGCAAAAGCAAGAGTGTGTGTGTGTGTGTGTGTGTGTGTCTGGGTGAAAGACAAAGCTCTGAACTCCAAACAGAAAGCAAAAGTAGTAAAGAACCATAAGCAGAAACCAAAAAATAAGAGCAAATCAAATTAAGAACCAGTAGAATCGATCAGGACAAAACTAAAGAAAAAAGTAGGAAAAGGAAAGTTTTATTTTTCTAAGCTCCGACAGAATTATATAAGATGTGCATATATGTATAATGGGTGTATAGGTTTTTAACTGTAGTTCAACTCTCACACAATGTCTTTTTAAGACTTGAGGCCAAATCCTATCCAGCTTTCTAGCACTAATGCAGCCATGCCAACAGGGTGCGCGCTGCATACTGGGGGGTACTCAGAGTCCTCCTCAAGATAAAGCGATGGTCATTCCTTACCTTGGGGCTGCATCGCAGCTGCATCGGCTCTAGAAAGTTGGATAGGATTGGGCCATCAAACATTTCTTCACTGATTCTTTAAAGGCTTAGTTTATTAATATTATTACTATTTATTGTGGTACAAATGCACTGTATTTTGTATTATTGTGGCACAAATGCACTCATCCAGCTGCCTTTGAAAAATGGCAAGCACTAGCATGGCAGCACCTTTCTCTGCAGTGATGCCCTTTCATTTTGTTTTTATTTTATTCAGGGCTGTACATTTTGCCTTTCTGACTCTGAACCATGCATCTACTTGATTCTTTTTTTAGGGGATCAATAGCAAAGTGGCCATTGTATCTCCCCTGCATTGTTTGGATATCACTATGGTTTTGAATGGGACGTGAGATTTTTGTGCACCAAGGCTGAAACACAAGTAAGTCACACACCCATTAATTGTGTGGGTAAACCCCGAGGCAAATTAGAGATTTTTTTTTACTAGATCTGATGTCTTGATCCAATCCTGTATTGTACTGTCTAATACTAAGCAATCCTACAGAAATAACTGACAGAGGTTAAGAGATTTCACTTGGAAACTCCAAAACTCAGTACCAGATGCATTTAAAGGAACATAAGAAATAAACAGGAAATCAAAAGACTGTTTGGTTTAAGGATTGAGAATTTAATAAGGTGCTGGTTTATATTTTGATATAAAATGTGTAGTTCAGAAAAAGGAATACAGTCTAGAAACAGCAAATGAAGGCTTCACCTGTCCATGTGAGGGACAATCAGCAATGAAAGAGGTGATGCAAGACAGCAAAAAAGTGGTATTCTTGGCTATATATACATGCAAATGTATACTGGCTGTTGAGAACACTGGCACAAACTTGATGTGGTAACAAAGCCATGTGGTGGTTTTTTCTGCTGGAGGATGCAGGGCAATTCCCTCCTGTGCTTTAACGAAATGAATCTTGTCAGTAAATGCACAAACCATGTTGTGCATTTTTAAAGGTTAAAAATATTAGACAAATTAGTGGAAGACAGTTACTGATAGCTGGAGACAATATGCCACCTTATACTTAAATCTGGCTTGCGTGACAGGGAATGGCTGTCCTCATAAATAACTCTTGGTTCTTGAATGCTTTCCCTTTGTCTGGGGGGGGGGGTGTCCTCACCACTGTTCCATGGAGCCTCTGACAGTTGGTGGTCTTTGCCACAGCCTGACTGGGCCTATTGCCAGGTGGCCTGGGCACAACATCCCCCTGGCACAGCAACACAGTCACTGCTGGTCCGGCTGGGGCAGGCCCAACCGGTTAACGCAGTTGGTGCCAAATGCAGCAGCTACCCTCAGACTCACTGTGAAGTACCTGGCTCACAAACAGCACCACTCCTTCCAGATAACAGGCTGACAATGTGGTCACTCATCCTCAGCGACCTGCCAGCAAAACTTGCAGGACAAGGCAGGGCGGATTCCCTTCAGGATCAGGGCCTGTGAAGGGAGCAACACTTACTACAGGGCAAGGGCAGGAAGGGGTGGAGTGACCAGAGGTGTCTGTATATAAAGATTCAGCAGCAGCTGATGAGGAGCTCAGGAAAGGGAAGGCATCTGCCCTGTGAGGGTGGCTGCCTGTGATCCCTGGAAGGAGAAGATAGGAAGAGAAAGTTGGGTGATTTAACCCCCTCCCTGGCCATGTCTGAGGAGGCTGCTTAGGCTCTTTGCACACCTGATCAAGGCCCTCAGTCTCCATTCTCGATGCCTCTCTCACATGGTCTGTGCTGTCCTTCAACAGTCAAATATGACCCTGTGGGAGAAAAGGTACTAGTGCAGATTTGACAAAACTTGCATTTTGGCCTGAATGGAACTGAAGCTGCAAAAATGGCTGTCAAAATGAATGACCAAACGCCCGTGCAGAATAAGTACTAGCTCATTTTCTTCATACAACTGTACAGAAAGAAAAGCAAATACGCAGAGAAAAGAATAGTCACAGTGACCACTGTTACACTGAATTTTAGGTGCTTGAAGAGTTTGCAATATGCCTTGGGGATCGTTTAGGCTCAGATTCACTGCTTGGCCCTGCCAAGTACTGTCTGACACAGGGAATTTGCTGAGCATGCTTGCATTCTGAGGGCCAGGTCAGCCTAGCTACTACACACTTGGTGCATTTTATGCTTCTTTGCCCTCTTGTGACCTGGCTGGATTTTACTGAGAGAAACACATGATACTATTATTTTTGCAGTCTTCCTTGATCTTTGTGATGATGTTTCATATTACTGGTTTGGTACTGGGTGAATTAATTTGCATCAAAGCAATTTAAATAATGGATTTTAATCAGATCCTGCATGCATACAGCTGTTGCTTTGGAGGAAGGGTATTCTCTTTGGCAGATGTAACCATGAAAATGTGTTTATTAATATATTAAAATGAATAAATAGATCTCTGTGCTGTGTTCTGGTCACGATAAGGAAACCGGATTTCTTGACGTGCTAAATGACTGTGGCTTAGAGCAGCTAGTCACGGAGCCCACCAGAGGGCAGGTGACTCTGGATTTAATATTGTGCGGTATGCAGGACCTGGTTAGAGATGTAAACGTTACTGAGCCATTGGGGAACAGTGATCATGTTGCGATCCGTTTTGACATGCACGTTGGGGGAAGAATACCAGGCAAATCTCTAACAAAAACCCTTGACTTCCGATGGGCAGACTTCCCCCAAATGAGGAGGCTGGTTAGAAGGAGGTTGAAAGGGAGGGTAAAAAGAGTCCACTCTCTCCAGAGTGCATGGAGGCTGCTTAAAACAACAGTAATAGAGGCCCAGCAGAGGTGTATACCGCAAAGAAAGAAGGGTTCCACTAAATCCAGGAGAGTGCCCGCATGGCTAACCAGCCAAGTTAGAGAGGCTGTGAAGGGCAAGGAATCTTCCTTCCGTAAATGGAAGTCTTGCCCTAATGAGGAGAATAAAAAGGAACATAAACTGTGGCAAAAGAAATGTAAGAAGGTGATATGGGAGGCCAAGCGAGACTATGAGGAACGCATGGCCAGCAACATTAAGGGGAATAATAAAAGCTTCTTCAAATATGTTAGAAGCAGGAAACCCGCCAGAGAAGCGGTTGGCCCTCTGGATGGTGAGGGAGGGAAAGGGGAGCTAAAAGGAGACTTAGAGATGGCAGAGAAATTAAATGAGTTCTTTGCATCTGTCTTCACGGCAGAAGACCTCGGGCAGATACCGCTGCCCGAACGGCCCCTCCTGACCGAGGAGTTAAGTCAGAGGTTAAAAGAGAAGATGTTTCAGACCTCATTGATAAATTAAAGATCAATAAGTCACCGGGCCCTGATGGCATCCACCCTAGAGTTATTAAGGAATTGAAGAATGAAGTTGCTGATCTCTTGACTAAGGTATGCAACTTGTCCCTCAAAACGGCCATGGTGCCAGAAGATTGGAGGATAGCAAATGTCACGCCTATTTTTAAAAAGGGAAAGAGGGGGGGACCCGGGAAACTATAGGCCGGACAGCCTAACATCCATACCGGGTAAGATGGTGGAATGCCTCATCAAAGATAGGATCTCAAAACACATAGATGAACAGGCCTTGCTGAGGGAGAGTCAGCATGGCTTCTGTAAGGGTAAGTCTTGCCTCACGAACCTTATAGAATTCTTTGAAAAGGTCAGTAGGCATGTGGATTTGGGAGAACCCGTGGATTTGACACGGTCCCTCCCCAAAGGCTACTGAAAAAACTCCACAGTCAGGGAATTAGAGGACAGGTCCTCTCATGGATTGAGAACTGGTTGGAGGCCAGGAAGCAGAGAGTGGGTGTCAATGGGCAATTTTCACAATGGAGAGAGGTGAAAAGCGGTGTGCCCCAAGGATCTGTCCTGGGACCAGTGCTTTTCAACCTCTTCATAAATGACCTGGAGACAGGGGTGAGCAGTGAAGTGGCTAAGTTTGCAGATGACACCAAACTTTTCCGAGTGGTAAAGATCAGAAGTGTTTGTGAGGAGCTCCAGAAGGATCTCTCCAAACTGGCAGAATGGGCAGCAAAATGGCAGATGCGCTTCAGTGTCAGTAAGTGTAAAGTCATGCATATTGGGGCAAAAAATCAAAACTTTAGATAGAGGCTGATGGGTTCTGAGCTGTCTGTGACAGATCAGGAGAGAGATCTTGGGGTGGTGGTGGACAGGTCGATGAAAGTGTCGACCCAATGTGCGGCAGCAGTGAAGAAGGCCAATTCTATGCTTGGGATCATTAGGAAGGGTATTGAGAACAAAACGGCTAGTATTATAATGCCGTTGTACAAATCGATGTTAAGGTCACACCTGGAGTATTGTGTCCAGTTCTGGTTGCCGCATCTCAAAAAAGACATAGTGGAAATGGAAAAGGTGCAAAAGAGAGCGACTAAGATGATTACGGGGCTGGGGCACCTTCCTTATGAGGAAAGGCTACCGCGTTTGGGCCTCTTCAGCCTAGAAAAGAGACGCCCGAGGGGGGACATGATTGAGACATACAAAATTATGCAGGGGATGGACAGAGCGGATAGGGAGATGCTCTTTACACTCTCACATAATACCAGAACCAGGGGACATCCACTAAAATTGAGTGTTGAGCGGGTTAGGACAGACAAAAGAAAATATTTCTTTACTCAGCATGTGGTCGGTCTGTGGAACTCCTTGCCATAGGATGTGGTGCTGGCGTCTACCCTAGACGCCGTTAAAAGGTGATTGGACAAGTTTCTGGAGGAAAAATCCATTGTGGGTTACAAGCCATGATGTGTATGTGCAACCTCCTGGTTTTAGAAATGGGCTATGTCAGATGCAAGGGAGGGCATCAGGATGCAGGTCTCTTGTTATCTGGTGTGCTCCCTGGGGCGTTTGGTGGGCCACTGTGAGATACAGGAAGCTGGACTAGATGGGCCTATGGCCTGATCCAGTGGGGCTGTTCTTATGTAACTCCCTAACAAAAGTAGCTGGAGGATTCTGGGAAGGATCGGTTCTTTCCTAACAACATATCCCCTTATGCTGACATACTTTCACTCTGTACAGGTGAGTTGGAGGAAAACACACAGATATATGGATCACAGAGGACACATTAGTAAGGGATGTCTGCGTAACACACATGCTCCCTCCCACACACATCAAGTGGGTAATGAACTGAAGGCTGTAGTGGTTACACCCAAAAATGATACATTATGCATGTATCCCACAACACACCTCACTTTTGTCTCACTGGCCTTGGAGATGTTCAGAGTCTGGGAACTCAGGCAAACATCAATGTAAAAAGAATTGCAGGGGTAATAGTGTATCTTGTTCACCATTTCAACTTATTTTGACTGCAGTACTACACACCCACTTACCTGGGAGTAAGTCCATTGGACTCAGTGAGACTTACTTCTGAGCAGACATGATTAGGATTGCAATTAGTTGTATTCTAATACAGGATTATATTAGTGTGCATGTTTATAAGGAGTGTTTAATAACCAGTGGAAAAAAAATCACCCTGGTGGCATTTACTTGTATACATGAGCCCTGATGGAGCCATGATTGGAGCCTCTTGCTTCAGCATTACTAGGTGATGTTAGGTTTGTTGAGAGAAAAGAAAACTGGTTAAACATTCTCTGGCTACACAGGCATAACCTGCAAGGATTTCATTCATTCAAATATGATTTTAATGAGTGGTGAAATACTCTTCTTCTATACTTCCAGATAGATGTGGAGAAAAAAATAATTAAAATATAATGCGTGCGCATTAAGAAACAAAAAACCATTTGCTATTTCTAAACCGACTCATTATTTCAAAACCAAAGGGGTTGAACAGACATTTTGCAATCCAGAAGAAATTACAAAGATGATTACATACAAAGATTTAACTTTTCTGAAGGGACCATAACTGTGTATTTTAGGAGCGATACACACCAAAGCCTATTTAAACAAACACAAAAACATATGTTAAATAAAATGGAAGACTTGCTGATGCCTGGTAATTGACATAACCAAAATATAAGCCAGTGCTTCCCAAACTGCGGGTTGGGGGACCCACCAGTGGGTCATGAGTCAATTTTTGATGGGTCACAAAAAATTGTTCAAACATTTAAAAAACCAACAACTTTGCAAGCACCCTTGCCTAGTACTTCTTGCAGAAATCATTAGCTGGAATGCTAACCTGTGGGGTGAGGTAATCTTTATACCCCCACATTAAGATGTCACATTTTCCCATTTCTCTAGTAATTGGTGTGCCAGAGATGTGAACTCAGGTTCAGCCTTTTGTCTGGCCTGGAAGACTCTAGCTGCACATCTGGGTCTCTAGCTCAGCCTTCTGGGTTCCCTGAGGTGACAGCAAAGGTCTGGGGGAGCAGTCCTTAAACTCCATTTCTAGTCTGGCAAGTGTTTATACACATGTACCCTTTGCAGGGCCTCCAGCAGCCTCAGGACCTCTATTATTATTAATAAAAATATTGCATCTCTCCTTTGGTCTAGTGCAGGGGTGTCCAAAGTTTTTGGCAGGAGGGCGACATTGACTCTCTGACACTGTGTCGGGGGCTGGAGGAAAATCTTTTCTGGCTGGAGGAAAATGCCAAAATTTACATTTAAAATTTGAGTACGTTTACATAAATGAATATACTGGAGATGGAACTTGTATGAACGAACGCAGGCCTTGCAGTAGCTCGAGGCCTTGCACAAGGCGAGGCCGGCCTTTCCTTTGCTGCTGCAGGGGGGGAGCCCTCCTCCCACAGCCCTGGCGCCAGATGGGCTGCAGCAAGTCTCCGGAGGGCCAGAGGCTCAGTGGAGACAGGGACTCCCCGAGGGCCGCGCGTGGGCACCCGGTGCAGGCAGGCCCCGCTTGTCTCCCGCAGAGGGAGCGAGCGGCCTGCCCCACGAGGCCGGCCGCGGGTCTCTGCATGCAGGCGGGTGCGCGCCTGGGGAGAAGAGGCAGGTTCTGGGAGCCTGGGCGGGTGGACGGCGGGGAAAGCGGCGCGAGGCCGGCACGGCCGGAGGGTGCAGAGCGCGAGGGTGCAGGACGGAGGCTGTGGGGGGCGGTGGCCCCGCAGGCCGCTCAGTGCGCTGCGCCCCCGGCCAGGCCGCGCCCGCCTTCCGGAGCCGCACAGGGCGGTGCTCGGCGTGGGGTCACGGAGGCCGCGCACTGCGAGCTCCTCAGCCACGGAGCAGGCGATGCGGCCCGTCGAGGGAGCCGACTCCCTTCCCGGGGACGCGCCTCGCAGGGAGCAGCGCTTCCCGAAGAGCCTCGGAGGCCGGGCGGAGCTGCTTCGCGGGTCTCCCTGGGCCGAGGCGAGCGGAGGGGGCGGAGCCGCGCGCGCCGGAGCCCCGCCCCGCACTGCGGCCGGAACCGCTTTCCCTCGGGCGGCCTCCGCGCCTTCACCCGCGCCCGGGACGCCGGGGGGGGCAGCGCCTCGGCCGAGGGCTCCCGCGCACTGCGCCGCGCGGCTTCCCGGGCGCGGGGAGGCGCCTCAGAGGCCCCAGCGCCCCGCCCCGCCCCGCCCCCTCCCGTCGAAGGGCGAGGCTCGAGGCGCGGCCTGCAGCCGCTCTCTGGCGCCCCCTGGCGCCGCTCTGGAGGGAGGCGGCGTGACGCGCCCGCCCCGCCCACCGGGGGAGCGGAGTGGGGGAGGGGCGGCCGCGCGCCGTCTGGCGGTGGCGTCGCTGGAGGGGCGGCGAGGCGGGGCGGGGCGCGGCGGAGCTCCGCCGCCGGCAGAGGCCGCTCCCGCTCCCCCCGGAGCCCTTCTGGGCCGCGCACGCCACAGCGAGGCGCCCTGCAGAACCTGCCCTGCCTGGGCCCCTCCGGCAGTGCTCCTGGCCACAGGCCGGGCAGCCAGCCGGGCTCTGGAAGCGCTGCTGGCCCAGCGGCGCCGGAGCCGAGCCCGGCCTCGTCGAGTAGGCCGCCCGCACCGCTGGTGCGTCCCTGCAGGCCCAGAGAGTGGCCACCGGGACCCACCGGCAGCACGTGGCGGATCTAGGCCGAGGCCAGGCGGCCGTGTTGGCGGTTTGCCAGGGTGCTGGATGAGGGTCTTTTCCCGCAGCCCTGCCAGGTGTGCCCTTTTGAACGCGGAGCCCCTGCCCAAAAAGTCTGGTCTTCTCCAGCTGCGCCCGCCAAGTCCGCAGGCGAAAAGAAACCCTCTTCGGAGGCGCACCCAGCAGCGTTTTGCTGGCACGGCTGTCGGTGTCACACCTGTCGCCTCTGGGGCTGCGCGGTGAAGCTCCACGTTCTGCACCTCTGGCCTTCAGGAAGGGGCTGATGCCTGCGCACCTCCCCGCTGGCACTCGGGTGGATCAAAATAAGGTTCTGCTGAAACCAACAGGAAACTGGAATGCACCCATATTCCAGCATGCCAGGCCTACACTTTTCGCCTCTGCTTTCTTAGTCTCAGACATAGGACATGAAATCTGCCTTGTGATGGTGGCCCCTCACTCCAACTGAGGGCACCCGGGACGTGCAGAGGGTGGGGAGGTAGGTGAGGCAGAGCTTCCCAACCTTCAAAAAGTGTTGCCGCCGTGTGAGACGTGCAAGCACACACAACCTGTGTACTGGAAGGCACATATCCCTGGAAGGCACATGTGGCATTTAGCAGAAGCATTAGACCGACAATGGGACAAACTGTAGGGGGGGCTTTTCATTGTCACATGCTCAGTACTACTGTTCGCCTTTGTGAAATAATAGTTAAAGTGAATGGGTCCGGTGTGTTCATCCTTTTACACTTTCATAAAGTCCAGCAGATTTTCCAATTCTTTTGCACTTGTTCCACTTCTTTGTAAGGTGGAGAGCTCAGTGTGGCATGTACTTTACGCTCCCTGTAAAGTACATCAACAATCTTCCCCCTCCCCATATTATAGAGTGGTATTTAATAATTTTCTTAGCTAATACATGTTAGCATATTATATACATGGCTACATTTCATCAGAGCCTCAGCCATTCAGGGTCTTTAGCCTGTGTACAGAGGACAGATATTTTAAGGTCTCACAAGTTTGGAGGCTGAGGAAGAGAAAAATAAGTACCCATGTTGTAATTGCAAGGTAAATTTCCCTCTCTCTGCTTCTCTCTTCATGCTTTAATCATTTTGACAGCAGGCTGTACAGAAGTAATTTAAAATTAATGTGATTGACACTTGGTGGATAAGGAGGCCTGGCGTGGAGCTCCGCCTCCTGCGCAGGGTGGTCGAAGTCGAGCTTTCAATTGGTGGCAAAGCGCAAGGCAGCTGACACCACACCTAGCAGAAGCATGGCAAACAATTAATGGGCTAATTTCAGTTCCTCTTTAATTTGAAACCAGAAAATTGCCAGCCATCAGGTCGCAAATGTAACTGTCTCTAGTCTCATGGTTGCGTCTATATGAAACGCACTTGGTGACAGCAGGAGAATGGAAGTCATGAAAAGTGGACAGGGTGGCTGCTGGTTTCAAACATCCTCACTTTTGTTAACCAATCTTTGCTCCTCTACTGCCCATGGAAGTTTCCTTCTCTAAAAGGGAGAGAGACGAGGTGTATAATGTCAATGCATCTCTGAAGATGGGGGGGGGGGGTGTTGCCAGTGGTATTAAAACCAGCTGTGATGAGTGTTCCCCCCTAAGGTGTGTGGCTGCACCTCTCAACTAAGTTCCATGCAGCTTGGATCTTGGATGACCCGGAAGTCGGTGATGATGTGATAATTTCATCAATGACCAGTAGGAAGATGCTGCTGAACAGATAGGAGGGCTCCCTGCAGCAGCACTAATTCTTAGACAGAACACTGTGATATCCTCCCTGGATCATCCCAGGGAATTATTGGCCAGTCTCCCATTTCTGGGCAAGGCGATCAAGTGGATGGCGATTTCTCAGCTGCAGAGGGTTCTGGTTTGTTTTTCAGTCTGGTTTCAAGCCAGGCTTTAGGACTGAAACTAGTCTGGTTGCCCTGCTAGATGATCGATGCTGGAGACTTGATGGGGCAGTGTTGGTGCTGCTGCTGCTCTCTGCTGGGGCAGTCACATTGAGCACCGTGGCTCAGTTATGCAGGGGCTGGATAAAACGGATAGGGGGATATTCTTTTCTCTCTCACACAATACCAGAACCAGGGGACATCCACTAAAATTGAATGTTGGAAAAGTTAGGACAAACAAAAGAAAATATTTCTTTACCCAGTGTGTAATTAGTCTGTGGAACTCCTTGCCACATGCTGTGGTGATCACACCTGAACAGCCGCAAGGACCAGTCACATCCAGGAGGTCCTTGAGGTTCTCCCAACTGATTTAATTGTCTGCAGAAATCAGTATCGACAGGTATGTGTCTGGGAATGGATCTTCCCGCAGCTACCAAAGGTCCACTGTACTATGACATCTGCTGCACGGTATGGTTTTCTTAGGTGCTCAGTTGGCTATCTGCATATGTACATAGCAGTAAACCTTATTGGGATGAGGTCAACACACATGCTGTTGCTCTGCTCATTTTCTCTCGGGTAGCCAGTGCTGCTTCCTGCTTTTTCCTAGTATTGAACAATCTGCAGCTGTAGGTTGTCGGGCTGGTTCACTGTGAAAGTTCAAATCCACCTTTTTGCCTTTTCCATGTTTCTTGAAAGATGCCTGCAAATTCTTTGCTAGTGGTCAGAGGCCACTGATGATCAGGTCAGCACTGGTGATTCTGGCCCCTGGCCTGTCCAGGACCACAGTCTCATCCAGGGCCTTTTGAGGCCTCTGGAAGGCCTTAAAATGTCATGTCCAGTTTTCACCTGAAAACTGGAAGAGATGTTTAAAGGCTCTCTGGAGACCTTAGAAGACCATTGGAGGGCCTCCAGACGGGGGCAAGGTAGGTGGCAGGGGGAGGAAGATGCCGCTACCTCTGCAGACAAGACACCACGAGGCATTTGACCCCCCTCGGCCCCTCCTAGGTACACCAATACAGGTCAGCTGCTGTTTCATATCTTAGCAGTGAGGCTGATTAGTTGTAATATTGGTGGACAGTCGCTCAGTACGCGTCAGCCTTTGGCAGTGGGCCAGGGGAGAGAAGGGAGCAGGCACACAGCTGAACTCGCATAGAACGCAAAACGCACAAGGACGCTTACTAAAAACAGATTGTGCCGAGATGCATAGCAACACTCTGGGAAAGGATGAGCCAGCAGGGAAAAAGGATTAATACAATAAATTAATTGTTACCTAGGAGAGGTACTCGGGCAACCTGCACTTGAAAATCTCAAAACTTTGAATAGAAGAACAGCTTGTTTCTTTTCAGGCAGCAGCGTCTTTTGCGGGCTCCTTGGAAACCAATTTTCTGATCTGCAAATCAACCAAAAACTGTCTGCAAACCCATCAGCGGCTGGGATTCTAACTCTACAAAGGAAGGAAACCCCCTGCTAAATTTCAGCCAGGCTGCACTGAAATGGTAATTGACATAATTGAGAAAGGCCAGCCAGGGGCTTGAGGGGAGATAACAGGGAGCAGGTGGCCTGACTGAGAAAGCGGGGCTGCCTCCCTCTATCACAATGGTTCTAATGCAAGGAACATTTGATTCCTAACTTATTTTAAACAGCAGCAGAACTGGGCAAGCGTCTTCTAGGCTGCCTTCTCATTTTACCCCAGCGTGTCAATGAGTCCTCATGTGGTCAGAATGCAGCTGTATTACTCAGGAAAATCAGTTTGTGGGGCTGATGCTATGCACAAAGCTACAGCAACTCTTTCTGCTGTGTCCAAAGCAGCAGCTGATATTCTGGCTTTTGTTTGCAAATGAAATGATTTTTCTTCATTAGCTGCTTAGATTGCACATGGTCTACAATGCTCTTCCTTGGTCTCCATAACCACCCTGTAGTGTAGCCTTCCATTTTTCCATATCAAGAAGCCAGCTTTAACTCTGCCTTGCAAATTTATTCAGAGTTACTAACATTTTTACTGGCCAGACTATTGCAGCTGCCTGTATCAATCATACATGTCCTTGAACAAACAGAAAAAAGTGAACACACTTTTATGAAGCTTCTGGGGTGGTTTCCTGACGGAGATTAATTTCATGATTAGTGACTGGGGAAGGTGTCAGCCTTCTGCAGCATTCAGACACTTCATGTTTTTGTCAGATTATGTTTTACTCTGTATTTATTGTCTCTGTCCCTCTTTGTCTATTCTTTTGGCTTCTCCCTCCCCAAAAGGGGAGACAAGTTCAAGAGTGACCCCACCAGTTGAAGACCAATCATGTGGAATCATATTATATCTACAGATGCTGAGCCCACAGCTCAGTGGGCTCAGAGGACCTCCCAGCCATGACAGGAAGTGGCTTCTGGAAATACCTGGGAGGTGCCCGAGGTGCAGGGAGATCACGCGCGACCTCCTGGAAGGCTGGGCACAGCCCCCAGAAAAATTATTGCGGCACAGGGCAAACAGGAGCCTCAGTTGCCAAGTGATGGCACCAGCCTGGCCCAGGGAAGACCCATGCCACTTACTACCTTTGAGCATCAGAGCTCAGGGCTGGCAAGACATGGTCTCAAGCTATCCTAAGGAGACAGAATAGGAACCCGCAGGTACACCACCTCTACTCCAAAGGGCATTTAGATCCAAGACTGGCAATTCTGGTCTACAGTAATTATTGTGAAAGTTTTCCAAACTCACCAGTTTGCCATAGAAAGCTTAGAACAGGGGTGTCAAACATAAGGCCCGGGGATTGGATGCAGCCCCACAGAAGCTCTTTTATCCAGCCCCTGGGTTCTCCCAGCTGCTGAGCTGTGCCAAGGTGTCACTGCTGAAAGGGCAGCCTGATGATAATTGGGCTCTCCTACATCTTGAAAACATGATCAAGATTTACATATTTTCTGTCATTTGCAGCTAATGGATGAGAACAAAGTGCTTCATTCTGGCCATCATCTGCTTAATGATGTCACTTCCTGCTTAATTACATCATGTTCAGGCCTCAGTAGGCATCATGAATGCTATTTGACCCACTGCATGAAATGAGTTTGACACCCCTGGCTTAGAAAGAAATTAGAAATAACCTAAAAACATACACCAAATGGGCTGGAAATTCACTTTACATTAATATGTTAAGAATCAATATCTCATTACATTATTCTGAGCACAAGCACCAAGATGTCAGCACATCTGGATACATTATGACAGTGATAGACATTAGGGAAAACCATTAATCCCAGATACCTGAATCCAGAACGAAGTTGTGAAGAAAAAATCTAGAGAAAAGGGAGAAGAGGGAAAAAAGAGGGGAAGTGAAGGCCATTATCACCACTAGAGGGCAACAGTTCCAGTTCAGACAGAGTGGCTGTCAGTCTTTTGCAGCAACTTCAAGACATCCTTACCAGGTATTTGGTGATTTAGGACCAAGCAAGATGCAGTGGGCCTGCCCCATTTGCTAGTCCTACATAAAGCAAGTTCAGATTGTCATGGCAAGGAGGGAACTGACACAAGGGGCAGGGAACTGAGCCCCCACGCCACTACAGTTGGTGCTTTCCTGCTGGCTTCAACCCCAGAGGGAATAAGGCAACACAGGAGAAGGCTCAGTGCCCTGTACTCCACTTCTGGTGCAGCTATCAGGCTCTACCCCCACTCCTGGAGTGTGACTGGGGCAAAGAAGCGACTCAACACCAGAGTCCCACTCCAAAATGGAGTGCCCATTTTAGCTCAGACCCCCGAGCCATTAGATGGAGACTTAAGAAACAGACACCGTCTCTCTGTTTTGCATTGTCTAGCATTACAGTGACTCGTTTCAGCGAACAGCTTGCAAACCACACAGAGAGGTGATGAACTGGGATTACAAAGGAGTCACGCCAACCTGTTGCTTTTCTGACCAAGCGCAATACAGAAGGAAGCATATAGCACAATGAGGACAGCCGGCAGTGAGGTCAGGCAGTTGAGTAGCTTCTGTTGCACAGTATATTTTATTTGAAAAGTTCAGACACAAACCCTGAGTTACCAGCCACACAATCAGTTAATATTTTTAAAAGTTGATTTTTGTTTTTGCACTTTGCATCAGGAGGCTCTGGATTGTGCTATTTGACAGAGAGAGTTTTAAAAACAGAAGACAACCCTTCACCAAGAAAAGCCAGCATCTTCAGTTTCAAGTTTCCTTTCAGGCCCACGTACATTCTGGATTCTATCCTGCTAATGTATTTAACATCAACAGGATTCGGGGATACAGAAAGGGAGCCACGAATCCAGCCTTGCAGTGTGATGTCCAGCATAGGGGTGGGAAAAGGGAGAAAAGATGGCCGTTAGTGTGCTCTTGAGTATCAGTCACATGATGCAGACAACGGGAGCATGAAATTCAAGACACTGGTTCACACAAGACGCCGTGGTGGAGGGGGAGGATGCAAGAGAGGTGATTGGTACAAACATAGGGGATGCTAGAAAAGCCTCCGCTGGGTGAGGGGACGATTTGCTTCAACGGTGCCAGGCTTGGGCTCGTAGAGACACAACCCACCCAAGACCTGGCCTCTGAAAATGGGGAGGAGTTCAGGCATTTCAGCTCTGGAAATGGGGGTTGTTGCAGCTTCAGCTTCTCCTATACGTGGCTCCCTTCACAACCAGTCTTACTGTACACTTAAAAAATGAGAAGAAATCCATGCGAGCAAGGGCTCGTCTGCTCAGAGGCAACTGGCCTTGATGTGCCTGTGAAATGAAGCACCTCCGGAACGGACTTCTGGCCAGGATGGCTTTTCTTTCTTCCCTGAAACTCAGGGAGACTTGTGCAAAGTCATGAGGAGCAGCACTGGAGCAAGGCGGGGGCGGCATCTCGTTTGCCCCATTACAGTGTGGTCGATGGCAGCTTTTTGACCCGTCTCTGTGCCAGGAGGGAGGACTCAATGGGCTTTAGCTGGGGGCTCGGTTTGGCATTGTTCAAGGCAGAGTATGTGGCAGCCATGGCTCCCTAGGAGAGAGAACGGCCAGAGGAGTTTGCCTGCTTGGCTCTGTCTTTCACGCACACATCTGCACACACCCCATCAGGACCCTTAAACTGTGCAAAGCAAGGGTTCCTTCACCGATATTCAGGTGCACACCAGTACCTGGCAGGCCAGTTCTCTGTGGCGGTGCCAACCCAGGGAGTCGGGCTTTAGTGGGAGACATTCAACCCAGGCTAAAATGTTGTTTTTGCTTTTCAGAACATTTTAAAATTTCAAGCCTTATTGTGGTTTTGGTGATTGCTCTGAAAGCTAGTGTGGGGTAGTAGTCAGGGTGTCAGACTACAGATTCAGATCCTCACCCAGCCACAAAGCTCACTCAGCCTAGCCTACTTAAAGGGCTACTCACAGGGCTGGTCAAGAGAGAACCAGGTGGGGATCCATGCATTGTGCCCTGAGCAACTTGAGAATGCATTACACAAACATGCGTACGATGCTAAAGAGCAGGATGTCAATAATGCAATTGCTCCTCGCGCATGTCCTTGGAGCAGGAGCCTGGGAAAAGGACTACTTTTCCTTTTTACTAGTTACTGCAGACACTGAGATTCTGTGGTGCTTTTGGGACAGACCAAGAGGAATATTGAACAAGTTTTCTGCTAACCACCACAGCTATGGCTGGGTGTGGGGGAGCAGTGAGGAGAATAGCCTATTCGGTAGCCCATGTGCCAAGTACAAGCGGTTGGTGCTGTCTGCACGTGCATGCACACACTGCCATACCGCGCCCAGCTTGGTACCTTTACAAGCCGTGCATCCTGGTGGCTCAGCTGGCTCTGGGGCAGTCTGTCCTTCTGGGTAATCCACCGGTGCTGGAGGACTTGCCTGGCGGTCAAGCGCTGATGAGGGTCCACATGCAGCATCTTTGATACAAGGTCCTGCATTGGGCATTCAGAGAATACAACTGCACCCTGCCTGCTTTTGCACCGGAGAGCCACAAGTGGGACTAGTGCTCCTGTGTCAACTGTCCCTGCTTGTGGCTTGCTCCCAGCGCCTGATCCTGGCTGCTGTCTGAGCAATACTACTGTGACTAGCTGCACAGAGCCCACTCTCCTGAGAGGGGTCCTTCCTCCAGGGCCTTCTACAGCTCTTGAAGGCCGTGGGATGCTGAACGTGGCAACTGGGAAAACACAACAGAACCTGGTCTGTTTGGGCCACGTGGGCACTAGGGAGGGAGATGCAACTTTTTGCAGTAAGTTTTCCTTACGATAAGCTAACAGTTGAACGTGGGTTGCAGAGCCCTCGGCAGAGGACTAAAAACCTATCGCTTCACAAAGCAAAACAAAGAAAATGATATCCTCACAATCCAAACACTGTAGGCAAAGGAGGGCACCCCAACGCCAGGTGTGGGAGTCTACCTATTTGTGGGACTGCATAAGCAAGCAGGAGAAGGCAAATCTGTCTGTGAAAAGGAATGGGAGTTTAAACACCTTCAAAATGCTCCAGTGCGGTCTGGACAAGCTCAGTCCCCCCAGAACCAGGAAGTGCGAAGGTGTGATGGGAAACAAAACAGCAGCAACACCTGGGAGGGCGGTGGCTGTAGCCTTTGGAAAATGCTGATGGAGCTCAAGGACTCCTCAAGCCCACAGCAGGGAGCAATGGTGCAGCTGTGGGGGCAAGGGTCTACTGCCACGGGTACCATACCTGGGAGACTGCCATGGGGGTATCTTTCGGAGGCCGTATGAAGCCCAGGGAGGCTGCACGCTGCCTTCCTGAGCCTTGGAAGGCCTAAGGCGGCCTCGGAATAGCACCAACCACAAGTGCCTTAGCCATGCACTTAGCACCAGCATCAGCCCACAGCATTACCTTTGCTTCATCAGAAACAGTGTCCCAGTTTCCCCCTTGGAGCGTAAACTTTCCCCCACCTATCCGAGTAAGGATCTCCTCTGGGGTGTCATTGGGCCCATTGGCAAATGGAGTGTACCTGCGGGAGGGGAACAGAAGAGCGGCTGAGGAGGGATGATGTAAAGAGGAGGTCCTCTTCTCTTGCTTGTCCAGCTGGCAGAAAACCCCTTGCACCCCCAGAAGAGTCCTGAACAGACTCTTCCCTAGTCCTTCGCCTTTCTGCACAAGACCTGTTCTTTAAAAAGGGAACTCCAATGCCTTCTCCAATGTCCAATGCAGACACAAGCAGTGCTCCCAACCATCATGGTCTCTTGCAAACCTCCCTGGGATCCTTTCCCTTGCCTCCCTGCAGCCCCATACCCCACACCCTTCAACTCTGATACTACCAAAAGAAGATGCAGTATCTTGTACCAGGAAGGAGAGTCTCACCACCAAGACAAGAAAGACAAGACACTAATGGCAATGCAGTCCTCCTACATACAAGCACAGCACAGGCCCTGTTACTTTTACTGATCCAGAGAATTTTATCAGGAATTTTTTGAACTTCTACCTGCAGCAGATCAGGCCAGTTTAGCGAGTAACCATCTATAGCCAACCAGCAACTGCTGAATCAGACAGGATGGAGGCCAGCACTCACCCAGCCAACATGGTGTACAGCAGAATCCCTAAGCTCCAGATATCACAAGCCTCATCGTAGCCTTGGCGTTTCAAAACCTAAATGAGTTATAAAAAAGAAAAGCAAGGGAGCATCAATATCAAATGCTGAAAGAGAACATTTCAAAAACCAAAATGGAAAAGGTTTTTAAAATTCAAGAAAAAAACAAACCAAAAGATACAACTGAAGACTGACTGCCTGATTACTGAACCCCTTGATTTTTTTGAACTGGTTGCCACTTTTAGTCTAGCAGTTTGGGGTCAGCTGAAGGCACCAAAGAGATCTGAGGTTTGGAATTAAAAAGTAAATCAGCACCACCTCTCTTTAAACCCTTTTTGTGGGTTCAGATTAACTTTGGTTCCCTGGATGCACTTCCAAATGTTTAAAATGGTAATTTAAAAAAGCAAGTAAAAAAACAGATGCCCAGGACAACAACCAGAAAGTGCAGCCTGGACATGGAAGCCATCTTAAAAACACACATGCTCTGAAACACTGATGCACATTAACAGGCAGGTTTAACTCCACAAGATGCTGCCGGGTGTGAGGGGAGAAAACGTCGACCCCAAAGCAGCTCCTCGTCCTTGCACCAAGAGGAAGTGTTCTTTAATGTTCAGGCTAAACTTAGACTCTTGTCCCACTACAGAACGAACAACTGCTGCAAGGGAGCAAGATGGCCACGTGGCCCTGCCTGACTAGCGGAGCAGCAGCCAGCAAAATAAATTCCAGCTTTCGCCATTTCTCACAAACAGCATTTCCCAAACCGGTGCCGTCAGGGTCAGGTTTGTTCTGGAACAAGTGGAGGCAATTCTACCAGTCCTCGGAAAGGGAGACTCCTTTTCTGCGCAAGTCTCTCCATCGCCTTTGTCTAACTGGCAGGACTCAAGGGTGGAGCTGTGCTTCGGGGATTCTCCACCATTAAGAGCAGCACGAGGTGCGCCTGGGAGCCCCCGCATGTCTTTCATTCTTCCCTGGGGACCTGACTGCCACTATTGAGCAGGCAGTCAGTGCTACCCCAGGCCTCCCCCCCCCCAAGGAGCACAGAGTCACGGATGCATCTGACATGCTGGCTTCAAGACCCATGGCTCAGTAGGGTGGTCTGGCACACGGTTTGGGATCTGCCCAACAGTTCAGAAAGGTCTGTCTGGTTTTTCACATGAAAAACTATATATTAGCACACCGCTCAGAACAGAACAGGGCCCTTGGAATCCGTGGGGGATTGTTCCAGGACACCCCCTCCAGGGACAGTGATTTCTGTGGACAATTAAATCCGTGGAAGGGTCCCAAAGGACCTCCCGGACATGCCTGGAAATGCCTTCCGGCCATGTGCAGAAGGCGTTCTGAGGCATGGGGAGGCTGCGCGGCCTCCACCTCAAAACGCCTCAGGAAGTGACTGGAAGTTTCCAGCCCACACCGGAAGCGCCTTCCAGTCATGCCCAGGAGGTCTTCTGAGGCCCACCTGCAGCGGACTTGGCACTCACAGATACCGAAAACTGCGGGTGCCAAGCCTGCGGACGGAAAGGGTCTACTGCGGCTGAAAGAAAAAACAGTCTAAGAAGGATGCAGTGGAAAAGCCCCCGTAATCGGTATCCATCGTAGTTACAAAAACAAGCTGCTGTCCAGTGGGATATTTTGACAACAGATATTTCAATGACGTTTGTCCAGAAACGGCACATGTTGCAGCTCCCCGTTTCTTTGC
The DNA here is from genome assembly GCF_035046505.1 of Tiliqua scincoides. NCBI lineage: Eukaryota > Metazoa > Chordata > Lepidosauria > Squamata > Scincidae > Tiliqua > Tiliqua scincoides. The sequence continues at coordinate 484,244 of NC_089830.1, read as the reverse complement.
TTGACCAAGTCCATTCTGCCTGGGGCCAGGCTGTCCCAGGAGCCTAATCCCATCCGAACCTGGCACCTTCCTTTCTCTATGGAGGCCACGGTGAATCTGTCAAGGAAGCCAGCCAGCCAGCCTCATGCAAGAGGGTCACAATTAACTCCCAGTCAGAATGAATGAGCTGGGAGGAATATGGAAGAGGGAACACCTTGTCCCACATCTCCCAAGAGCTGTGCTGGGAAGGGCTTCTGGAAATCAGTTTCGTGTGGGCAAAAGCAGTCGTAGGGCTGTGGGGGGGGGCATATCACCTGGCAAGAATCTGTGCACAACAGGCGCAGTCAGCCTCATGAACCACTCACCTCTGGAGCCACAAAGTTGGCAGTATAACAAGGGGTCATGAGAAGCCCATTGTCAGCCCTCAGCTGCTTGGCGAAGCCAAAGTCGCAGATGCGGATGGACTCTGAGTTGCCAGACGCGTCAACGTAGAGGATGTTACTGGGTTTCAAGTCTCGGTGGACCACCTGAAAGGCAAAGGCAGAAGCCAAGGGTCGCTCCACTGGTCAAGGGAGGCACTTTGCACAGGAGCACAAGTTGGTCTATCCATTAGTCTCCCCACCACCAGCTCTCGGTAGCCAGACGGACAAGAAAGGAGAGTCTATGGGTCCAGCCTGCTTCTTGGTCAGCTGAACTCACCCCTTGGGAGTGCAGATACTCAACAGTCTTGCAGATGGTGTACAGGAGTGAGCTGGCCTCCCTTTCAGAGAAACACTTCTGCTTGAGGATCTTGTCCAGCAGTTCCCCTCCTCTCATTAACTCTGTCACCAGGTAGACGTACCTGCCATCGTTGTATACCTGCCAAAGCAGAAGTGTTAAGAAGTGACTGGACCATCGTCCCGAAGCCACTTGCAAGCTCTCCAAGTTGACCTGTTCCCCTGACGTCTGCCAGAGGGCAAGAAACAGTGCAGGGAAATGCACGTTGAACACAGATACAGTTGTATTACACCACACTGAGCCCTCAGCAGCTGGCACAAAGCCTGTCACTCAGACCTCCTTGCAACACAGTCCAGACCTTTCTTCAGCAGTGCATATGCAGAATCAGGCAGGCAGGCCCAAGCCACATGGCGAGGCATAAGTTGGCTCCCTACATTCCAGCCAGTGGAATGAAGAGCCCCTCTCTGCTTCAGCATGTCCAGAATCTCTTCCTGCTCTGTCGCCTGCCCATATCTCAGTGGTGAGGCTTTCTTTAAGTGGAAGTCCCCACAGCAGGGAGGACCCATGAGGATATTGGATGGCCTGCAGCTGCTGGAATCCTCTGCTGGGCCTTGGTGGGGAGGCAGTCCATGGGCTTCCCCTGGATCTTTCTTACTCCTCCTAGAATGGATCACCGCAGGCCCACTCCCCCTGGCCTCTCAGGTCTGCCCTGCCAGTTCAGCCCTCCCATCCATCACCTTCATCCTCTCCTCTTTCAAATCACTTTGGCATGTAGCCCAAAACCATTATGTCAGCCGCCCCCTGCCACTCCCCACACCGTCCCGTCATTTCAGCTGGCTGTTGATCCAGTGCCTAAGGGGGTCTGGCAGGGTAGTGAGCTCAGCCCACTGCACCCAAATTTAGTTTTTGACCCCATTGAAAGGTAGGCTCTCCTGTTTCCAGAACAGAGTACTCTCCCTCCCCCAGGCAAAGACACCCCCCCACATGGGAACCAAGTCATCTGGTCCACACTCACATCCTTCAGCGTGATGATGTTTGGGTGCTGCCCATACCGCAGGAGTATCTCAATCTCCTCCGATGGGTCTCGCTTGCTCTTGTCGATGACCTGTGGGAAGCACACCGCTTTCAGCTGGCACCAAGTGTTCAAAGCTTCTCAGTGAGCTTCGCAGCTAGCATACTAGGCAGACTAGTCTCAGTCCCGTACTGCAGATGGGAAGGGTCAAGGCTGAGCAACCTTGAGCAAGAATGGCCTGCCCCAGGCCAGCTGGCAAAACCACAGCAGCAACAATGTCAGAAGCAGGAACTGCTGAGCTTTTGAACTACTCTGTGGCACCAGTTCAGGCTGTGGGAACAGTGGCAGAGTTGTCAGGATTTCCCAGTTTGACATCACAGACATTGATCTTGCCCCCTGCCCAGTAAAAGTGGGGTCTGCAAATAAAATTGGCAATTCTAGCCCAGACTTAATCCTACCCAGCATTTGCACAGCAGTTTCAAGTGTGCAAAGTGTGCCACAAGTCTAATGACATCATCCCTCATATCCTTACAACCCTGTAAGGTAACTGTTCTTACCTCCATATTGCAGACGGTGAAGACTGAGGCTCACAAGAGAGTGGCTTGCCTGAGGCCACCTTGAGAGTGCATAGCAGAGGCAGCACTTGAACCATAGAAGCCCCAATCTCTAGCTCAGCCTTTTAGCTGCCAGGCTATGCCAGCTCTCCATGTTACCAAGCTAAAGTGGCCCCTATTCAGGAGTAGTGTGGCAGAGGACGACTCTGACCTTGACAGCGTATTCAGTGCTTGTTGCCTTGTGAACGCAGCGCTTGCACACCGAGTAGGAACCCACACCGATGTCCTCCTTCACCACGTAGCCATCATTGAACTGGAGATTCTTGCCATGCAGTTGCTACAAGGTTGGTGAACATAAAGGACAAGGACGTTTAACCTGCAGCAGTGCACCCCTTCTTGTGAGGCACCAGCCGGCAGCTGCAAGCACTTTAAAAAGGGGTTTCTCTGATTTGCCCCGGCAGGAGTAGTCAGAGCTTTCAGACCGAAGGTGAGACGGGACCCACAAACAGCAGAGGCGGCCACTCTTGGGGAGCACACCTGGGGAGCCATTAAGGCCAGCAGTGATCTGACTCAGCAGGGGCACAATCTCCTGGGAGGTTCTCTGGCACCAACTTCAGGGAACACTGCAAATAGCTCAGTGCTCCTGTGCAGGTCCCATTCACTGTGCAAGAGTGCTTCTTGGCAAAAGTCCTGAGAGCAGCCCCCTGCAAAGCACACTTTCCCATGCCAGCTACCTCCAGGACTGAGGAAGAAGATCCAGAGCACCACAGAGTTGGAGGGGGCCTTCAAGACTACCTGGTCTGAATCCCTGCTTGAAGTAGAAAAGCCCCCCTCGAGGGCATCTCCAAATGATGCTTGAGGAGCCTCTGCTCAAAGACCTCCAGGAAAGGAGAACCCACCATTTCCCCCGGTAATCTGTTCCATTGTTGGACTGCTCTTCCTAGTAGGAAGTTTTTCCTGATGTTTAATTGAAATCTCCTCTTGGGCAACTTAAGTCCACTAGAACTGTTCTGATTTCTGGGGCAGCAAAGAACCAATCTTTTCCCTCTTCATCCAACAACCCTTCAGGTCTTTGAAGAGCCCAGCCATACCTCCCTCAGCCTTCTGAAGGCTAAACACACCAAATTATCTCAACCTTTCCTTGCAGGACCTATTTTCCCAGGCACATCCCCCCCCCCCCCCGCCCTGACCATTCCTGCTACCTTTCTTGGCTGCATTCTGATTCAAGTGTGGTGCCCGGTGTTGTGTATGAAAGGGTTAATTACCAGGGGGAGCGTCTGTAGAACAGCTGGGGAATTAAGAATGATCCCAATACTCAGGAGTCCAGGACAGGTGGGAATGATTATTGGAGATTAGGGGGTGGATGTCATGAATATGTACAGTTCAGGCCTAGTAGCATTGCAAGGCCTGAACCAAGTAACCCAGTAACACAGAAGGGTTTACTTGCAAGGGGCTTCAGTCCTAGCTGCTAAGAATTTACAACTCAAAGGAAGGTGATTATGTAGCACCTAGGCAGCCAGAAAGATGCCCATCAAGGATGGAATGCAGGTAGATCTCCAGGGGGGAGGGAAGAGCTGAGAGGGTGAGCTTCCAGCCCCACTTCCAGAGGACAGGGTCTTTGTTCCTTGTCTCTTGGTGAGAGAGGTGGTGGGTGCACATCCTGCCCCACCAGGACCATGTGGCCATAGGTAACTGGCCTGAGGATCTACAAAAGAAGCTGACCCAGGTGAGGGTTAGAGAATAATAGAGTTAGCCAGTTAGCTTTGTTGTTTTATGCTGATATGTTTCCTAGAAGTTTTTATGCCTCTAGCATTTGCTGCCTTTGTAACCTTTTTGTAACCCTATGTATTTAATAAAGTAAAAATCTTTTTACCATGTTGGTTCATTGTCTGTTGGGGACGAAGGTTCAGAATCCTGCCTAGCTGTTCAGCAAGCTACCAAAAATCCTCATTGTGGACTAGAAACTTGAGGACTGAGACTTTAAGTAAAGAAAGTGCTCAGTGCCTACAAGGGATACAGTTAAGCCTAGAGGGTCTCGGTTTCCCTGGACTGAGGCACTGGCTCTTACAGGGTGGTGGCAGTACTACCGAACAGGGATCTTTGAGGGCTCTAGGGTTCAGAACCAACAACTCTGAGCACCCAAAACCCTGGGAGTGAGACCCAAGTGTACGACAGTGGAGTGTAGGGAGATTTAAGTGGAGCCATTGCCCGTGTACTCTGACCTCTTACCGATGCAATAAATGGGTTTTACGGACTCCATCTGGTTGGCGTTTATTTGGTGTGGAACCCACGACATGACACCCAGAACCCATGACACCCATGGTGCTCGTCCGATTGCAAGTGCTCATTCACGCCACCAGCTACAGCTGCAGTAATGGAAGATCTTGCCTGCCTGCTGGCCCAGATCCAGTTGGCTTTCCCTCTTGGGCACCATCAGTGGCACCCAGCTGGGAGAGCCAAACAGGGACGGATAACCAAAGCAGGAAAAGCAGGCCTGCTCTGCGTAAGAAGCTGGTGCAGGAAGAAAGGAGTGAAAATGCTGCGTCCCGATCCTTGGGGAACACTGAATCTGGGCTGGCCCTGAACTTGGGGCTCCTCCTGCGCACTTAAGGCCTCCTCTTACCTGTACCACAGAATGCAGAGGCACTGGTGGGGATTTGGCCTTCTCTTCCTCCATCAGCCCCGTAGCCACAAAACTGAACCCTCGGAAGAGCTGATGGGCCCCTGCGCTGGGCGGAATCCCAGGGGAGTCTGGAGCAGGAGAGACGAGAACAAATCGTACTGAAAGAGGGCAGCAGGTGATGGTCCGACACTCCTCCCCACCTTCCAAAATCAAGACTGCTCTACAAAACAGGGACACAGCAGAGTCCATTCTCTTTTGATTTCACTGGTGGCACAGCGTCTTAGAACAAAAGCAAAACGTTGGGGCACTCATGTGGCATAGCTTTTGATGCTGGGCTGTACCATTTCAGCCTGCAGACAGGAAATTAAGTGCTCCCTATACATCCCAACTCATTTTCTGTAAGGCTAGGCTAGAGCCCCATTCTCACCACACAGGAAGTTGTGTTCTTGCTTTTAAAGTGCTGGGGAGTACAGGAGGAACTCCAGCTCTGACAAGGGCCAGGACCCATCTGTCAACCCTCCAAGGCAACAGTACAAAGAGGACTGGGAGCAAAAGGTCACCAATTTCACCTCCCATGGTTTGAAAACCCACATCCCAGACTAATGTCTCCTTCTGTGAATGAGAAGTCCAGCCTGGCACAGCGTCTGAGTCAGCTGGGTTGCTCCCATAGACAGAGAACCTCCCGCCTGCAAAAGTCCAAATGCAAACCTTTGGGTGTGCGGGAGGTAAACTCTTTGTCAAAATAAAAGGTATCGTCTGGTTGGCCCACTGCAGGTTTAAAAGGTGGCTTGATTTCCCGGCGGAAGAGCTTCTGCAAGTGGAAAACAAAGGATAAGGAAGGAACCGCTGGACTGTTGCATCAAGGAGGAAAACATTCCACAATGGAGGGGGATGGACCAGAACTCGGCTGCACTCAGAATTCCAGTCCTCACTGAAGTGGCATGCCTAGGTCTGGTCTGCACTGTTGCAGACTACAGGTGGGGGCACACAAGAGCAGAGCCCCCCAACACAGACCACACTAAACCTGCTGATTGCTTGTGTACAGCGAGAATATTTCTGTGTGAAGGACAGAGCCCCCACTTGGTGCAGTCCAGAGGGAAGGAACAGGCCAGGGCACTAACTGAACATTGCAAAAAATGGTTTGCTGATTCACAGAAGGTTACAGGGCCCCACAGAAGAGGAACTGGCTGTTCATAAGGACTTCCCCCATGCACTGCTCAACTGCCTTTTCTCTGCCCTGACCACTGTACAAGTCCTAGCAGGCACAGAAGTTGCTTTCTGGACCCAGAACTACAATTCCCACCCTTTCCCAAGGTTGTTTTGCTGGTTATTCTGCAGGCAAGTCAAGCCAGGGCTGCATAATGGCCAGTGGCTGGAGGTCAATTTCCAGTTTTCAGGGGACTGAAAGAGAAAGGCAGCCAGTACTCACATTCCAGTCAATGGTGGAATAAAATGGGTGGCGCTTGATTTCTTCAGCACCATCCGGACCAGATCCTGCAAGAGAGAACATCCAAAGCGGCATGAAGCAGAGTGGCACGAGAAGGAAGCAAACACCTCCATGCCCTGCCACAAGCCAACTGCTCAAAAATGCCTGCACGACTTTTGCACATGTGAGCATTTTTCAGGGCTCTTGTGCACTCAGCTTAGTTCAACTAAGGGTCAAAGTACACATGACATTAAATCAGCAGTTCCAATCGGTGGGTCATGACCTGCCAGTGAGTTCCATGCCAATTTCTGATGGGGTACAAACCCAGAGGAGCATTTAGCAGGCTCCATACAGGCATCCGAGCCTGCCGTGTTGGCTGCACCTGCTCCTAGGGAGGCATTCCTAGGGAGGCACCGGCCCCCGCCTCATCAGCACAGTGCCAGAGCACCCGGGCGGCCCACGAGTGGATCAGTGAAGAGGAAAAGGAGGGAAGCCCGACTGCAGGGCGATCTTGCCATGAACCCAAAGGCCTCGATACCTTCAGAGCCAGGCTCAGCCAGTTGGGATTTCCCTTTGCTGAACTTTGGAAATGTGGAGGGTGTTGATGGGGTCCTGGACTTTGCATTCACATGATTGGTGGGCTTGCAATTCATTGTTGGTGTATATAAAGTTTTGCTTGTTGTTGGCTGGGGGTCACATGTATGCAGTTTCTTTACTCTGATGCATCCAACAAACTTCTTCTTTGACTATTTCTTGCACCTCTTCTTATTGGAACCAAGCAAGAGGCGAAAATTCCCCTATATCAGTGCTAAAAAGTTTGGGGAGCACTGCATTAAATGCATCACAGTGTAGTTAGTGATAAGTTTGCTCATGAGTAACAGCATGCAGGGTTACAATTCTTATCAGGCCTTAACATCCATATGACTTTCCTACTGACCGGCTGGTTAAGCCCCAGGTGGCATTTGTTAGCAGGCACTTTTGGGTTTAACAGCAGCCATTTGGAGCAAAGGGGATTTTCAGCAGGAACAAACACATGCAGCTTCCCAACTCTGCACTGCAGTTCCAAACCAAGCACGGCCACCCCAGGTGGCACAGAGCCCTCACACAAGTAATGCAGCTTTGGTGCCAAGCCGAAGGGAGAAGTCAGAAGCTTCCTTCCCACTGGGTTTTCACTGGCATTGCTCCCTCCCCCAACACAAAAAGAGTGAGTTGAGTTTCTCAGAATGACTGGCCTTTGGCTGGCTTTTAAGCCAAGCCAAGCCAAGCCAAGCCACCGAGGAATGTCTCGCTGACAAGATGCTGGCGATGCTGGGTGGCTGTTTGCACATTTGTGGCTCCAGCTGCACCAAGGCACGTGGCAGACAAGCACCTCTTACCTAACCTGTTGGCTGGGTTCCTCTTAAAAAGGGCTCGCAGGAGAGACTGCGCCTCGGAGCTGAGAAACTGTGGCATGCCCAGCTTTGCTCTAAAACAAGACAAAACATTGTGCAACCGGCAGTGAGTCACCGAGACAGGCGGGGAGTCAAGAGCCTGGATCGCTGTCTCACCCTCCCCAAGAGGCCCGTGCCCTCTAGTGCCTGCCCTCTCACAAGGCAGAGCCAAGGAAAGCATCCACACCAGACTGACTAGACTGGTCAATATGGAAAAGCAGCATGGCTTGCTTCCTGTAGCTTGAGTGAAGGTTGGCAACTAGGACGCCTTGGGCCAAATCCATGCTCCTCTCCCCGTAACAAGCAGAGAGGGAAGTCCAACTGACAGGCAGCACGCCCCTATGAACCATGCAGGTGGACAGCACCCGTCAGTCACGCCAAGACTTGGCAGCAAGTCACTTGGTGGTTGGTGCAAGATGGGAATTGGTCACTCACTCCAGTTCCCTTTTGGCCCAGCTACTGCACATTCAAACATGCCAGCAGGCAGGTGCTCTTACTTGAGAATGAGCGTCATCGTCTCCTTCCGGTTCTTCCCCTGGAATGGCAGGGCCCCCGTCAGCATCTCAAACTGGAGGGAGCAATAAAAAAAAATATTGCACAAGGATCAGAGAAAACTCCTGGCTAAGTGTTTGGGGCTTTAATTGGCAATTAGCTTTGGAGGATTTTCTTGGTTAATACTGCAAATCACCATGAAATCCAACACAATACAGTGCAACATTTAACACCATCAACAGAGAGAGAATAAAAATGGCTTTCAGATATCATACCGACCCATGATTAACCAAGGTCTGGTGTACAATATCTGAATTGGCAAGTCACAGTTTGCAAACCAGAATCGAAAACCATGGTTTGAAGGGTCACTGAATTGCCTCTAGAGGTAGCTTGGACCAGATAAACAGGATAGTGTTGAATAGGGAGCAAATAAAAGCAGATGCGCAGCTTTAAGCCACAGGATGCCTATATAACCCCAGCTTAGAACCTAAAATGTAGCTTGAACATCAAATCTCAAACCGTGGCTTGTGTTTTCAGCTATGGTTAGTGAACATACCAGAGTCTGGCAATTAAGCCAGTCTCTGCCGCCTTCTCTAAAATAGGGATGCTCACTGCCATTGTTCTCTTTAAGCTGCACGGCCATGCCGCTTGGATCTGAGCCCTTCATGGCGCTCCAGAGCCTGGTGATGATAACAATGATGTCATTGCTGAGTGCCAGCAAAGGTAGGGTTCTGCGCAGTCCCTGTAATTTTCCCCAGGAACACTGCTTTCCCACTTTTATGCTTCATGCGCAAAGCGTAAAAAAAGGAGTAAGAAGATACACAGGCAAGACGACAACAGTAAAGGACGCAAGTAACCACAGGGAATTTTTACCTCTAGCTCCTCACTGAGGACTTAATGTGGGGAAATGTGTGATGGGAAGACTTCTAATGGGAATACCTGTAAAGCATACGGCCTACGACTACACTGTGGGATCTCCCCTTAAAACTGCTGGTCGGGGCCTGTGTGTGAACCAACTTGGTCTCTGGTCAATGTTTCATCAGTGAGCAAAACTAGAGAATATCATCTGCTTTGGGCAGAAGCTCAACATCTTGCAAAACCTCTGCTTCTCGACAGGTCTCCATCAAGCACAAAATATACAGTGACTTGAATGAAATCACCATTTGGAATTCCAAGACTTGAAACAGAATTGCCACAAGGTGGCAGCACCGATTCAGGGCCCCCCCCCCCCCCCGGAAGTTTTCAGGAGGTCAGAGCTGCTTGCCCCCAGCCGTACCATTAACACTGCGTAGGACCACCAGTCCGCACTCTGAGTGTGGCCCTGGTGATTCACCACTTCAGGTGCCATGTACTCCACCGTCCCACAGAAAGAATATGCCTTCTTCTCATGGTCTATGGCTTCCTTGCTCAAACCAAAGTCTGCAAGAGGGGCAAGGAGGCGGGGAACAGAAAGAGAACACAGTCAGTTACACGCCTGCCCAACAGAACAAAGAAGAGAACACGCAGAGCGCGCTGGAATTGCGTAGTGGCCAAGAGCTGGAAACCGGCACTTCTCCAGCTCAAGCTTTGCCTCTGCCATGAATCCACCACAAGTGACTCCCTCTTAGCTCCGCCCCACCAGCCATACAGGGACGTGAATACTCCACGCGCACTGCAGGAGATTCCTTCAAGTACTTGCGCCTTCTGTGCAAAGGAACACTGTGGCTGTGAAGGATCATACCTGTGAGCTTGATGTGCCCTTCTTCGTCCAGCAGGATGCTGTAACGAAGAAAGCAGGGGAGGGAGGGAGATGATCAAATCACGGAACCGTCTACAATCAATACCCTGAGACAACATGCCTAGGTGAAGAGCAGCCCGTGTGGCATGGAAAACCGAACTCAGCTGTGCTCCTAGAGGCAGAGATCAGGAGGGGGGTTTGCCTCTTTCTCACCTAACCCCCCCAGCCTCCTCCACGGGGAAAGGCCGTGCTTCAGCAGCAGACCACAGGCTGTGCGTATACGAGGATGTTCCCAGGTTCACCACCCAGATAAAGTATAGCAGTTGCTGGGAATGATCCTGACAACAGAGACACAGCGACAGTGATCCAGCCTGCAGAAGGAGGCTGCTAAGGATCTTGATGGGGGGACGACGACAACAACAACAGGGTGCCATGGGATGGCCAGCACCACCACCAATCTCCCATCTTCTGCACTCTGAAGGGGCTGGAGAATCCCTCTGCGCGTTTGCGTTACTCATCAGAGAGTAATCCACTTCCGCAAATTGGCCAAAGCGCACAGCGAACCCCAATCTGTGGCAGGCTCCAGCAGCAAAGGTGGCTAAAAACAGACGATCTCATAGAAAGCGCAGCATCCCACTGTCTTTCACAGGGACAATGCAAACCAGGTTCACCTTCAGAGCAGTTTCTAGCCCCCTGTCCTGACAAGCAGCTTCCTCCCCAGAATATGCAACTGCCAAGGAAAGTCTCAGTGTCTGCCCCCCCCATCACGAGTGGGAAGGTTTTCTGCTCTGCGTACTTCTCTGGTTTAAGGTCTCTGTATACAATTCCCAGGTGATGCAAGTGGCCGAGGCCCAGGGCCAGCTCTGCAAGGTAGAATTTCACGTCTTCCTCAGTGAACATCACCTGGGAGGAAGAGAGAGAAGTTCACTGGGACGACAGCATGTAAAAGGCAATGGCAAAGGACTGATGAGGGCTGTGTGTATCCTGTGCGTCAAGCAAGGAACTGGCTATTCCAGGTGTAATTTGGCATCTATTTCAACTTGCTTTTTTAAAGATGAAAAAAGAAACCTCTAGACCTTATTGCCCATGCAGAGAAAGCAAGATGTTTGGGTAAGTCTCTGAAAGAAAAAGGCCTGGTATTCCAACAGAGTCTTGCAAGACCGTTCCAAGTGTTGGGGGTGTGTGTGTGGGGGGGGGATCAAGAATATTTACAGCAGTATAAGTATTCCAAACAAATCGATCAGGCAAATTTTTGTAACATCTACTCTTGCTGCAGAATCTGCTTCATTCGGATGCCTTTAGGGGCACAGGGCAAATACACAGATCCTCCTCCACACTTGCTTAGCATGTTCCAGTAAGTGCGCATCACTTTTAAGAGCACACTTAGAAGTTGCTGGGGGTGTGGGGGGGCAGGAAGGAGAATAAATTGGGGATATGTGCAGTCAGGAGACTCGCCTGGTGCCGTCTGACCAACATCATACCGGTCTCCTTGTTCTCACAGCCGTTCCGTCTTGCCCCATCAAGGCCTCTCCTTCCTACACTTCCTGCTGCTGTCACCACCCCCCCCCTCCACAAGTAGCCAATCACTTTACTTGACCAACTCTATAGTGCAACATGAGCGCTCTTCTAAGAATTGCTCCTCTGCAATCTTTTTGCTCTGCTTGGCAGAAACAGGACAGTTGGTAACATATAGATATTTGGGTCCAGCCATGGCTGCTGTTAAGACTCGGAAAATACACACTTCCTGTCTTACTGAAAGACGCCCTTTCCTCAAACGCAAACCTTGAATCTGGTCCAAGCCTCTGAATCCAGACACCTGGCACAAGGCAGGAAGAGGCTTTTCTCGAGAAGACCCAAGGAGCCAGGAAACGCAAACAACCTCAGATAAGGTTCCAGACACACTTGGAACTGAGGCAGAAAATCTGGCTTTGCCCTCGCTCTTTCCTTCCTGCATTGCCTCAGGGTGGAGCACCAATGAGTCAGGCAGTTGTCCTCCTACAGGTATGACAGTGTGACCTTCTTTCCATCTGGAAGCCATTCCACAGGGACACCCACTGCCCATCTCCAGGGGCCTTTTCAGGTTCTTGCACCAGAGAGAGAGAGGCTGAAGATGAGGCCCATTCACTGCCAACACTTCTAATGCCACTGAGTGCCCCGGCAACATTCCGTTGTGTTCTGCAGCCGAGACATCTTCTCCCTGCATCCAACCTGATGCAACCAGCCTGTGAGCCACATGCATACCCACCTCTTTGGAAAGACGCATGAAGAGGTCCCCCCCTCTGAGGAAGTCGAGAATGAGGTAGAGCTTCCCCTCCGTTTGGAATGCTGAAATACAAGACACCAGGAGGACTGAGCAGCAGCCCAGTGGGAGGAGAAGGCCTTGGCCAGCCAAGAGTTTGCAGCATGCACATGGACTAGAGTACTCTGTTGTGTTGTCCTGCCTGGCCTGGCCTGCCCGCGCACTGACTCCCTGCCTTGACAGCCATGGAACAAGTGTCCCAGGTGGGCTCATTTGACCAGTATCTGAAACAGAAGTCTTAAGTGGGTTTTGGATCCTAGGTCATATCAGCACCTATTAGACTGCTTAACTTGGTGTGGGGTGTGCTTCAAGGAAAGAAAGAGAGCACACACGTACATATGTTCCCATGGCTGGCTCTTGGTTGGTCTATGGACCAGTCCATAGTCCAGTACAGCCACATACAGCTGGGAGCCAGGCAACTTGCTGTTCCCCAACTGCCATCACTTGAAGCGGTGCTCAGAACCCTGCTGGCCAGAACTTGACCATTCCCCACACGCATCTCCCTACTGACAGACTGTGGGCGTGCAGGCAGGGCCTGGACACTTGCAGAAGACCTCTGCTAAGAGAGAGACAACTATCGTTCTTCAATATACAACTTGGGAAAAATATTTTGCACTCACCATAGTGGAGTTTTACAATGAATGGATGGTTCACTTCGGCCAGAATGTCCCTCTCCATTTTGGTCCTCACGCGATCACGCACTGTCAAGAAGGAGCGCCAGATGAGCCGCAACACAACGCTCAGTACCCGACACCAGCAAGAGACAGACAAGCAGCCTGAAGCCAGTCAACACCCCAGGTCTGAATGAGACATCAACCCACCGTTCAGGGGCGACCATGGGCAGGAGGAGCAGCATGTTCTGACCACAGGTGGCTGAAAGCACCTCGGCAGACACTTTCTGGGCCACTGCAGTTGTTATACAGTCTTCAAGGATGGCCCCAAGTGGAATCATTTCTTTGCAAAGCCACTCCAGAAGACTAATGCTTTGTAAAGTTTGCCAGCTTTGAAATTGAATTAATTAGCAGCTCAATTAGCTGACAACAAGCAATCCCCCTCCATAAGATGCAGGCAGCCTCCGGGAGTGGGGAGTCTCCTCTGAAGCCCAAAGAATGAAATAGAGAAACCTGTTCAGAGCCACCTCTTCCCACTTTCATCACCAGCCCCTCTGTTCCTGTTGCTCTCTCAGCCACCCACTTCAGCAGCCACCCCCACCAGCCTCCTTCTTCAACCCTCCCCCAGGCCATCCTGGGCAAGCAGAAGTCACCAGCAGTCACCGTGGTGCTCAGTGACTTCTCCCCAACCCACACCATTCAGGTTGGTTCCTGTGGGAACCGTAGTTTCAATGTACACGTTTTTACTATGCAGGCAGAATTCCACGAATGCGGCCACCACATGAATCAAGAAGTGCCTCCACTTGCAATGAGGGATGGGTCACTGTGGCTGGATCTGCCTGCTTCAAGAAACACGGGGGGGGGGGTCACTTCAGACCCCCCAGAACACTGATGCTGGCACTGTCCCTACTCCAGACTATTCAATGTGAGTCTGCCCCAAATGGGACCTTCTCACCTCTCAGGGTGGCTTTCTTCAAGACCTTCATGGCGTAGAGGTGACCATTATCTGGAGGGGTGATTTTCCTCACTAGGAAGACCTGTGAAGACAAGGGACAGGTGAGAACAGCAGCTCCACAGGGGAGGATTTCAATTCAGCCTCAACTAAACCAGAGGAAAAAAGAGGGGGAACGAATTGTGCCTCTGTCTCCAAACCAAGCATTTATTTTTATGGATGGCTGTGCTCCGGACGAGGGCAATGGCATCTTAAACATGTGCAAAGTGATAGCAAAGGAAAGGGGGGGACCCCACAGTCCCAAACTGCCTCCAATAATCCATTCTCCTGCTCCCCACAGGACCATCCTCAGAGCTGCAGAAGCAAGAACAGCATGAGGAACAGGCGGAAGCCAGGAGGAGCTGGACAAGGCACACCTCGTCTCTGGTTCTCAAGCCTTTGAGGGCTGCTTCTATTCAGTCCATTCAGGAAAAGCCAGGCCATCTCCTGGGGCATGGAGAAAAGGAGGAGCCAGGATCAACCCACCCCACTCTGAGTGGCTTCAGCCCACCGCCTCGTGCATGGAAAGCAAAGTGAGGAGTGCTAGTGTCCAGTCCTGTCACAATGAGAACAAACTCCTAAGCGTGTGCTGAACTGGCTTCCATCACCAGCAACAGTCTCCAGCCCCCTGCAAATCTTCCCTGTGGGCTGAGACCTCTACACCAAGACTTACAGCCTCCAAGAGAGGCCAAATCAGCCAGAGCTGCAAGGACATGTGCAACAGTGGCAGAGCATGCAGGGGGTCCCCAGGGGCCAGGCCACAGGGGATGCCACAAAAGGCCCCCCCAGATGGTGCAAACACTCTTGCCATCTTGCTGCTGCCACCCCCTTCCTTCTCCTTCCCGGATGAGTCTCGGCTCCTTCTGAGCTGCTCCAGGCCTTGGAGCACAGTGCTGTGCTCAGAGGCCTGGAGCAGTGCAGCAGAAAGCTGAAAGTCACCTTGGATCTGCCCCAGCTGTGGCTGTGAGCGCACAGACAGGAAGTTACAGGAGCGCACGCAGCAGAACCCAGAAGTGACGCTGTGTGACGTCCTGGGTGCTTTGGCCTTCGGCTATGCTGCTGATATGGAAGCTTCCTCCATGCCTCCTCCTCCAAACACCTCATAGTCAGAGCCTGAGGATCTGCTGGGGAAGCGTCCGGGTGCAAGGCACGCACTGGACAAGAGCTCGTGCACTGTGACCCTCCCCCCAAAACTCTGTTATGGAATCTGTTGCCATAAGCAAGACGTGGCCTCAGGGCAGGCTAAGAAGTCACGTGCATGCGCGTGGCAGTAGCTTCACACAGTCACTCTGTGTCTTCACTAGTCACACACGGTCTTCACTCTGTTTCCGGAACCTGCAGGCTGCCCCATGCTTTTCTTGCAGCTCCTGCACACCTTCCTTCCCTGTATTATTGAAAACACGGATATCCTGCAACCTTCCATTCCAGGCAAGGACCAGCACGATGGCTAAGCACCAGTCTAGACAAGGCTTGTAAAATAAGTACAACAGAGGCAGCAAATATCAAGTTTAAGAATTCAAATCAGAGCTGTGAACACAAACCAGAACAGCAGGCAGCAGAACAGAACCAAAGACAGCACAGCAAGTGTTTTCTCATCGCCCTTCTAGTAACCAGCTGGCCTCCCCGGAGGAAGGAATTCCACGACCTGGTGCCACTGCAGACAAAGCCCCGTCCCACTTTCCTGCCACCTGTATTTTACTGCAAGGTGTTGAGATGAAGAGGAGGGCTTCTGAAAACCAGTGCAGTGAACAGGAATGCCTTTTATTGACTTATTCCAGAAAACAAGAAAGGAATTTTCTACAGGTGGTTTTTTCTTTTTTTAAAAACCCACACAAGCTTGACTGCTACTTCTTAACACTGTGATGCATTTGAGCCTTTGAGGACAGGCTGGGTGGACAATACAGGCAGATCTTTATTTTGCTAAGCCCTGCTGTCACTCTTCCACAGCAAGGGTCCACGTCACACATCAGCTGCCCCACAGGAACCCCACGTAAGCCAAGTCCCATTCAACAACCAGC
Source organism: Tiliqua scincoides (assembly GCF_035046505.1). NCBI lineage: Eukaryota > Metazoa > Chordata > Lepidosauria > Squamata > Scincidae > Tiliqua > Tiliqua scincoides. The sequence goes on along the minus strand of NC_089830.1, from coordinate 468,375 downwards.
ACATGCAGTGAACGCTCAGATACACGTTTCAACACATAGAATACCAGAAGCTGACAAAGAATTCTCCATTTCCTGCAGGCCCCCAGCTGTGTCATGGCACACACGTGCTGCTACACCTTTCCTTCTTGGCCCTGCTCCCCCCCCCCATGTCTTCTGTTTATTCGCTCATTCACTGCCTTAAAGGGAACTTCTGAAACATGCAAAACGGTCCGGAGTGAGCAAGTGTGTGCACACCCAAAGGCAGGATCTTGGTGACAGCACAGGACTGAGAAAGAGGAACCAGAATGCTGCCCAGAGTCCCTGCACTACAAAACCAAAAGCACAAAGCCCCTTGCGATGCTCTTCGTGTGCGTTCCTCAAACACAGAAGTGCCAGAGCTCTTTCATTCACACGGATCCTATAAATCAAACCCAGAAATCCGGCACTTCTGCATCCGAAGCAGCCACGGAAGGAACACGGCCAGGAGGTGGGTGGTCCACTCTCCACTCTCTTTTAGTGGCAGAGAGCAGATCAGCACAAGTCATGCTACAGCGGGCTGGAGGGAGGTCTGGCAGATGTGGGCGAAGGGTGCTCCAAACCCACCGCCCTCTCAGCCCCCTCTACAATCTGCCACCGACGCAACCCGCATCACCATGTCCCAGGATGGGCCGCCCCTGCAGGGGATTCCTTCTGATGAGCACCGTGCTCGGCAGGTGACTGCTTCCAAGTCACAAGAACAGTGTGCAAAGGTCTGGTACAGTGACATCTGCGTTGCTTTGATGTGGAAGGAATATAAAGAGTCCTGGTTATGAGAGGTGGTCACTGCTAGACAGACGCACCCAGGCACGCTCTTCTGCAGCTTACTGAGGGACCAAGAGAGGTGAACTCACTTTGCCAAAAGAACCTTGTCCCAGGACTTTAAGAAGCTGAAACTGCGATGGATCTGCCTTCTTGGATCCGTCTTTCACAAGGCACGTGATGGTGAATTCTTGAACAGAGCCTTCATTCTGAAACGGGAGGAAAAAAGCCACACGTTCAGCAGGACCCACAAACTTAACAGGAGGATGCAACTCAATGTTCTAAGCTCTTGAAAACTCAGGATGATTCCCTTACCAACTAAAAACGCTCACTCGACTTGGGAGACAGGATCACAGAACTCTCACGGGATTTTGATTCTCCCCCCACATGCTGAGGCCCCCGTCATTAAGTCAACATCAAAAGCCAAGAGATACTGAAGACGCAACACGAATCACATTCACTCAGTCACCAACTGGGGTGGCAAGTCTTGGTCAAGATCAGGAGGCCTCCAGCTCACCTGCAGTGGGCACAGTTTGCAAAGGTGGTCATAAGACCCCCCTCCCACCCACCCCCTTCAGACTGCTGCTGGACCCTACAACCTCAACCAAGGAAGTAATCATGCTCACTGGCAGGGAACTGTGGGACTCATCAGGTTGCAGTGATAAGCTTGCAGCCTGTGGAGAGGGGGGGGGGAGTGTTGGAGCCCAGCCTGAATAAGAAGGAACCAGGGCAGATTAGGCCTTCCTGTTTGACCCTCTGCAAGGCAATATACTGCCCTGACTGGGAAAAGTAGAAACAGCACAAGCAACCAATATTGCACAAGGACAGAAAGAAATGGACAGGTCGTTTACTGACTCCCTTTCATCAACTTGTTAGGTTGCTCTTCATGTTGTTTCGGAGGTATAAAGAGACTGCAGCCCCCCACCCTCATTCCCTACATTCAGAAGGACACCGCAAGACCAAGCTGGCCTGAGAATCAAGGGGCAGGATCCCTGTGCACGTGGCAAGCCTGCTGGGGGCCTGCCCGTTTCACTGTGAGCTACAAGAAAACGAGACACTGTGGCCCTTGAGCTGGTCACGTGCATCTGAGGAGAAGACTGAACAAGTGCAGTGTGCAAATCCTACTTTGTACGCCTAGAGTGAGCTGCCCACACTAAGCGAGGGTATAGGTGCTGGAAAACAACTGGAGCACCTGGGAAAATGCCAGCCTGGGAAGAAGATGCAGGCACAAGTTCAGGAGCAGCTGGTCTTGGACAGCTCTGGCTTTTGGTGCCAGCGAAGTTGTAGAAGATTTGCCACTCCCGAGGCAAATCCTTGAAGGTGGCAACAGCAGGGCAAGGAGCCACCCAGAGTTCCTCCTCACCCCCTGCCAGGGAGGCCAGGAGTGCAGTGAGGGAGAGAAAGAGTTTAGCTGTGCGAGAGGAAGGATGCACAGGCTTGTCCCACTTCAGCTTCTGGGGAGCAAATGCCTCCAACAGCAGCAGAAACCTCACAACTCAGACAGGCAGAGATACACTTGTGTGGTCCACTTACTTTCCCCCAGCCCTGGGAATAAGGTGAGTGACTGGTCGACCACCACGTAAAATGCTGCCAGGAGAGAAGGGCTTGGGGCGTCTCCCTAGTCACAGGCCGCCAACACCACTATCAATTCAAGGCCGCACAGGGGACCAGCAAATGAATGGAAAGAGGGAAGGAGTCACACTTGACCGCTGGACTGCCTGTGGAGTGGGCAACAGACTCCTCCAGCTGGCCAACCAGTCCTAGGTGTGAGTGGCACCAGTTTGCTCTGTTCCAAGTGGCTCCCCCTGACAGGGCTGCCTCAGGTCTTCCCATCTCAAAGACAGGCAGCTGAACTGTGAGAGCAGAAGCGCATCATACAGCACATCATGCGGCAGCATCTGCCTCAACCGCACCACCTCACACTGCGGGGTGGGGAGCAACAAAGCAGAGCAGCTCCCCGTCTAAAAAACTCCTGACACTGAGAGGCGCCACTTCTGGGAGGAGAGCCTCACAGTCTGCACTGCTGCCTGACACTCGGGGGTCCTGCACGTGAGAGCTCCAGCTTCACACTGCGGCACTGCTGTTCAGGCACTGCTACGGAGTTCTGCCTGCTCAGATTCGCTTCCACAACAGAGTCACCCCTCAGCCTTGCAGCCATCAAGGGACAGGCACTCCCCCGCAGACAAGCCCTCCAGCCCCAGAAACCATCACACTGTGCCTTCTGACTGGCTGATGCCACTCGCACCCTTGCCTGATTCCCAGCTGCATTTGTGACCGGCAGGAACAGGGCACATTTGCCTCTTTCACTGTTGAGCCTTCTGGTCAATCCCCCCCCACTTCTGTACACATCTTCGCCCCTTCCCTTTGTATGCATCTATGTTGGCAACCTTCAGTCTCGGAAGACTCTGGTATCGCGCTCTGAAAGGTGGTTCTGGAACAGCGTCTAGTGTGGCTGAAAAGGCCGATTCGGGAGTGACAATCCCTTCCACACTGGGAGCAAGTGCAGTCTGTCCCTGGTCTGTCTCCCTGGCTGTGGGCCTTCCTTCTTTGCCTCTTACCCTCAGACTGTTGGCCAAGTGTCTCTTCAAACTGGGAAAGGCCATGCTGCACAACCTGCCTCCAAGCAGACCGCTCAGAGGCCAGGGTTTCCCACTTGTTGAGGTCCACACCTAAGGCCCTCAGATCCCTCTTGCAGATGTCCTTGTGTCGCAGCTGTGGTCTACCTGTAGGGCGCTTTCCTTGCACGAGTTCTCCATAGAGGAGATCCTTTGGGATCCGGCCATCATCCACTCTCACGACATGACCGAGCCAACGCAGGCGTCTCTGTTTCAGCAGTGCATACATGCTAGGGGTTCCAGCACGTTCCAGGACTGGGTTGTTTGGAACTTTGCCCTGCCAGGTGATGCCGAGAATCACCTTTGCCCCTCTGAAGTCTGCCACAGGCGAGGTCATCCAGGATCGGGCGCAGCAGATGTATGCATCTATATATTGTTTACCGTAAGAGCCACATACAATAAACTACAGATGTTTGACAGATGCAAGAGAGACGTTTCAGAGTCACAACATTTATGAAGCTTTTATGTTCTGAAACATATAGGCGTGCCCCAGTATCCACGGGGGTGACATGAAACCACAGAAACCAGGGAACGCCCCCCCCACCTTCCACTCCCCTCTCCTCCCCTCCAGAGGATCTTTGGAGCCCAGCAAAGGCTGCGCACATCCGACTGCAGCCTCCGTCAGGCTCAGACTGACTCTTGGAGTCAAGAAAAGTCTCTAGTCAGAGGAAGCAGAGCTCACCTCCGGAGGAGGCCCAGGGGGCAGCAGAGTGAAGCTGCGGCTACGGGGTCCGTGGACGAGGAGGCTCCCCTGTGCTTCACGTGGACATTAAACTTAAGTTTCAATCCAGTGAGCTCTCGGTTTACATCTGGTAAATAATTATAAAGCTGGAAAACTTCTTATTTAACCTTTCTGTTAGTTGTGATGCAAAAAGGAACTTAGCAGCACATCAGCTGCCTTGAGAGCCGCCGTGTGGCCACCCCTCGCAAAGCCCCTGCCTCAATACACCTGCCAGTCTTACAGGCCACCAGACTCTTGTTCTCGCCCCCATGTCCTTCTGCTGGCAGCAGGACTGGGCGAGCAGCTTGCAAATCCTTGCTGCCTGCACCCCTGCCATCTGCCCACGCTCGCTCCTGCTCCCCTCCCCAGGCGCAGTCAGCAAGCAGTGCAGCACATTTTGCCAGCCACTTCCACTGTTTTTTTGGCTGGCTGCAACTAGTGTGAATGTTTGTGCCGCCAAAATTACCACCACCCCACAGCAAACACCCTTGTTTGTTGCAAAACACAGTAATGTGGCTGGCACTTCGAAAGCACCAAGCAGGGCTGCCGGCCATCTGTTCAGCTCCAGCAGTGGCAGGAAGAGGCGCCGCTGGGCCTCCTGGCAGCCACTGCCACCTGCTCCCCTCCTTCACCTGGCAATAGCGGGAATCAAACTACAAATTCTCTGCATGCCAAGGAAGAGCTGGGCACTCCGTCCCGGGGGGGCAGAGAGTAGTGCGTTCCAGGTGTTACTGCGGCATCCCTTTCGGTTCTGCATACGGGGCTCCTGCTCAGAAACAGGGTGCCACACACATTTCATGCCAGGCAAGAATGGCAAAGGGCTGCTGCCAGCTCTTGGGAAGCACATCCACCCCGCTGTCCTCAGTGCCTCTCCCCAACCAGGGACAAGAGCTCGTCACCTCTGTGACACTGACTGTCCCACCAGCACAGCCTGCCAAGGCCCAGCACCAGAGAGGGAACCCGGCTGCGTGACTTCTGGCCCCTAGACCAAGTACCCCCGAGGACGTGCAGCTTGTTCATTGCTACTCTAAGGCAGGCACTGCTTGGAAAGGGCACTCTGAGAAAGCCACAGGTCGGCCCTCAGGATGGTAGGCTTTCCTGCCCCTTGTAGCTTTGCATGCTCTCTCCCTCTCCACCCCCATGACCAGAATGGAAACTGAACTCCAGGTCAGTGAGGCATCTTCCTGGTAATTCAGCAACAGTCCCACCAGTGCCTTAACTAGCACTCAGGCACACAACCACCCAGGACCCTTGAAGGTGAGAATCCCAATAAAGGGGGCAACCTGTTCATGCTTACCACCAAACTCGGTGGGAAACAGGCATAGGATTAGGCCCCCCTGATCCTGTCTCTTTGGCCTGGTTCACGCAAGCACGCACATCCCTCTGTGCTTGAGGACCGTAACCTGCTGGTGTGTGAATGGATACGAAACATCCGAGGTGAGTTGGAGAGACATGCAAGTTCCACCTTGGGCGGCCCATCCACACACGCAGGCCATTCCTATCAATCAGAGTGAACCAGCCCTTTTGGATTAACGAAGCACCCACTAGAGGAGAAAAGAGCCTTTAAAATGGGTGTCCAATTCCACCAGGCACCAGATCCAGACCAGACGGCCACACACCAGGGCTTGAAATGACCAGAGCAAACTCAGTGCCCCAAGCAGATGCTGAGGTGGCCTCCACTGCACAAGTGGTCCAACGCAACACGTGACTCGCAAGCACCAGAGAAGTCATGAAAAACAAAGAGCCTCACAATGCACAAGAAGCCAAGCACTGTGCAGCCTCTGCCAAGAGGTTTTCTGCCTGCAGCAGCTGAAAAGTTCAGTGCACACACTGCCAGCAGCCTGGCTTAGCAGATTACTTTAGGTACCAGGTCACTGTCACATTGGCTCCAGAAAGGACAAGGAACTTGTCTGCACAAGCACTCAAGTACAAAGGATGCCAGCATGGAGGTGGTGGCCAAGCTGTGGATCAGGACTTCCCCAGCCCAGCCTCCCTCTGCCACAGAGTTACAAGACTGGGACTCCTTTTTGGCCTCAGTCTTCACAGCTGCAATACGGAGATAGTACTATTTTCTTACTTTGCAGAATTGTTGTCAGGACAACACCAAGAGACCCACACAAAGCACTCTCTGCACTTGGAAGGCACGACACAGATGCCCAGGTCTGCCTTGTCCTTACAATGACTTAAGTCATGTTTATTCCTGACGCATCCACGTCTGACCCTTTTTCCTTCCAGGAAGTCGCCTGGTCAGAACCAGACTGCCTCCGCTTCAGCTACGCTGCACCATCTGCCTCCAGACCCACGCAGCAAAGGGCAGAGGTGCATCACTAGGGACTGCCTAGAGTCCTGCAACGCAGCTCGGAGTTCCTTTGACGAACTGCCTAAAAAGAAAAGAGGCCCCCACCCGGGAAACAGCACCATGGCTGATGCCGGCACACGCAGCTGCAGCAGCCCGCCCGCCACGCGCCCATCCAGGAGTACTGACCGGAGTGCTGCAGGTGCTGGGGGGAAGCCGTGGGAGGCTGCAAGGCTCTGTTCGCTGTTTCCCGTGCAGCCACAGCGAGAGGAAGGCGAAGATGCGAGGGAGCCTGGGTTTCTTGGCCACGTCCATTGTCCCGTTCCAGGCCAAACGGCACATCACCAGCCACCAGAACCACAGGGGTCCTGAGGGAACATGGCTGGCAGCTGCACGCGCACCCAACAGCTGGAGCTCACACTGCTTCACAGGGGATAAGCCAGCGGAAGTGTGGAGGCAGCTGAGCCTCCAGCACAAGGCAGGTTTAAAGAACACAGAGCTTCCTGCCCTCCCTGTGGTTGAGTTCACTTTACGCACCTTCTTTGTACTAGTTTCACTTTTTATGTTCAAAACACAAGGCAAAGCCTCTCCTCCAACTTGCCCTGGCCTGGTTTAACTGACAGGCTCTCAGAAATCTCTCTTGCTACATCCCTCCCACCCCACCCTTCTCTGCAATCACGGTGATATCGGCAGGCCTGACCCCACACCACAGAAGCCAGCTGCAGGTACTGCAAAAAGCGCGATGCGAAGAGTGGCCTTGGCACTTCCACGACCAAGCGACAAGTACTGCGGCCCTTCTGAGGTGCACCAGGTGGAAGAGGTTCCGTGTGACACCCACAGGAAACTTGAATGTGCACCCCAGGAAGGGCTTTATTTGCTCCAGAAGCAGAGTGGGTAATCCCAGTCTTCCCTGAAAGCTGGTGCCCTTGCTAAAATCCTCAGAGCCAAATGCACTACTTGGTGGGCCAACAAAGAATACTGGAAGGGAAATTCTGCATCATTCCCATGCAAAGCCCTCTGACTTCCTTCCCCTCGCCACAGCTGCAAACTCCTCCTCTTTTGCCTGCACACTGAACCTTCTTTCCTGGTATCCTTTCCAGAGCTTAAAAAAAAATAGCAGCAAGCTACACCCCCTCCTTGCCAACTGCGTCAGCCTTTCCTCAAGAACACTGCTCTTCTGCGCCCTTTACTCTCTCCAAGGACTTAGAAGCTGTCAGTCTTCTGTGGCACCCCAAGTCGCCTGCACAGGGAACAGACACCACTCAATCAGGACTTCTATGTGCCTACAGTTCAGTCACTCCCACACACTGCCAGGCAACACAGCCACTGAACAGGCAGTTTGAAAAGATCCCCTTCTTCAGAAGTCAGCATAAGAAGTGGAGTGGAGTTTCACAGGGGCCTCTCTTGCCCAGCATCCTGCTGGTCCCCACAGTGGCCCTCCAGCTGCCCCCAATGGGGAGGCCCATCAATGGCAGGAGGTGCAGGCACCATTTCAGAGCAACGTAAGAAGAGCCCTGCAGGATCAGGCCAAGGGCCCACCTGATTCAGCTACAGGCATCTCATGGTGACTCACCAGATGCCTCTGGGAGCCTCCAAGAAAACAAGATCCATGCCTCTTGCTGCCACTCCCTGGAGTCTTGCGACTGAGATTCAGGTCAGGCAGACGGCTGCTGAACCCAGAGGCAGCAGATAGTCAGTGTGACCTGACTGCATCCCAAGCATGATTTTTCGAAGGTCAAATTGCCCTCAGAAGGGTGTCCAAAGATGGTCAAAGCACAGACACAAACTGGCATTTTGTGACCCCTGCTGTATTCCTCAAAACAGAGATGATTTTACAGACATCAGTTGCAAACCTCCAGTCTGCTTGTCACTGAAAGAGCATCTCCTGTCTTGGCTTGCAGGCGAACTTGCAGGCAAACATCTGAATCCCCTCCAACCTTCTGTTCCGAGTCCCAGATTCCAACACCCAAGTCCTGTGGCTCACCGACAGAATCAACAGCACCAGGACTGTCTGGCCTCAGAAGGGAGGGAAGAGCACAAGCCTACACTTGCCCAATTCAAGCCCTGCAACCAAAGGAAATCTGCCCAACTTGTTGCATCTGCTCATGCGTCAGGAGGAGGCCACAAACAAGCCAAGACTCTCCCCCACGCAGGGGCTCTGCAAGCACACAGTCCTTACCTTGTCTGCCGAGTCTGAGTCTCTCTCGAGCCAAGTGGGGTCCCGCTTTGCCTGCAGAACAACAACAACAACAGTTATCCTTTGGGGATGGGGGAAAAAACCAGGAACAGCCAGGCTGTGAATGCCACAGATCTTCAGAACGGATTGTCTGGCTCTGAATTCAGCATCTAGGATATTCTAACCACTTCCAGGGGAATGGCAGCTGTGATAAGTCTGGAGCAGCAAGTGAAAGGTCTTGAGGCACCCTGAAAAGCAAAGCACATGACATGGGCTGGACTTTTAGGACAGAGGGCCACATCAAACATCTGGCATGCTGATGAGGGCCAGAAAAATAAATAAATTTTAAATGTAAAATTTAAATACATACATTAGAAAGAGAAATCCTCAGGAAAACCAGGAAGTGATGTTTTTAGGCATTTAGAAGGCGTTCTGAGGGGAGGCGCACGGCCTCAGCAGCCCTCAGAATACCCTCCAGACGCAAGTGGGGCACCACTCGGGTCGAGTGGGCTGAGCGGGCCAGAGGCTTGCAGGGGGCCAGAGGCTTGTTGCAGGCAAACAGAGGCTTATTGCGGGTCGCATCTGGCCCCAGGCTGGGGTTTGGAGACCTCTGGCCTAGAGGAAGCCACTTCATCACCTGCATGAAATGCAGAGGTCATATTTCTTTGCATGAAAGCACACGGAGTCCAGAGAAAGGGGGGCAGCGGCTGGGGAATGGCAGAAGCCTAGTCTGGTGGAAAGCTTAACATACATGAGGCCACTTCGGGGAGCACAGCAGTGAAGACGGCCTCCTCGGTTTTCAGCTTTCCATGCAAGTTGCTGGAGAGGACCAACTGGAAAGCGCCCTTCTCTGCCATTCCCTTCCTGGCCAAAATGCGACTAGGCAGTAGAGGAGGCAACTTTAGGTCACACACACAGGCACAAGAGGCAGTGCTGCTCTGTGACCACAGAAGCAGAATCCACAGAGCTCTGCCAGCCAAACGGTGGCAGGTTTATACAGGACTTGTATATAAGCTGTGGACAACCTACGGACGGACCTGTCTGCATACTGCCTTCTGAGGCTCCTGGTGCCCTCCTCCCATGCCTTCTGAGACTGCACAGCTGGCACCTCTCCATGCCACAGCCCAGGCATTCTCTGCCTGGGCCTTCAGTCGCCAGGGGTCTCAGTACCACTCTGGGTGGCAACCTGCATTTGGGGAACGCACAGAATAGTGCCAAAGGTCCAGTACCAAGCAGGCCGGCCGCCTTGAAGGGAGTTCCAGAATCTGCGGGGCAACCTGCTCCCCGCTGGAGACGGTCTGGGAAGTTCTGTGCTCTGCAGAGTCAGGTGTCCACACTTCAGCATTACATACAGGAGAGACACATGACTTATTCGCTCAGACTAGAAACAAGGGGTTGGGATACTCACCACCCCCGGGCAAGAGAGGGGCACGTCACTCCCACAGCTCACCTGCATCTGCCTGCAAGTGGACATGCTGCCACATAGAAGTTCTGCTGTGGCTTAAAAGCAATGCCTGCTCCCCGTGACTGTGGGCAGAAGCTTGAACACTTCACCACCACATATACACAAGATCTTGTTCTACTCCAAAGACGGTGCTCAGGCTGTCCTGGATGCAGATATTCTCAAGCAGAATTCTAGGGCTGTTTGTGCCACACTCCCCCCCCCCCCCCCCAAAAACACTGTTTCAAATGACCACAAGCGCTAGGGACACGTCACATGCCTGCAGCTGTTACACATTCGAGCGGGGACATCATCCTCTTCTGAAGCAGACCTGTTTGCAGGGACACATACGGTGGCCAGAGTGAGGCACGCACTGGGCAAGGAGAAAGACAGAGGGTAGTGTGGCTCTGAATTGCAGGACAGGAGGTGGTTTCACGGGGGCAGGTACAAGCTCCTGGTCAGGGCCAGAGGAGTTGTTGATGGGGCCACTTTAGAAACACTTTTCTGCATAAGCTGCCCACCAAAGCTGCTTTTCTGTGCTCTCCCTTTCGGACTGTGGAAAATCTCTGCCCCTGCAGCTGAGACTGGCTGTGTCAGAACAAGAGAAACTAAACTGTGAGCTGCTCAGGTCTGCTGTGCTGGGGGGGGGGGGGAGAGTCCCTTGTCCACTCTTGCAGCTCTGGAGGTCAGAGAGCAACCGCACTTTTGCAGAAACCACAAGCCTCCTGCAACAAGGACTCTTGAGAGGAAGTCTCGGAGCACCCCCGGAACCAGCTGTGGGGACTTCTCTTCCCACACAGCAGCAGCGGCAGCCACAAGAGCACTTCCCAGCATGACAGCCCCCCAAGCACCATTCCAGGGAGAGAAGCTGTCAGCCAACAACTCTGCACCTGGACTCCTGCGTGAAGCTCCCTGGTTGACTTCTCGCAGCCCAGCCTGCCTCATGGGGCCGCAGTGAGGCTGTCCAGACGCCCTGAGAAAGAGCAGCTGCGTTTTGGTGGGCAAGGCCCTCAGTCAGGCACCAGCACCATCGCCAGCCATGGCGGACCAAAGATGCACAAGAGGCAGCTTCACCAGCCCTGGCCAGGTGCTGGCAGCGGCCATGAGACCTCCACCCATCTGTTGGCCTGGCTTGGGAAAAGGACCCCCTGAAAGCAGCACCAGGGGCCGTCACTGCTCCTCTCTTGAGGCTCTGTTCCCGGCCCCACCTGCTGCCCCAGATGACCTCCTAAGACTCCAGAGCATGCAGCACCACCGCCCCACAGCTGCAAGGCCCGGCTCTGCCTCCCTCGCGCATATCTCACCTGCCTTCCAAACCCACACCTCGAGCTGCCTTCACTGCCATCTCAAGCGCATTATGTCCAAGGCAGAGCATCTCATTTCTCCTACCAAGTTTCCTCTCGCTCTTCTCTTACCCTCCAACAACAACCGCCCTCTTCAATAGGCCCCAAATCTTGGCTTGTCTCAGACCCAACACCCCACTTCATTCCACACCTTCAACTGGTCTCCAAATCATGTTGTGCCTCTCTTTGCAGGTACTGCCAGAATCGGGCCATTCCTGCCTGCTCCGGTCCGTGCCTCAGCCCCCTTTTCCCCTCTCTAACCTTCCCCTTCCACTGGCTCACTTCAGCCAGGTTCCCCTGTCATTCTGAATTCTGTCACTCGGAACACACCTTGAATCTTTTTGCCAGTTTCCTCTCTACACCCGGATCCAGCATTTGCAGGTTGCCCTTCTCTTCACAGCCCTCCCCCTGCCATCTCACCATCTTCCTATCCACCACCTCAACCCTCTTGAGGGTCTCCTGTTCCCCAAGTGACTCCATGCCCCCTTATGCCTCCTGGGCATTCTGGGGGAGGGAGCTCCTCCTCTTGCTTCCTTCAAATCCCAGCTGAACATTCACCTTTCCAGGAAGGCTCTGGCTCCAGGCCTCGGGAGGAGCTGAAACTAACCTTAAGTGCGTGGCACCTGAGCCTGACAGATGCTTCTGGTTCTGCCGCCTCCTGCTCCTTCCCCTCCCAGCTCTGAGGTCAAGTGCTGCCCCAAAGGGCTCCTGCTCTTCTTCACTCTGCATGAAGCCCCAAAGGTGTCAATGATGAAACAATAAGTTAAGCACAGCAACAGAGACCATGTGTCAGTTCAAATGTTGAGCAAGAATGCCACATGTGCACCCTTGAAGAAAGGCACCTGGATCTCACCACCACAAGAGGGTTCAAACGTAGGCCCTTTGACCAGGGGCAGATTGGAGGGCCACCCAGCTGCCCATTTCAGCAAGACGGCAGGACCGGGATCACCAAAGAGAGGTCAGCGCGCAGCCTCCCTGCTCCATCCCTCTTCTGCTTCAATGAGCATAAGCTGCAGATGCTGGAAACCCAGCACCTCCTGAGCCAGTTCATTTCAAACGGAAGGAAGACCAGAAGCACTCGTCTGCCCTCCGCAGGATGGGTAAGCGCAAGCAGATGCTATCATGAACGGATTCAGGTGGTACAGTGGCATTTGTGCAGGTAGTGCCAGACCGAAGCATGGAATGGTTGCAGGACTCCAGTTCCGCCAACTCTCCCCACATGACTCTCTCTCAAGAGCAGAGACCAGAAGACGACGAGAGCAGCGACTGTCTTGCAGCGCCAAGAAAAGCCACAGCTTGCTGGTTGCAACAGGGTTGCTGCACATCACAGTGGGCTTGTCCTCAGGGGGTCCAAAGCCTGCTCCACCTGGAGCTCTCCACCCCCGAGGCCTGCTGCGCAGCCTCCTTCCTGCAACCCCCTTCTGTGCCTTTCAGAGTGTTTTGGAAACAGGATGCTAATTTGTGTCTGAAGACGAACAGGAACCAACTTCTGTTAAAATCTGTTTCAATGGCATCAAGTTTTAAAAGGGGGTGCCCGTGATGGACAGCCGGTTAAGACATGCACTCTGGACCCACAGGAAACAGAGAAGGCAGAGGACAGGTGCAGCCCCCCCTTTTCTCAACTGGAACACAAGATTTGTGCTGAAACAGCCCAAAACGGGTTGTTTTTGGGGTTTTTCAACCAAAAAGGGGAGGCATTTCAGTTGTTGGAATGTTCCATTTCATCTCTTGTAAATAATACAGAGTCTGCAAAATGGCACAAACTGAAACCGAACACGGGCCAATCTGGGCTGGAAGCAGCAGCCCTTCCTGGCTGCACATTCTGGCGCTGGCTCTTCCCAGGACAAAGCAGAAATTGGCCAGCCTTGGGGTGTTCCAACGGCAATGCCGGGAAGGCAGCAACAGTGACCGGTGAAAGACGCACCTGACATTTGTAGCCTGCTCTTTGGGGCATATGGGTGGGGGGCAATCACGGCAGTGCTGAGATGGCACAACTGGCCTCGTGCCAGCCAGGAAGCTCCCCTGTCTGACTTGGGCTCTTATTTTAACTTGCATGTCACTCTCCTTGGACTGAACTGTCTTATTTGTGCTTCTCGTACACTTGTGTTGGGCACTTGGGTGGAAAAGCAGCCTGCAGCTCTCAGAGTTGAGAGGGAATCTGAACCTGGTGCCCTGAGCCCAAGACATGCAGCAGCTCGCTCTGAACCAGCAACCCCACCGGGAGGCTTCTGCTCTGAGCTCCTCCCTGTTGGATCCTCCCTCAGCCACTGCAGTTCTTTCCACAGACTCCTTCAGAGTATTGAGGGTTCTGGCACAGAAGCCTTTGGAGAGCCCTGGCAATTGTGACAGGACCCCTGCAAAGCCTGAACCGTCATCAAGCTCACGGGCATTAGCAGAAGGCCTGGGGGGCAGAGGCCTTAGGCGTCCACGTGTCACACCGGCACCTCCAAGTCAAGAATGTATTTGCATTCCTCTCCAACATGTACCGCTAGGAGCCTGGAAATGTTGCAGGACCCATTCCGAGCAAGACCAGCACGCTGTGCAGAGAAGCACACAATTACACCACCCTGCTGAAAACGGAGCCAGACCATCAGTCCACCCGGGCACACTGTTCTGACTGGGAGCGACTCTTCAGGAGATCTTCACCAGCGCAGCTCTTCCAGACCCTCTGGAGCCGGGGCGTCACTACCCCAGTGATTCCACCAGGTGCCTTCTGCACACAACCAAGGCAGAGCATTCTGGAAACACGATCTTGTTCCAGTGCTCCTTCCACATCTGGAAAGACACTGTGAGGGGTAGTGAAGCACACTGAGCACCTCTCTGAGAGCAGCTGTGACTACACGTCAGCTGAGCTCTGAGTTCATGAGCTGGCACAACAAGCTGCCATGCCAAGGCACGGGTGGGGGGGCAGCACCAGGCCACCAGGAGCACCGCCATCTAACTTCAACTCTTCAGCTATCTGTGCAAGTATCCAAAACACGGAGTATTCAAACACTATCTCAAATCCTGGTCTGAGTCTTCATGTGCATGAAGGACCTGCTCAAAGTAGTTCAGGAAGAGAGGCTAATAATACACACACACACACACACACACACAAGGTGCGCCTGCCCCCCCCCCCGGCTCTCTAGTCCCTGACTTAGGATTCCCCAGAGGCCAAGGGGGCAAGCCTGGCGCTCGCCTATTGGCATATCAAGCCAAGGAGCTATGAGCAAGAATGAGGAAATGCTCCCTTGCTCTGGCTGCAACACTTCTCCCCCCCCCCCCCACACTTCCCCCGGTAGCTCTGCGCTCCACTCAGCTGCCTGTCATGATCACCCCACCCACTCTAGTTTCCTTGACAAAACAAGCAGATTCTGACTGGAGAAGAAAATCCTCCTCACTATATCATAGTCTGGAAAATGGGGCTTTCCTTAGTGCCCAGAGCCCAGCTAGTTCCTTCTTACCCCACAACCACCGTGGGCCTGTCAATCTCCCTCCGCCCCCTGCACTGCTGGGCAACAGCTCATCAGTCAGCAGCCTCCCCCCCCCCGTCCCAGCATCCCTACTGGACCACTCGGTGCCCAGACTGGGCAAGCAGAGACTCCACCCCAAGGGCGAGGCTGCACTTGCCTTCATGCGCAGGAGCATCCTCCTCATCATCACCTCCACGGCTTCCATGGCAGGGCTCCCTGCTGGCCAACAGTCGCCTGCTCCCCAGCATGGGCACCAGCGCGAGAGCGACGAACAGCCGCACCGGCGGCTCCTCCTTGGTTGCTTGGGCAGCTCATGGAACTTTCAGCAGAGAGGAAACTTGTGTAATTTCCCCACAGATAACCACAAGAGCACTTGCAGCACTCAGCCAGCTGATGAAGCAGGGAGGTGGGAGGACACATGACCTGTGCCGGGATCCCGGCAAGGCTGGAGGCCGGCAAGTGTTCTTGCTGGTACTGCCACAGTCATGCTGGGGCGGCTTTTCCATTTCTTTTTTCAAAAGAGGAGCTCAGGCTTCATCCGAAGGGCTTCGAAACCACTCCCAAGCCTGGCTTTCCGCCCTGCAGCAAGCACAAGACCTGGCAGGGAGCATTTGTCCTGGAGCCGGGACCTGGACACGGGCAGGGACAAGAGGCCCGTCAGTGGCAAAAGCCACCACAGCACAGTGGCACTGCCGCGTACAGAGCAAAGAGCAAGCAAGGAGCGGAGCGGCACCACTGCAGTACGCGCCGTGCACAGAACACAGAGCGCTCCTGCCCCTCGTCACACCCAAGTGTGCGCGGCGGATCAGGCCAAGGCGTGCCAGTCAATCGACCGTGGACTGCAGCAGGGCTCATCACTGTGGGCCCGGTTGCTTCTCTGCCTCAGGGCCCACCACAAACCTCCTCAGCCCTGGATGTTGCAGACATGCCATAAGGCACGTCCGTAGCACCCAGAGAGGAGAGGCCACCAGCACTGGGGCAGAGCCCGTTGGCGCTAAGCCACAGTGCTACATGGAGAGCCGGCCAGCGTTCAACAGCTCCAGCTGGCAGGGAGAGGCAGGGAGTGGGTGGAACAGGACAGGTGTGGGAGGGACCGGCAGAACCCTGCTCCGCTATAGGGTTCGGGCTGAAAAGCCCTACGCAGAACTCCTCCAGTCTGTGCCAGCAAAAGAGCCGTCCCTTTACCCTTGCTTCCCTTCCCCAAGGAGGCCTCTGGCAGTCCCGGTGGGGCCACTGGATAGAGGGGTTGCCATTTTGATACTGCTGCACTCAGCGCTGCCACCAGTGGCTGCCCATCAATAGTGGGGATGTGTCAGTAGTCACAGCCTGAACCGATCAATTGCAACAAATAAGCTGGAGGCAATCGGACAGTCTTGGAAACTGCGGGCTCAGCCCCAGAAGTAGCATCGTCCGTGCCAGCAGAGGCCCCTACTTTGCAGGGAAAGTCAATCCACTGGCCTGCAGAGCTAAGCCCCCTCCCTAAGACTTACCAAGGATGAAGAGGCCATTTAGATCTCCTGCGCCAGCCCAAACGCAGCACCCAGGCCTTAGGCCCAACTCGCATTGTTGCCAGTCTCAACTCAAGCACACACCTTTGAGCGGCACAGAGCAGGGGAACAGGCAGAGCGTCTGGGTCAGAACAGATACACCAGGTTCTTCTTTCCCTTTCCATTCCGTTCCCCCCCCCCAGAAACCCAACTGCTTTAATAGTCAAAGAACAAGAGAAGCACATGGAAGATACGCAGACATCACCTCCTACTGCTTTCTTGAAGCATTACAATGTAAGTCACCAGGAAGAACAGAGCCTTGGCTTTGCACAGGGCCCTTGGGAAGGTGGACTCTGGACTCTCCCAGCAAGGTTCTGGATCTGCAGGGAGCAGAGACAACAGCCGGCCACTCCCTTGCATCCACATCAAAAGACCAGTTCCTCAGCCGGCTACAGGGTGTACCGTATTTGGTTACAACCAGAGAGCAAGCCCAGATCGACATATCAAGAACAGGAAGTTGCTGGGGTGATAACCTTCTCTGACAGCAGCTGTCATTACACTGCCTTCCAGAAGCAGATTTCTGGCCTTACTCCACAAAGTGTGGCCCCTTTTGGTGACCAGGTCCCTGGACAAAGCTGGTAATCAGCACACACACGCCCAGAAACGCGCACCAAATCTACACACCAAGGCAAGAGGACAAGGAGGCTCCCCAGTGCAGCACCTCTGCTAGTTCTGTTCAAACACACAGCTTCCTAGGACACGGGCAGCACTTGTGCCATTCCCAGACTGAGGCCGTGGCCCTTACTGTGGCATCAATTGGGCTGCCCCGCCACGCGATGCTGCTCCCTGGCTGTGCCACTGCTGCTCCCAAGGTGGCTTTATCTAAGGGCACATGCGCTCCCCGGAGTCATAAGGCCCTGACCAATGACCCTCCCCCACTCCCTTCATTACTCTGGCCACAACGAGCTGCTCCCCATAGCAGCACTTTAAGACTTCCAGTGCCTTTCAAGTGCCTGACCTTCAGAGAGCCCTCTGCACATTTTTAATACATGAGAGTGTCTTTGCAGATGCAGATCATGGGGGCATAAATGGGAGGACTTGCCAGTGCTTGTGCCTCACTGCTGCACATTGGGCAGTTACACCAGGTTCTTTTCTTCCATTCTGCCCCCCCCACAAGCCGTGGGGCTCCAAATAGCAAATGAACAAGAGAGGGAAACTCTCTGGCCTCTCTGCATTTCAGGGGCAGATCAGCAGAGGCCAGGAAGCTCCCTTTGCACTGAGGAAGCCTTGGTAAGTTCTCAAGAAGCCCTAGAGTTCTCCACAACAAGTTGCAAAATCAGTGGCCCAGGGCAGGAAGAAGGCACAAAAAGGCGGCTTGGGGAGAAGCATGGACAGAAAGGGCCTGGCCAGCCATCCTGCAGATCTCTGGCAGCCTTTGCTGAAGGGCCTGAGTGACGGACACTTGAAAATCTGCTCACTGCAAAACAGGGTGTCAGAAGAACCCCAAGTTAAAGCTACAACAAGAGCCAGAAGGATTTAGGGCCAACAGATGCGGTATTACTGGTATGTAAACAGGTACTGCAAGAGAAGCTTCTCCAGATCAGGAATGTGGGGGGGACGGGACAGGCCTTTCACATGCACACCCACACTGTCCAGATGCTGCCCTGGGGGAAAAAGCTCCGACTAGAGCAGACAGATTTTTCCAAGGCAAACACTGCAGGGTGAGGCACAACCCTGGTCACTGCAGGGTTGGCATCACGCCCCTGCACCTCTGGCCACAGTCCAACATGTGCTACTTGCACACAAAGGTCAAGCATGCCAGAACCCACGACAGGGCTAGCAAGCACAGGACAGACTCACCTTCAGGCAGCAGGGATACCCTGAGTTTTATTCTACCTGCATGCGCAAATGATTGCGTTACAAGACTGAGGCAGGCACCGATCAGACGGCTCGTTAAAAGCGGAGCCCTGGAAAGCAAACAGCAAGTCCTCTCATCTGGTGGCTTTGCAGACATCACATGCGCACCCCCTGAAGAACTTTAAGGGAAAGTGTGCTGACTGCATCCTGTCAACACGTCATCTTCTCTGAATGCGCAATCTCGGGTCAGTCTCTTTAGACAGCATGAACCCAGTCGGACAACATGTTCATTGGCTTATACAGGCATCCCACAAAGTGAGCCTTCCAGGAGAAAGCCCGCAGGCTGGGCGCTCTGCAAAAGCACACGCTGAAAAGGCCAGTACAGGCAACACAGAAGTCCTGGGCTCTGCAACTTGTAACCAGCTTCACTGCACTCATTCCCTACCAACTGTGACAAGCTGCAGGCTTTGGGCCTCTGCCTCACACCCATAACTGCAAAACATCCAGCCTAAAAAGACCCGGAGAACTCCCAAAGCTGTGATTTTTCTGGCAGTCCCGGTCGAGGCTTGGCTTTGACTTTGGGTCACTTCCCCAACAGAACAATAAGCCACCTCCAACGTTCAGAACAGAACTACCATGTCCATGCAGAACCACCAGCTCCTCTTCCTGACCACAGGCTAGCAGTCTTCATCACACGGGCAGCAGCCACTGGCTTGGGCAGATTCTTCTGCAATACTGAAATTCACGGGCCGAGAAAGGAACAAGCAGCCCCGAGCACGTCAGCGCGCTGCCCTTGCTGCGCTAACAGTCATGCAGCAAAAAGCCATGACAGGAGAGCAGGACGGGAGCCGCTCTCACACCGGCACTTCCCCTGCCCTTCAGATAACCTGCACAGCAAGGGACGGGCAGCGTCAGCTGTGGACACAACTCTGCCAGTTGGCTCTGCCAGGCCTGTGCCTCTCTCCTTCCTTCACTACTGAAGCTGGGTGGGGAGGCGGCCCCCCCGACATGACTGAGAGCGTCAAGGACAGCCACCTGGCGTCCAACTGCCATTCCAGCTCAGCTTCTTCATACAAGGACTGTTTTGCCTGCAGAGAGTGATGTGACTCTGACCACTTTCATGCCTACACCAGTCTGTGTTTGCTGACCAGGCACAGAAAAAGAGCAATGCCCAGATCCAGCGACTCTCCTGCTGAAATCTTGAGGAAAGCCTCGGCTATGGCCACGGGGGACTAACGAGGCAGGTTTAAATCTTTCCACCCAAAGCCAGGCTGTGCTTCTCACACCCCACAGCTTCTCAGATGAACAACAGTGGCTATTTGAGTCCCAGTATCTCACTGCAGAGAAGACAGGAGTTGTCACAGGAAGGAAACCCTCTTCCGGAAGGTGTGAAGTCTTTGAGGCTGCAAATAGGCGCAGCTTAGGAAGACGCTGGCAGCATCAAGTCCCAGAGAGTGGGATGGAAACAAGAAGTGGCTGCTCCGAAGCAAGCACTGGCAGTATGGGGGAAATCCAGGCTCTTTCTACCTGTTGCCCCAGCCCCAGGTTAGCCGGGAACAGCAGGATTCGAACATGGAGTCAAGCTAATTGTCCCTGCTGCCTCCTCCTCCCCAGTGCATAAGAGGGCTTGCTGCAAAACTGCTCTACATATTTTGTAAGCTTCTGAGGACCTTCTTAGCACCACACAAACCGGATATAAAGTTAACTTCTAAATAAATATTCTGGCTGCTAAAAGGTACAAGACGACTTTTTTTACCAAAATCGAAATTTTAGTACATGTTAAAGCTACGTGCACGTTGCTGCCATTTTGTTAGGCACACTGCAGAGCGGCAGTCCCAGGCGCACCAGAAGAGGAAGGTGGGCTGCATCAGATCAGCTCGGCAGAACATTTTCAGCATAAAAAGGAAGCTTGGCGGAGCCCAGAACTCCAAGGAAGAGTCCCAAAATCCTTCCTGCTCCCCTCTGCAAGGCTGCTTGGGCAGACCGCATTCTGCGCTAGGTGGTTCCCACACTCCTCCTCTTGCAGCTGGGCCTGGGACTGTCCTTGCAAAGCAGCAGCAGCTTCCCTTTCTCTATCAGGCTGCTTTCTTCCTCTGCTAGCCACGTCAAGCAGGGATCACAGCGCGAGATCCCTGTCACCACAGGCCAGTCCAGCTTGGCTGGACATTAATGAGAGTTAAGAAAGCTAATTCGGAGTGAGGGCAACGCTTCTTCTCCAGCCCTCAGAGTTTGAAGCCTCACAGCAGTATGCAGAGCTGGGGAGGGGATGCCCTTGCAGCAGTCCTGCAAGGTGAGCCAACAGGATAATCCCTGTAATGTAGCAGACGGAGGCAGTCGCTACCTATGATCGCCTCATGGGAACTCACGGCAGAGGCCAAATCGAGACCGGGGAAGTCTGGATTCGCAGCTTTACCCTGGGACTCCGACATGCTGCCACTGGACCACCACACTAATAGCTGCCAAGAGACCCGCCAGGCATTGACACTAGACAAACATCAACATCAGGATCCCATTCCAGATGCGCCAGCCGTGCAGCCGCCATGCAGACCAGAAAGGGACTGTGCCAGGTCTGCAGGGGGCACCTAGACCTCTATTTGAAACCCAGGCCAGATTCCCGATACGTCTGCATTAAGTGCCAGCCCTTCTTGCTGCTTGGCTCAGAGGCCAAATTCACCACTGCAAGGTGCAGACGAGCAGCAAGCTTAAAAGCCAATTCATCCCCAAATGGGAAGAAAAGCCCTTTCTAGGCACCCAGCATGAACTGGCAGGGAAACAGGGAGGAGGCGGCAGCATTCATTCTGCACAAAAAGGACAACAACTGAATGGGGTTAGGAGGCTAGCTAGAAAGCATGTGGACAGCAGGCAGGGGAGGAGGGAAGACATTACACTGGGCTTCCCACGGCCTGGGGAAGTGCTGGAGTCCTGGCACCTGCCCCCAACACCAGCAGGAGCGGCTGCACCATATTTGTCCCCCACATGCCTCTGAGGACAACTCTGACCTTGCAAGCAGAGTTCAATGAAAGCGATGGAAATTTGAGTGCTGCGTTAAGAGGCTCAGACGACGCTTTGGCCTCCCTACAACACCTCCCCAAAGATGGGCACACTTCCCCCAGAAAGGCCTTCATTATACACTTAGCCCTGCAAGGGATCTTCTCTCTGCAAGTTGTACCAGCTGCGCAAACCTCAAGGGGGCAAGAGCTGCACACAAAGGTGTTTTGTTTCTTATTTTAGATTTAAAAAGATCTAGAGTTTCCAACTATCCAACACCCACTTCAAACCCAACACTCTTCAAACTCCCACAAATGCTTGTCAGACAGACCAGAAGCCAGAGATGGGAAGGTGAGCTGGGGCAGAGGCATCTTCTGGTGCCAGCAGTTGGCACAACCCAGCAGGACTGGGTCACAGGATCTCCTGCGAAAAGGGAAGGTCCTTCAGCCCTGCTCTTCTCAGCTGGGCACAGCGGCTCCATGCCACACTGGAGAGAGCACTCGTGACTGTCTCACAGTGCCAGGACAAGGCAAAATGGCCAGTTGGAGTCATCCCGAGAGGAGGCTGCTGAACAGTTGCTCATGCTTGAGTTTCCATTTTTGTGGGGGTTCTCCAGTGAAAAAATAAAATAATTTTTTTAAGGTGGTGGCAAACAGCGGCTGCTGAGAGTAGTGAGGGGGAAAGGCTAGAACCATGTGATGTAGATGGCAAGTAGCCCTTTGATGGCTAGCCAGGGCTGGACTGAAACAAGCCCAGTCCTCCCTCTCCCAGACAGCAGATCTGCTCAAGTGCAACCTCTTGAAAAGGATCCCTGGATGTCGACAGGCCGATGGTGGCGGTGCAACCAGGGCGTGCACAAAGTCTTCACTGGCCACACCCTCAGCTGAGCAGGACCACTCCTCCTCCAGAGCAAGTCAAGACTGCTCTGCCAGGACACCTGTGGAGGGCAGGCACAACGACTGACTGCACCGAAAGACAGCAGCGTGGCTGCAAACCAGGTCTGAAGATCAGAGTACACCAGGAAACATGAGCAGCGAAGCAAACTGCTAGCAATGTTTGTGGGACTCTCCAAAATACCCAAGGAAGCTAACACTGTCCCTTCTGGAGAAAGCAGGGAGAGGAGGTCAAGACCTTCTTGCATGTCACTGGGGCTGGCACAGAGAACCGGCTTTACCATTAGCGGGGGGGGGGGGGGCCTGCCTGAGGCAGCAGATTTGAGAAGATCACTAGAGTTGTAAAAGGTCACTTGTTCAGCATGATAATATCTTCAACATTTGGAGTTCTTGCTTCAAGCACCAGAAGTTCAATCTTGTGGAGGCAGCAGAGTCTACCAATAGTGGCTGGGCATAGCGCAGATCGGGGAGAAGAGACCTTCCCCCTGAACACACCTATACATGTTGAATCCATTTCCAAACATTATTGCTGCACTCCTTTTCCCATGTGGCTTTTCACTCTCTGTCTTGCCTGACTACTCTCATTTCAAAACTGTAGCCTTCTTCCTCTTTTCCCCACCTGGGTTTACCTCCCTGTCTAGGACGTTTACCTCCCTGTCCCTTATGTGTGGTTTGGCCAAAAATGGATTCTGCCCACCTCCTGATGGCTTTGATCCCCCCCCAAAAGAGCTGCTCTGCAACATTTTGGGTATCAGGCACAAGCAGAGTGTTTCACTTTGGCTCAAGTGGAGCCCACACCATTTATTTTATAATCCAGATATTACACAGATCTTCACTGTTTGATGGGCCATCGTCATCTCTCACTGTCTTCTTACTGTATTACTGTCAATAGCTTGCAAGTCTCATCAATTTGTTTTTATACTACTGTCAGATCGCTACATGACCACTGCCCTCTTTATTCTTTGACAGTAGAGATTGAGCTCCTTTTTAAAAGCTGGGGTCCTTTAGTGGTTCCCCTGGGGTCTGTCTTTCTGCTGTCAGGGAGGACCAGCTGGACTTCATAGTGAGTTTTTGGAACATGGGGCTGGTGTTTATTGACTCCACTTGGACGACTTCCAAGACACCACAAACCGGGTCTTTTGGCAGCCCAGCAATGCTAGCTGGGAACAAGAAGGAAGAACTTGCTTGGAAAGCTGCCCCTCCTTCCATTATTCATGGGAACCTGCCACTCAGAGAGAGATGGGCTGCTCTCTCTCTTTAATGGCATGGAACAGTTTATCGTCGATATTAGTGGGGCCCATTCTTGGCACAGGAGAGCATGGCTTTTGGGAGGAATAGAGACACATGCCTGAGATGGCACAGCCGTAACCCAGAAGCAGCTGCCCTTCTGCACGGCAAGGACATTTCACTCCCCGCAACCCAGTAACACTGGTTTAGCAGAGTGGCTGTGAAAAAGTGAAACTGCAAAGAAGTGTGCTGGTTCAGGCGGGACAGATGAACACGGTCCAGAGGCTTCTTCCAAGGCCACGAAATGCTCAGGAGCACTTGATGCACAGCCAATTCCCCCAGCACAAGCTTGGGTTTTGTACTCTGCAGGAGAGTGCACTTGCCCCCACTCTCCCCTGTCACATTTGGGGGGGGCACAGCAACCACCAGGTCATTTGAAGCCATGGCACGGGAACATCGCTGGGAATGCCTTGCCCTTCTGTCAGCAGGATTTATACTTTGCCTGCAATCAGAAGCAGCCTTTCCCAAGCAGCTTTCTCCGGTCCAGCTGGCCAAAAGCACTGCACCTCCAGAAGCGGCCCTTCTGCAAAGGCCAGGCGAAAACAGCCTCCTCAGGCAGTGGACTGCGGGTGGCATTAAGGGCAGCAGAACGAGAGACCAACAGATCTGACACGTGGGGCCAAATCTGCTAAAAGCACACCATTCATGTCTCTCAGCACCTCTGCTTGCCTGAGCAGTCAAGAGTCGGTCAGAGTGCATTTCAGACAAACATTTTCTTAGAAGGTAAACCAATTTCCAAGTGTGTGATCATTTGCTCAACATTTAATCAGCCTCTACAAATTCAAATTCCTGCGCACATCTCCAAAGTCTCAACTTGGTGGTTTTATTATTATTATTTTGCCATATTCCAGTGTCAGGAGGAGGAGGAAGCACAAGAGCCCTGCTCTCCCACAGCATGCAGGATGCCCAGCCCCCTTTCAGCAGCCCGTGACCCAGTCGATCACACAGCAACTTTCCCACCTGCTTTCAAGCAAGTCACGCAAGTGCGGACGGCACCCCGCAAGTTTGACCAGTTACTGAGACCACAAAGAAGTTGGTGCAGCAGGAACACAGAACTCCATATCAGTCACCAACCTGCTGCTTCTGGAATCATTTAAAACACCATTTGAAAGCTTAAGCAATACTTTGGGAAAAAAGTTGGTGCACACAAATCAGGGAATTGTTAGTTAATGGCTGACGTACAACAGATGTGTGACTTGATAGTACAAGTGATGCAGAGAAAGATACAAAATGCTGTATTTCCTACAAAGCACAAAATGCTCAGACATCGTCACGGCCCACTTCTCAGTCACGTGGCTTAGGCTGCCCAGAAGGTCTTCCTCAAGCAAGGTCGCCTTACAAATTCATGCTTAAAGGAGCTCAGTCTTCTCGTCCTCTCAGCATAGGCCAGGCCAGTGAGAACAGGAAGGGTGGGAAAGGAGAAGGCTGTCAGGTTAACCAAGGAATCCCTTAAGCCAGTGTTTCTCAAACTGTGGGTCGGGACCCATTAGCTTATTTCAGGTGGGACTGCATTCATTTCACTATTTCATTTTTAATATATTAGACCTGACGCTACCATGGTATGTGACTGCATTTGGGGAAATGTTACAGACCTGAACTTTTAACAGGCTGTTATGTATATTCTTTTAACAATGATAATCAATGGGACTTGCTTCTGGGTAAGTGTGGGAAGGATTGCAGCCCAGGTTTGTTAAAAGTTTTCCTGCTTGATGTCACTTCCAGTCATGACATCACTTCCGGTGGGCCCTGACAGAGTCTCGTTCTAAAAAGTGGGTCCCAGTGCTAAACATGCGAGAACCACTGCCTTAAGCAAACTGGTTCTTGGAGGCCCAGGAAGCTCACCTCGGTCAACATACTCTTTGGGGGAGGAAGGAAAAAAGTTAATACGCAAGACAGCAGCACCCTGGGTTTTCCACACTCTGCTGCTTTAATTTTGGTGCTGCCAGGAAGAGACAGTGGCAGACTCAGCGGAAAAGAGATTCCAAGGATGCCTTACCTTTGACTGAGCCCTTCTCTCTTCTGGAGCAGCCTGGCCATTCTGCAAAGGAAGAGAGAGTACAGTCACCATCAGAAATACATCCAGCACAAGATCCCAATGCCTAAATTATTATGAGAAAAAGAAAAAAAATCTACTCCATGTTTTTCCTTCTGGACGCTTCAAGGAACCTTGTGGTAGCAAGGTTAAAAACACAGCCCTGACAAAAATACCATAGACACAAGCAACAGGAAACTGAACCAAACCATGAGCAAGGCCCAGAAACGAATGTTGGAGAGCCAGGGTCACCCTCGCCAATGTCCCGCTGAGTTGCATGCTGGAGGACAGAGAGTGCCACGCCGGGGGGGGGGGGGGAGACACCAGTGAACAGCATTGACTTCTGCGGCACTGCTCCACGTTTTAACCTTTTTTGGCCCCCAGAACTACTAAAAGCCTCAACCACTCAACATTTGCTTCATGCAGATGCTTCACCCCTGAACACTTTACATAGTCTCATCTAGCCCCTTTGTAGCCCATTTCTGCCCAGCCTGCAGGTGTACACATTTGACCCCTGTTGTGAATATGCGGGCAGAAATGGCTTAAGACATGGGGCTATGCTCAATGCAGATGTGCGGGCAGAAATGGCTTAAGACATGGGGCTATGCTCAATGCAGATGTTCCATCAGTTTGTAACAACAAGTAGTTGCCAAGCCCACAAGCAATTACGTAATGAAACAGGTGTTCCTAAAAGCCCAGAGTCTTTCCCCATGGAGGAAGCTGCATGTCTCCATGAGCTTCCCCTCTGGGCTGGCTGCCTTCAAATCGGAAAAGGGAGCCCAGAGACCAATGAGGGAAGGACTTCTGAGAGCAGGCAAGTCCGCTCAAAAACAGTGGCCCCCAACCTTTAGTAGCCCATGGACGACTGAAGCAAAAATTGGAATCATCGTGGACCATATGCAACCCTCACCCTCCTTCCTTGCACACAAAAAAATACAATTAAATTTGAAACAGAGAAGATTCATTAGATTTATGATTTATGGAGAAGCTTTCTGGACTGCTGCTTTTGTTGCCGGCTGCAGGCAATCCGTTCTCCACCCTCTCTGTTGGTCTATGGGGAAAGTGATTCCCCCCCCCAGACCTTGCGGACCACTTCTCAGGATCTCATGAATCATGAGCTGGGAACCAGTGCTCTAAAAGGACTTCTATGCTAATTCAGAAAGAGAGGCAGGCCTCCCCAGTCAGGAGTCTGGCAAAACACCACTATCCTGATTACAGGTGATCTTCTCAATCCACACATGCCTCCTTCACACACTGAGAATGTTTCCAATGCACTGGTTTGCAGGACGCCAAGAGCGCCAAGCAGGGCGTGTGGCCTTGTGACGGAGGGTGCAAGACAGGCATGTCCAGCCTCCTCCTCCTCCAGGAACAAGGAGTCCAAGCAGATAGTGGGGTTGGGAGCAGGAAGTGGGACAGAGAACCCCCTCCCCCTCCACACATGGCTACTGGAGAACACACAATGAAGTCCTGGAGAGGCAATTCTGGGAACTCCAGAGGAAGGAATCTTCTATCACCTCATTCGTTCAAACAAACGGTCAGTGTTCCCTCCACTGCTGCTGCCTATGAACCTGCCCATGCTTTAAGATGAGCATCTTAACAAGGCCCTTCTGCAAGTTCAGGTAGTGTCACAAATACAGTGGGCAGAGATGAGTATCAGCAGGTCCTCAGTGTGGTGGCACGGAGGTTGGGCAGACTCACTGGGCTGCAACCCGTTTATCTCAACAGACTCTTGGCTTTGATTTGGTAGCATCACAAGGTCACAATTAAAATCTTGCAATAAGCACTTTCAGTGCTTTTCGATTTCTATGAGTTGCAACAGACTGTTGGCCACTTTGACTATTTTGTACAGAACAAGCAAGATAAGAGTCGTTGGAAATAATTCATCCCCTGCAGTGCACAGACGCACATGCAAAAGTGGGCAGCAGAGTTCAGACACCAAGCAGCGCTCTGGGACAGTTGTGTGTGAAGAAGCCGACACGACTGGGCAGCAGGTTCTGCCCTCACTTCTTAGAAAGAGAACACAGCCCTGCTCAGTTAAACGGAGCCCACCCGCTGAGGAGGACCCGGCACAGCATGCCCAGTGGGCGTGCACTGCATTGGCATCCTTCAGTCTCGGAAGACTCTGGTGTCGCGCTCTGAACGGTGGTTCCGGAACAGTGTCCTCTCCAGTGCGCGAAGCCTGGGTAAGGTAGATATGGAGGATAGACTGTTACCCATGCAGCAAATCCCCCCTCTCCACGTCGCTGAAATGGTCCAATGGAAAGGCAGAGGCCAATACGGTTGGTTCCAGCGGCGTCGCAGGAGTTGCCAGAACGTGACTATGCTCAGTCATGAACTGCCTCAGGGACTCCAGCTCCGGATTTTGCCTCGAGGTTGACTCCTGAAGCCTTTTCGATATCTGGATGTAGCCACAAGGCAGTGGAGGTTTGGGATCAGAGTTCTCCTTCTCTCAGATGAGCTACCTTCCCAGGCTGACGAGTCCCATCTACCAGGTGGCTGTTTAATAATAATAATAATAATAATAATAATAATACTACAGGTATTTCTATACCGCCTTTCTTGGTCCTCAGATTTCTCCTCAGACTTTATTCAAGGCGGTTTACATAGGCAGGCTTATTTAAATCCCCGTAGGGATTTTTACAAATGAAAGAAGGATCTTTCAAGAAACCACAACATTCAGGTGTTTCATTCTGATCTGGCTGCACATTCTGGCCTCCATCCTCCCACGCTCAGAGCAGATGGAATAACTCGGCTCAGCTTGTCAGCTGCTTCAAGGTCTCGCCATTCATGGTGCCGGTGGCCTCGAACTGGCGACCTTCTGTTATCTGCCTGTTATCAAAATAACTGCCTGTTATCTTCAGGCAAATGGAGGCTCAACCCTCTAGACCAGACCTCCTGCTCCTGTTTACTCGCCTCTTACGACAAGTACAGCCAACCTGAGGGCCTATTCTTATCCCCCAGCGGGTGTGGCACAGGTGTTAAGCCGGCAGCTGCAGGAATGAGAATCTGAGCTGAATCCCAACTCCAAGTCAACCAAGGTACAAAGGTACTAACCAGGTACAAAGTGCAAGGTGTCAATCAGGTACAAAGTCAACCAAGGAGAAAAGATATCGCCAAGAAGGGTTACATTTTCAATTCCACATTCCAGACTCTGCAAACCCCAACTCAGACTTGTCCAGTCTCGTTTGTTTGTACTGTGCTGGTCCAAGACACTCTGGTGCCTGAAGTGGGCGCAACATGTTGCCTCCTTCACCTTCACACTCATCTCTGCCCCCTTGCCAAGCCACTCCTGCTGCACTGCCCCTGCTCTCTGCTGCAGAAGGGGGGGAGGAGAGCCTGTCCTGTCCAAGGAAAATAGCGCCAAAGCCTAATGTGCCTTCAGTGAAAACAGCCTCGCATACAGGGAAATACCAGAGCTTGTGGCAGCGACAGCTCAGCCTCCCCTGTGAACAGGCAAGCACTGGGGCAGCCCCCGAGGGCCTGGCAGTGTGGTGTCATCACACAACACCAGGCTTCTGTGTTGGCTGCCCAGCCCTGGACGTCACCGCACATCGCTGGTTCAGAGTAGGGCTGCTTATTGAGCCGGGCTGGCCAGAGTGGCCCCAGTGGCTCTGCGACTGGGAAGCTGGCTCCAAAGCTGCTGCTCAAGGCGATTTGCACTGAAAACAGCTCGCTTCGTCCCACTTCACGGCAGGGTTAACATAAGAACATAAGAACAGCCCCATTGGATCAGGCCACAGGCCCATCTAGTCCAGCTTCCTGTATCTCACAGTGGCCCACCAAATGCCCCAGGGAGCACACCAGATAACAAGAGACCTGCAAGGCCTCCTGGGAATTGTAGTGAAGAACATAAGAGCAGCCCCACTGGATCAGGCCAGAGGCCCATCTAGTCCAGCTTCCTGTATCTCACAGTGGCCCACCAAATGCCCCAGGGAGCACACCAGACAACAAGAGACCTCATCCTGGTGCCCTCCCTTGCATCTGGCATTCTGACATAGCCCATTTCTAAAATCAGGAGGTTGCGCATACACATCATGGCTTGTACCCCATAATGAATTTTTCCTCCAGAAACTTGTCCAATCCCCTTTTAAAGGCGTCTAGGCTAGACGCCAGCACCATATCCTGTGGCAAGGAATTCCACAGACCAACCACACGCTGAGTAAAGAAATATTTTCTTTTGTCTGTCCTAACCCACCCAACACTCAATTTTAGTGGATGTCCCCTGGTTCTGGTATTATGTGAGAGTGTAAAGAGCATCTCCCTATCCACTCTGTCCATCCCCTGCATAATTTTGTATGTCTCAATCATGTCCCCCCTCAGGCGTCTCTTTTCTAGGCTGAAGAGGCCCAAACGCTGTAGCCTTTCCTCATAAGGAAGGTGCCCCAGCCCCGTAATCATCTTAGTTGCTCTCTTTTGCACCTTTTCCATTTCCACGATGTCTTTTTTGAGATGCGGTGACCAGAACTGGACACAACACTCCAGGTGTGGCCTTATCACAACGGCATTATAATACTAGCCGTTTTGTTCTCAATACCCTTCCTAATGATCCCAAGCATAGAATTGGCCTTCTTCACTGCCGCCGCACATTGGGTTGACACTCTCACTGACCTGTCCACCACCACCCCAAGATCTCTCTCCTGATCTGTCACAGACAGCTCAGAACCCATCAGCCTATATCTAAAGGTTAGGGTGAGGACTAGGCAGGGCCGCGCCAGCAGATATAAAGCCAGACTCCCAAGAAAACAGAGAACAAAGGAGGCAATACCTCCAACACCACAAGGGACCTGATCCTCAAAAGTCGAGTGCTGTGAGAGATAAAGCAGGAAATGGGGCCCAAAAACATAATGCTCTCAACCCATCAGGGGGGAGAGCGCTGCAGCACCCGGCATTCTCGGAGGCAGTACAGTAGCCCCACTGGCTAAAATGCCACTTGGAGAACCAGCAGGGGCCATATGGGGTCAGCCTAGTGGGACAATGGCTGAGGTCCTGAACACCTTGCCTCACGGTACAGCCACACTGTCTCCACCCCATGGTGGAGACACTTCCTCTACGCACACGTGCACAACAAATCCCATAACCCTCTGCAGTATCACAAGGAATTCTGGGTACATGGCTCACTCACAGACACCCTTATCCTCACGCAGGATCCACTTCTCATCACTAACATCTTCACCCCCACCCACTCACAGGGGAAAGAGAGCTTGCTTAAGTGAGTTGTCTCATGCACAAAGAGACCTGCCCAAGACAGAGGGTGCCCATCCACAAGACCTAGTCAAACAATCCTTTCGGCAGGTGAGGCTCATCCTGGGCAATGCAGACACAGAGAAAGCACCTTTCCAAACAAGATTCCTGTATCATACCTGCAAATGGCCAGTCTCTCCCCCCCCCCAGCTTTCGATTGAGCCTGGACAGTTCCATAACTCCCCACCTGTGATCAGCTGCTGCACTTGGAGAGCGGTTTCTCTGGGGAAAGCTCACATGTTTGATTTCACATAATCCTCTAGGCAGACAGAAAGCGATTTGCAGAGCTGGACCACAGAAGCCACGGCAAGTTTGGAAGCCAAGCTGAGAGGAGACAGATGCCTCCCATGGCAGGAAACAGGAAACCAAAGGAAACTGTCTGAATCCGCCAGTGCTGGCTGGGCCTCAGACAGATTCATTGTTGGAGGAGGAGGAAGAAGGGAAGGCGCAAACCAGAGGCCAGGTCGATGCTTCAGCTTGTGAACGCTACTCGGGGCAGCAGATCGAGCCACCAGAGTATAATCCACTAGGAAGGTCTCTTGCAGGAGCCACATTGAAATGAGCAGGAGCTGTGCTTGCTGTTTGTCTGCCTTCCAGCGGGGAGCCCTTATGATAGCTACAATCCACCCCCCTGCCTGTGGCTCCCCACCACAGCTGGACCAAGTACCATCTCCCTCCTCGGGTGGTGGGGCCTCAGCTGCTCCTGCTCCCCAGGATGAGAAGAGCAGAGAGTGGCAAGCTGGAGTACGAGCACTGCGGCCCCCAGGCAGGGCCCAGGCACCCCCTCCCAGCTGTTGCCTGCCTTCACTGGTTTCACGGAGGGGCTCCACACAGCAGCTAAGGAGGCTGTCACGAAAGTTCCCTGGGCCAGGCCCACTATGCCACCCCTGGTCACCCAAGCAACACTGGCCTCCAGGGACATCTGGGCACCTCCACATGGCAAGGTACTAAAACGGTCAAGGCACACCATCTGTTTTTTGACAACTGACAAAACTACTGCAGTGCAAAGCCACTGATAAGACCCACCGAGAATCTTCCAGAATTATACACGGTTTGAAACCACTGGAGACACAATCTGACAAACTGCACAGTGCGGCACAAGGCAGGGGGAGGGGCATGCACTGCATCCTGCAAGATCCAGTCCTTCACTTCCTCCCAACCTTTTCCAGGAAGGCTTTGGCTCCACACCTTCATCCCCCTCCATCCCCTTGCATAAAGCCAAAACCACTGCACCCAGTTCCCCCTATTCAACTTCATGCCCGTCCCTCTTTCTGCAGCCTTCCCTGCACCAAGGTCTAATTTAAGCCATTGGGAGAGGGACCTCCTTCTCTCTTGATGTACACTGATGGCACCACAGAATCATCATTCACAATGGAAATGGAAAAGGTGCAAAAGAGAGCGACTAGGATGATTACGGGGCTGGGGCACCTTCCTTATGAGGAAAGGCTACGGCGTTTGGGCCTCTTCAGTCTAGAAAAGAGATGCCTGAGGGGGGACATGACTGAAACATACAAAATTATGCAGGGGATGGACAGAGTGGATAGGGAGATGCTCTTTACGCTCTCACATAACACCAGAACCAGGGGACATCCACTGAAATTGAGTGTTGGGAGAGTTAGGACAGACAAAAGAAAATATTTCTTAGCATGTGGTTGGTCTGTGGAACTCCTTGCCACAGGATGTGGTGATGGCATCTAGCCTGGACACTTTTAAAAGGGGATTGGACAAGTTTCTGGAGGAAAAATCCATTGTGGGGTACAAGCCATGATGTGTATGCGCAACCTCCTGATTTTAGAAATGGGCTTTGTCAGAATGCTAGATGCAAGGGAGGGCACCAGGATGAGGTCTCTTGTTGTCTGGTGTGCTCCCTGGGACATTTGGTGGGCCGCTGTGAGATACAGGAAGCTGGACTAGGTGGGCCTATGGCCTGACCCAGTGGGGCTGTTCTTATGTTCTTAACTACAATTCCCAGGAAGCCTTGCAGGTCTCTTGTTATCTGGTGGGCTCCCTGGGGCATTTCGTGGGCCACTGTGAGATACAGGAAGCTGAACTAGATGGGCCTATGGCCTGATCCAGCGGGGCTGTTCTTATGTTCTTAACTACAATTCCCAGGAAGCCTTGCAGGTCTTCTTGTTATCTGGTGTGCTCCCTGGGGCATTTGGTGGGCCGCTGTGAGATCCAGGAAGCTGGACTAGGTGGGCCCATGGCCTGATCCAGTGGGGCTGTTCTTATGTTCTTAACTACAATTCCCAGGAAGCCTTGCAGGTCTTCCTGTTATCTGGTGTGCTCCCTGGGGCATTTGGTGGGCCGCTGTGAGATCCAGGAAGCTGGACTAGATGGGCCTATGGCCTGATCCAGTGGGGCTGTTCTTATGTTCTTAATGCTCTGCCTCATGTCCTCCCTGCAGTGCGGGTTTTCTGCCTGGAGGAGCATTCAGGTCCCAGTCTGAATGGCACAGGCTATCAAGAGCTGTACTGTGTGACCTGACTGCATTTCAACTCTAAGAGCCCAATTCTATGCATATCTACTCAGAAGTAAGCCCCGTTATAGTCAATAGGGTCTACTCCCAAGTAAGGGTGGTTAGGATTGTGGCTGAAGTGTCCCGTTTTGATAACAGCAGTACCCTCCATACCCACAGGGGCCACCTTAGGAGTTCCAGGACCTGACACGGGGGGGGGGGGATTCCTGTTAGATTAAGCTGGGCTGGCTGAAGCCCTGCACTGCCCTCCCCATTTGGAGGAGTTAGTACCCAAGGAACACCGTGGGGCTCTCCAAGTTTCCCCCTTCCCAAAATCTCCAGTGTGCTTGGTAGGAAGCCAGGAACTCTGAAGGCTGAGAGGGAAGCTGAGCAAGGACATTGCAGCTCTGCCCTATCGCCAGGGAACCACCGGAAGAGACCAGAGGCCCTGCACCCACTGGAAGCAGAGTTGGCAGAAATGCCAGCTGCAGTCCGAGCATCGCCATTCAGCCTTGTTCAGCACAGCGTTGGCCTCCGGATGCCTGGGACTGCATTGGCCTCAGAAAACTGGGACTGCAGAGGGGTTGCCTTCATACAGAGCCATCTCCCCCCTTGCTATACATGCTCCCTTGCTCGCTGCATGGAGCAGCACGCTCAGTAAGAGAGAGGAAAAGGAAGATAGTCACAGTCACTTGCTTTGGCTGCCACGTCACAAGGAGGTCAGCGATGCTGCCCTTGGGGAGGAGGGGAGGGTCACTCGTGTTCAGAACCAACTGCTCAGGCTTGCAGAACTGGAGATACGCAGACTCAACCCTTTCCCTGTGATAACACCTCTGCCTGTGACTCAGGCACCTCAAGCTTTGAGAACCCTGTTAATGCCTTCCTGGCAAGTGGCCCAGATCATTAATGTAACCGTCATTCCCGCCTACAGTTGCTGCCTGGTTTCTCTGGCAAAGCTCCTGCACCTCTCTCAGCTGCGCAGCAGGCAGAAATTCAACAGACAATGCCTTTCCCAGCATGGCAACGCAGCACTGGTAGGATTTCTGCTGGCCACGCAGCGTGTGATCTCACAGTGCGACCCAACAGAATGCATCCAGGCCTGACCAGAGGAAGCCCTTCAGTGAAGGGCCATCAACTTGTGACCTTCATGAGCAGGAAGCAGGACAGGTTGAAACAGTCACTGGCAGGCGACCACTCCTTAAGGTCAACATCCATTGATGGAGGGGAGGTCTGGCGAGTCATGGAAGGCCACGTCTGGTGAGTCATGGAACCCTCATCATGCAGGCCACGTTTATTGGACGTGGCACGAAGGCAGCAGCTGGCAATGAGCACACCTGGGCATCCAGAGGTCACAGAACACTAGACTAAGGCTGTGGTATTTTTCAGCTTCTCGGCACAAGAGCAGGGTTAGGAGGAAGGAGAGAGACCGTCCCTGACTGAACCCGAACTGATGCAGAGGCCCAGGGGACGGCATTCACAGCCCCAGCAAGCCACATGCTGTCCCTAAAATCAGCACATGGCTCTTCTGCCCTCTTTCCCAGAGGAGCGCCTTGCAGCCAATTATGCAGATGCTCGTGGTGATCTGATCCAGCACCGGTTCTAAAAATGTGACAGAGCAGGTTGTCTCCCAAAGCCACACATCAGGAGTTTCTAAAGCTGAGGAGCTGCGCCCCCCGGATCAGGGTGTGAAGATGGGCCGGTGGGGACACAGTGGCCCCCGTCTAAACCCAGGGAGGTGGGGAGTGTCCTCTGCCATGGGGCATGCAGCTCAGTAAGTTGACTGCTACCCCTCCTCAGCTTTCACAGCCCTCCCACTCAAGTGTCCCGCGTTCTTGTCTCTTCCTTGGCTGAGGAGGTTACAGATCTCAGCTATAAGTGAAGAAAGCTCCATCTGCTTCCAACACTCTCCCATCAAACTTTGCCCTTCTCCGCTGCAGTGGGCTACCCCACAGTCTGAGAGTTAAGGCCCTCGACTCAGGCAGCCCTTATCTACAAGCTTTCAGATGCCCACACAACGGTCTCAAGCCATGTGACTGGATTCAAATGCTAGGACTACAAACTTCATGGAATAGGAGAGAGGAAAAGCAGAGCTGGGGAATATGTGAATATGTCCACAAACACCACAATGTAGAAATTCAGCAGGCCTAGCTGGTGTCTGTCAAGACCCTCTTGGAAGCTGACTTGTGTCCCATGAAGAAAGAGGAGACACAAGTGAAATATGTACACCAAGAAAGCAGGTGCACAAAAAGCACCCCCTCGTTTATTCTAGGGTTGGACCACATTCTCGGCATTTGCAGCCCAACAGTTTTGGGTCCTGCTGTTTAGGTTCTTACTCCACCCCCAGTTATGCTGACAAGGTATGTGGACTTTGCAAAACACCTAGCACACCATGGTTTTTATGCCCCTGTTTGCCAACAGGTAAATAAACACCATACAGGATGAGAGGTTCTGCAAACGAGTCCTGGGCATAAAATAACGGATTTGCTGGAATGCAAATGTTTGCATCCAAGATCTCACTACCATCCCAGCAGCCTCCAGAGGCAGAGCAAAAGCCTGGCAATCCACATCTGAACCGCATGTCCTCAACTCCAAGGCCTTCCAGCAGCAACCTGAAAATGCAGAGTCAAGACAAGTTGCCCCAGAGCCAGCAGACAGTTTCATGAACAGGGCAATCCCAAGAGCTTATGACTGGAAGGGGACAGAAGGTCACTCACACCCACTCTTAAAGCAGGCTTATCTGTCTACCAGCCCTGCCCACACCGATCGCGATCGAGCAGCACAGCCTTGTGCAAACACTCCCAGAGACTTGCATTTCCGTTCCGTAATTAATACTGTCACACACAGAACATGAATGACAAGACTTTGCTCTGAGGTTTGATCCCTCCTCCCTAGAAAAACATAATGCTGAAGGGGTGGCAGGGCAAGGAACAGGCAGAGACACCAAGGGAAATTCCTCTGCAACTTCAAACTAGCAATAGTTACTTCAGGGAAAAACAGTGACAGTTAAGGTGGCATAACACAGATCTAAGCGCACAGCCTGAAGATGCCCTGAAGTCTGCCACATCCACGCCCTGTCACTTCCTTAGCAAGTCATGAGATTCCCCCGCGTGCTGGAAGAATGTGGCACAAGCAGTTCGGCGGATGGAGCCAGGTATCAAGTGCGTCTCATCTGGTTCCCAACATCCCTGAGGAAAGGAGTTCACAAACTTGACTAATTTGAATGGGGTTTTCCCCCCCAGGTAGCAAAGATGGAGGTGCAGACACAAGATGTGGCAATGTCCAAACTGCAGCCATTCAAGAAGTTGCCTTATGCCATGTCAGACCACTCAGAATCATCAACTGTCTGAGGTTCCAGCCCCCCCTCCCAGGAGTGCTGCTGAACCTGGGAAGATCTGCATGCTGAGAACGCACTCAACCACTGAGATTGTGTCTGGTCACCTGCTAGTCATTCGCCCTGGAAATGCTACTGGATCTAGGCCTCCTCGTGCCACCCCAAGCATCCCATGGGATGGGAAAATGGAACACTGCTTCAGATCACTGGGCAGACGCCTCCACACGCAACAGCCAGACTTGGCTTTACATCGACATCAGCACCACAGGTTTATCACCAGCATCAACTGCACAAGACCTGTGAGGAATCCTGCTAACCAATATGGGCGTGAGATTTCCTACTGACAAGAAAATCCCTGTGCTGGGGGAACAGTTACCTGCATCGCAAACACAAGAGGCAAATGAGACCTCTGGCCTGCTACTCAGCCCTGTGGCATGCCAATTTCTTGGTTAAGCCTTTTGTTCTCCCTCCAGGAGACCACCTACACAGTGTGTTTTCACAACAGCAGAGGTTCTGGAGCCGTGCAATTCAAATGCAGCAGGTTTCCAATACTCTAAACCCCAAGCCTGCGAAAAAGAAGAAAGCCACACAACAAAAACACGTTTGGCGAATGTTGAGTGCCTTCTAAGTGTGCAAAGGCTTCTGTGCATTATCCTGATACCATCCTTGCAGCGTCCCTGGAAGGGCAGTTGCATCACAACCCCAACACTGTAGCTGGGAAGCTGTGGCAATGCAAGACAGTGAATGCCACAGCAGAGGCCATATTCCCGGCGGGGAAGCCAGCCCCAGTCCACAGCTCCAGTCAAGACAGACTCCAGTCCACAAGCCTGTGGCAGGCACAGGAAGTAACACAGTCTGCACAGCTGTCCTGCAGGATGAAGGAGTCAATCCCAAGCCTAACAGCAGGTGCGTGTGCCACAGGCACAGCCATTAACCTCAGGGAGCTGGGGTGGCAGGCAGGGCTGAGCTGGCAGCTGGCTGAATACAAAGCTCGTCGCAGTACAAAGGAACAGGAGCAAAGTTCCAGAATGGAAGAACCAAGAGAGAAAAGGGTCATGTGGTCAAGGCGAAAAACAGGAGGCATCTTCCCAACTGGCTGGGCAACCAAGCGCCCATGCTTTCTGGCCCTGCTTGGAAGAGTTCGCTTTCCCAAGATGGGTGCCCTTCCAGGAAGCTGGAAAACCTGCACAAGTCAAGGGGAAAGCTCAGGGCCATTTCAGGCTGCCCAGAACACTTCAGGCACTTGCATGACGACTGCTGTAGGATTTGGAAGCAGAAGGAGGGGGGGCTGATGTGAAACTCAGTTATGGAGCTCCCACATCCCAGTCACTCGACATACTTAAAAGGGTATCTGACACTGTCGGAATGGGACTGTACCATGTCAGGGTGCAAGTGGGGGGACTGCAGGTTTGACTCTTCTCTACACATAGAAAAATGGCAACCCTTCCTAATGCGCTCTCTCGTTTTGAGCAACAAGAAGTGGTTTTACCAGGATTCCTTGAGCATGCAATAGTGCACCTTTGCTGGTGTGCCAGTGTAGTGACTGCGCTGAGAATCGGGACTTCCACAGTCCAATGCCTGCCTCTGCCCTGAAGTCTCAAGAGCTGGCCTTTGGCACTGCTCTTGGCTTCACTCTTCCCCAGCTGCAACACGGGGAGAATCGTAGTATATACCACCCACCCAGCAGAGCTATTCCAACTGGGGCCTGACAGCCCTGGCTCTGTCGGAAGGTCATAAGGCTGCTTTCTTTTCTCTGCCAAGGCAGCAGCACCATTTTTGGCTCTTGACTGTGTGACCCCTGACTTCAGGGCTGGGACCCGGACCTCCCCAAGACTTCACGCTTCCCCCTGCCGATTCACACTGTGCCTCTGCTTTTTAGTTCTATGGCTCCTCTGTGGGAGCGAGTTTGGTAACTGCTTTCTGCAGACAGCGCCAGAGTCTGCTGGAACCTCACCTGCGGTCCATTCCGCCACCAGTGTCTCTCCTGCTCTCTGACCCCCCTTCCTATACACGCCTTGCCACAACTTTGGGGTCCAGGCCAGGCCCAGCTGCAGAAAAGGCTCCTCAGGCTTGCGCTTGGGGTCACGCTCCCCTCTTGCAGGGGAGGCTCAAGACACCGCAGCACAGCTCCGCAGGCCCCGCCTGCCCGCAACAGGCAGGAGCGCGCCCGGGCGAGTCGCCCCAGCTGCGGCCAGGGCCGGGTCCCCAGAGGCGGGGAGCGCAGAGACGCGCGCAACGAGCCGCCTGCCTCTCCGGACGCCTCGTGAGGGGAAACCGCCCGCCGGCTCCGATGGGCAGCGCAGGCAAAGCCGGAGCCGGAGCGGCGCCGGCCACTCGCCCCTCCTCCACCCCGCGCGCAGGGGCCCTCACCGCGGCGTCCAGCTCCATGTCCACCAGGCGCACGTCGGGCCAGGGCTCGGCTCCCAGCTGGGCCAGCGGCATCGCTGCGGCGCGCCCGGCCGCCCCGGAGCACGGCTGCTGCTGCTGCCTGCTGCGCTCGCGCTCTCGCAGGGGCGGGGCGGGCCTGGCGCCCGGCAGCCGCGGGCAGGCTGCGCCCTGAAGGTGCCGCCGCGCAGGCTGGGCGCTTCCTGGGCGGGGTCGGGCACGCCGGGACCTCCCGCCGGCTCGGCCGGGGGTGGGCGCAGGTGAGGCGGAGCCTGCCCAGGGACTCCGCGGAGGCTCCGCCCGACCGGCCTCCGCAGCGGGCAGCGGGACGGGCGCGCAGGTGACCCGCAGGGCGCCCCGAGCCCGCCCGCCCGCCCGCGCTGCGCAGGGAGCGAGCCTGGCAGGCCCTCCGCGCGGAGCCGCCGGGCACTCGGCACACGTCGGGGCCGCCCAGCCCGCAGGAGCGGAGCCGGGGAGGGCCCCGCTGGCCGGGACTCCGGAGCAGAGCCGGCGCTGCCCTGGCGCGAGAACCTTCCCTGCAGGCCGCGGCCGCCCCGCCCCGCCCAGGCGCAGCCCCGACTCCACGCAGTCCTGCCCAGGTGAGGAGGGCAGCCGTCCACTGCGTCCGGGCCGCCTTCGCGCTCCTGTGGCCCCGATGAGGCTGGGGCCCTCGCTGGCACTTGCTGTGCCGGGCTGCCGGCTCCAGGTGATCAGTGACCGGGTGGCCCAGCGGGACCATAAGCAGGGCAGGCGCCATGACAATCCTGCAGCCGTGCTCCCAGTGTCGCCCCAGGCACCCACCTCGTGCTGTGCCAGGATACCTCCGAGGCTGATGCCACTCCTGCCAGGCTCAGTCCCACACGGGGCAGATGTGGGAACGTGGTGGGATAAGGAGGGCTCGACACCCCAAACTTCTCTGAATGACAGACCAGCCCCCCAAATTGGCAAACGCTGCTCCAGAGACCGCTGGCAGAGGACTTGGGAAAGGTGCAGGAGCAGTGGAGCAGGAGAAGGCACCAGAACACCTCCACTCCTGCCACCCTGGCCCTGCGGCACAGAAGGTACAGCACTCTAATCCACAACACACACACTCTAATCCAGCCATTTTCGCTGGTGGGCCACGGGAGTTTGGGAAATGTCATTTATGAGTAGGGCCACCGGGGACGTGTG
The DNA here is from genome assembly GCF_035046505.1 of Tiliqua scincoides. Lineage (NCBI taxonomy): Eukaryota > Metazoa > Chordata > Lepidosauria > Squamata > Scincidae > Tiliqua > Tiliqua scincoides. Next base: position 428,425 of record NC_089830.1, on the reverse strand, counting down.
CCTCCCACCGACAGCATGCTGTGCCTTGTCAATAGTCAAAAAACCAATGCTTTTAGTACCTCGTCGGTGTGCCATGAGACAAAAAAGGTTGAAAATCACTGGTCTAATCCATTACTGTACTGCAGTCCTCAAGCCTCATGTCATACACGCTTAGAGCGCCCACACAGGAGAAGTGTGATGACGGGAACTATGGAGCAAGAGCACAACGGGGGGGGGGGGAGGATCTTGCTCAAACAGTCCCTTCCAACATGTATGGCAAGAAACTCATGAACACTGAATGTCTTCTCAGAATTTGTATTGCAGGGACCCTGCCCCAGAAGGACTCCATGCGCAAACACCCAAGTGGAGCCTCCACTCCATCACCCCAACAGGGGATTCTGTGTTTCTTTGCTCTCCACAAGCAGCTGTCCAACAGGGGAAGGGGACACACAGACCTCCAGCTGGTAGCTGTGTGGACAGCGTGCCTGGCAGCAGTGACCAGAGTGATCCCAGCTGCTCCTCCATGGGGCTGCTGTCCTACTTGTTCCAGACAGGCCACCGTAGCTTTGCTAATGCCGTGACTGACAGTGAACTAACTGGTGCAGCCAGACCAGTGGCGTAGCTAGAGGGGGGCAAAACGGTAAGTACTGCAGGGGCTACAACATACTGTGTAAGCAGTCCCTCCCACTTGCCGCTGGAGCCATTCTGGACAGCAACACACAGGAGATGCTGTTTGGTTCATTGAGCGCCTGCACACTGCTGTTGCTGCCAGGAATGGTGAACATTTCCGTTCAGGTCTACATTGTGATATCTACGTTGCCTACATTTTTGTGCTAAGATATGCTGATCAAATCACACTGCTTTTTATAACCCAATCCTATTATGCCCAGCCCTGGAGGGGGGCAGGGAGGGGCAAAACTGGGCGTGTAGGGAGAGGGACGGGACGGGAAGCTGCAGGAGAGGGTGGATTTGGTAGCAATGGCGTGTGCCGGATCAGCCTCCCAACACCTTTCTCTCCTCAGACTTGTGCCAGTGAAATCTTAAGGAGACTCACTGCAGAGTGGAAGGGAGGCTTTCAGATGGGTAAGGAGTGGGATTTAAATCCCCTTCTGACACCGCCCAGTCCACACACCCCCACCGGATAAGCAAGCACCTTTTAAGCACAGCTGCACCACTGGGGGAGGAAAGAATAAGATTGGGCTGAAAGACTCTCTAGACACTGGTTCAAGGAAGGCATTACAGATCAGCTCTGGACTGGATCAGGAAAGGGCCTGCTCCATTCTGCCATTCCCTGGAATGATGGTGCTTCCCACCAAACGACACAGGGCCCATCCTATCTAGCTTCCCAATGCCAATGCAGCCCTGGGATAAGGGAGCATTTGTTCTCTTCCCTTGGAGACCTCCACGACTGCGTCCCCACTGCAGGATGCAGTGTACGCCCCTCTGGCACGGCTGCACCGGCACTGGGAACTTGGATAGGATTGGCCCTAAGAGAGGAGCTGCGGCCTGGAACCTTCACTGTGGCTCCCTCACTTGAGCAGAGACAGAACTCTCACGTCACGTGCGTTTTTGTCCAACTGGATGTTATGCAGTTTCGGTCATTGCTTGTTGTGTTGCAAATTTATGCTCACACTTCTGATTCTCTCCACAGGCTCAAGGCTTCTGCCAAACAGTGCCTCCCCCTTCTCCCTTCCCTTCCCTCTCAGTTTGGCCTGCTTTCTCTCCTGCTGTTCCAATGTACAACAGCGTGCACATTGGAACAGGTTATAAAGGATCAAGGCAGGCACCTGCTTCTTTCCAGAGGGATGTCCGCTTTCCCCAGAGTTGCTCTTTCCCCAGCACTTGTTCCCATGGCCCTTCACTCTTTCAGCCATTTGAACAAAGGAGGTAGCGACTAATTAGTAAATAATATTTTGAATCCTATGTAAAGGGGCGCACTGCACTGACACAAGATTAGAAATGGGCCAGAAGCACTGCCGTTGGTACCTGTGGACGGAACTTTTTTGAAGTGAAATTTGTTTGGGCAGGCGATGCCAGTGGCTCTCAGCCTTCAAGCTGATGGCCTGAAAATAAATAATAGGTGGATTAACGAATCCAGCTGCTTTGCCACTGCCCAAAACTATCTGTCACTGAAAGAAGAGTGTCGCAGCTTTTCTGCACCTGCCCTGTGGTGTAGTACAAACTACTGCAAGAGAAGGAACTGTGGAGCCCTGCGGGGAAGGACCGAACTGTTGCAGGATGTTGCTGGTCACCGAAACAGCAGTAAGGACGAAGGAAAAGCCCTTCTGGATTCATGCTTCCTACACCAAAAGGCCTGGCCACAGTGGATGGAGACTGCTGGGCCCCACCCTGTTGAGGACTGCCCCCGTGCCTGCGGAGGAGAGTCGTAGCAGAGGGAGCAGTAGGCGTAAAGCCTTACGTGGCTCCCTTGTCGTCTGTGCCATGAGGTCATTATTACCCAAAGCCTGGAACTTGACAGCCCAAGCCTCAGCAGGACTGCTCCGAAGTAAATCCCATTGTGTTTAATGGGATCTACTCACAGGAAACTGTCCATAGGATTGTGGCCTGATTCTCACCCAGGTGACCCCCAAACACCCAAGAGATTGACGTAGCTCCATGAATTTTACACCAGCAGGCACACAGGAGGGAAGAAAAAACCTTGCAGCCCGTATGGGCACAGTCAGATAAGTAGTGGTGCTCTCATTCGACCCTCCAGTGCTCGCTGTTTGCTTTTCAATGCTCTGCTACTTCCATATGCTTTGAACACCTCCGCCACGGAGTCATCCACGCTTTGCATAAGGGATGGGCGTTTCAGTGAATTTTTGGGTATGCCAAACTTTGGGGTTTCCTCCATAGGGCAAAAAGAGCGGACAGTTCCCTGGTCACCTGCCTCACAGGATGCCACCCCTTCTTACATAGGTGTTTCTGTTTGGCTGGGAGCGAGTGGCTTGGAGCAAGCCCTGGACTGAATCCCAGCCCAGCAAAGGGGAGCATGTGCTGCCATCAACCAGCTTGTGGTTTTCATGCTGGCAAAAGTGGACACACTTGTCAAAGGCATCTATTAAAGGGGGCAATGAGGTGAAGGTCACACAGGGACCTGTGGAGATGGGGAAATCTCCACCCAGTGCTGCTTGACTAAACCCAGAAACACTTTTCTGTCTCCAGCCTCGTTTTGCTTATTTAATTTCTCCAGCATGGTCTGAAACTCATTTTTTCACCTGCTGTCGTTGAAGAGCAGTTTCCTTTTTGTCTGCCGCTTTCATTCCAAAGCAGGTTATAAATCCAGTGATTCTGCCCCAGGGCCTTCTCTGAAAGGGCACCTCCAGTGTGTGGTGCTTCCTAGACCAGAGTTTGCACAGTTGGAGTTGGACAAAGTGGTAGAAAGGGGCAAAGAGGCAGGTGATCTCCTCCCAGAATGATGGGGCCTGCAGTTCCTGGGAATCTGGCAGTGCTGGAATGTCAGGCATGTGCAGACCACCTCCCCCCTGCTCTGTCCGTGAACGGAGAGGCAGCCTCTGGCCTCTGACTGGAGAATTTCCTTCCTGTTTGGGCTTCAGGGCTGGGCAGTGTTTGGAAATGAAGCCAGACCCCTCACTGCTCAAGTATTTCCATCGAGAAAAAGGGAACTCCCTGGTATGGGGAGGAGAGGGAAGAATGAAGGAGGCCGCAGCCATGACAACCAGCAGTACAGTCTCTCTTGCCCGTGGTCCTCTTCTCTGATTGGCTATGCTCCCGTCAGAGTAGGGTCCCTTTTCACTCCATGGATGTCCAGGACTTGTGGCTGTGCTCCGGCCACACATCTCACACTCTACCTTTCCAACTACATGACCAGTTAAGAGCAGCAAGTTCAGTTAACACATTTTTCAAGTATCTATGAAAAAGTGTCACCAGCTTAGGCAGTTGTCTGGTGTTAAGTGAGACAATTCCTTAAAAAAAGGAAGAGCAGGCAGAATGTGGTTTGGAGTCTCAGCATCTCGGGTCTTGTTAATCTTTGTAATGCAGCAAACGAGAGCCAGCCCAAGGGGTTGAAGAGGCCTGCCAAGTGCCGCTCCTCCTCATCTCGCGATGTGTCAACCTCTCTCCTTCTCTCACTGCCTGGATTGGGAGAGGAAGGGGGGCCGAATGAAAGGGGAAGTGTGGAGGAGAGTCTGCTACTCTAGCCCACCACTGTGACTCTTTGAGACTTCCCATACAGCTTTGTCCCGCTCTCTCTTTTCCAATCCAGGGGGGAGGAGGAACAATGGAGGCAGGTGGGTGGACAAAGATGGGCACGATGCAGCCCCTGCCAAACTCCTGTTGGATGCATGGATAGGCCAGGCCTGCAGCACATGACCGCCAATTTTTGTTGGTTGTTGTTTGTTTTGAACATGAGATTGCACAAAAGGCCTGTTTGATACAACTACTGTACTCATATTACTCTTATTCTAGCACCATCACTGTGCATCGCTACATATGAACGTCCAAAAAAGATGCCTCACGGCCTCTCTGCCATGGGGCACTTAGGGTGCAGTCCTAACCCCTTATGTCAGTGCTTTCCAGCAGGGCCTAGGAGAGGGGGGTAAAGGGGGTAATTTGTACCGGGGCCCAGGGTCAGAAAGGGGGCCCAGAAAGTTCCTGGGATCTGACAATTTCCTGTCTCACCTGAACTTGCTGATGGGCTCTGCATCAAGAAGGCTAGTAGGCCTGGACTTCAAAGACTATTGTGGCTGTCAGCACCCTCCCCCTATCCTATTCCCCCACCCCCGTTCTGCTGCCCCCATTGCGCCCCTCCTCCTTTGGGAAGGGGCCCAGAAGAAACTTTGTACCCCCTGATAAAATTCCTCTCATAGACCCTGCTTTCCAGCACTGACATAAGGGCAATGCAGCTGTGGGGGAAGGGAACAAACACTCCCTGACTTTGAGGAGGCCTCCCTGAGTGACACCCAACTGCAGGATGCAGCACCCGTCCCATGGGCACCTAGAAAGCACTGACAGAAGGGGTTAGGATTGCACCCTCACTGTCTAGCACAGGACACTGAGGGTGCAACAGAGAAGCAGAAGAGAGGTGGAGGCCATGGTAAATGGGGAAGAACCTGCATTTATTACAGGTGCAGGTATTTCAGCCTGGTTACAGGAGGCTGTGGGGCAGAGAACTTGTGCCAGAGGTTTCACGAAAAATGTGGGATTTGAAGGGAAGCAGTTCTAGGCATCGGGGCAGCAAAGGTGGAGTAATGCGAGGAGCGATTTGGGCAGTTGGGGGTGGCAGAGCTGAAAGAGAGACCATTATGGCAGGCAGTGGCAGCCCTGGGCAAAAGCCAGTGGCATGCGCCCTCCGTTGTTCTGTTCCTTAAACCAGTGTAACATGGGAATGCTGGCAAGGAATCAGAGTTAAGCAGGATAGGAACCAGTGTGTGGCATCTAATTGGAAAGAGCTGAGAGTACTGTACCTGCTTCCATGTCCGGATGGAATTTGGTATTCAGCTACACTTTTTGCCTGAGCAAAGTAAGGAGAGTCTTACTTTAACCAGCTGATTTGGCATTCTCTGTAACATAATCATTCCTTGGACATGAATCCATGTGCAGGTTCAGACAATAGCTCTGAACCACCCCATTCCCACACATGGCTGCAAAATGAAGCGATTCCTGCAGATTCCCCCCCCCCCAACACAATGCAATGCAATGTACAGCCCAGTCCTATGCAGCGACAGCACAAAGGATGCAGGACTGCTGCACTTGTGGGGGCCTGCAGGACCCCCACATTCAAAAAGAACAGGATTGGGCCATTAACCAAGGATGCCCTATTAAAATCTCCAGGATTGCTCTTGGCAGCTGCCTGGAGACTGATGCCGACTCCTGGCAAATCCAAGCCAGTCCTGCAGAGGAGGCAAGGCAATCGCTGCCTGTGCTTTAAAGGGAGTCAAGGAAGCTGCAAAACAACCGAAATTCAATATCTAGCAGGGCCTGCAATCAAGGGAGGCAGCGGAGACAGAGCCTCTTCTGTCCTGTCCTGTTCTGCTCCAATGAAAATGGCCCCAGAGCCTTTTGTGCCTCCAATTAAAATAGCCTCACCTATAGAGACTGGAGCTTGCAGCAGTGACAGCTCACCTCCCCCTGATTGTTATGTTTTGCAGCTTGATCTTCTTGACTACCAGTATATATAAGAGCAGCCTTTCAATCTTGCTGAGAAACTCCCCCACCTGCTTATGCCCCTACAGGGCACCCTCAGCACTTCACTAAGGCAGGGAAGCCATTTTCCTGCACAAACTGTGAGGCATACTGAATTCTCCTGGCTCCTGGAGACTTGAGAACATCACGCCGCCCCACCCCCCACACACACATCATCACATTGCTCCACACCTGCACCGGACACGCCCACGCCATTTTGGAGCCAAGGGAGAGCGGGTAGGCTCAATTTGTGGCGCTTGCCACTTCCAGTGATAAAATACCCCCAATCACCAGGAGTGCTGCAGAGGGGGAGTGCATTGCCCTGGTAGTCCTCCCCTGCACATGCCACCAGCCCCCTGTTGCCCCCAGCAGCCTGGTACCTAGGCCACCCGCTTCATCCACTACTGGTGAGGCTAATCTTGTATCTTATGATGCATGCAACAAAAAGAGCCTTTGGTGTGCTGACAAGACCCCAGGAGCATGATGCAGCCTCCCCTGCTGCAGAGCCACATCTCCCCGGGCACTGACTTTGCGGGCTGCTGGGGAGTGTTTTCCATATTTCGGCTGCTGCCCAGACCTGCCTCAGAAGGCCCTGGCATTTCAGACTTCTGCTGTGAACTCATGTAGGGGCAAACACCATTTTTTTTAAAGCCTCACAAAAGAGAAAAACACAAAGGGTGTTGGCCAAAAGTATTTCCCAGCTGAAACTTCTGCTCTGTCTCAAAGTATGACATCAGCACCTAGCAAAAATCAAAATAATCCAAGCAAGGTGCCATTTGCATGGCAAAGCAGGAATAGACACCCCGAAGGAGTTGCTATCAGGACCCCCTAGTTTGCCTTGAACAAGAAGCTGTGAGGAACAGGGAGCTGGGGTGGAGGCCCACATCTTCTGGGGGACAGCTCCAGAGGTGGAGAGCCTGAATTTCTCAGAGGACGTGGGGTTGTCAGGTGGCAGAACAGACTCACTGAGACGGGTGGCAAGCGGTTCAGAACCAGCATTATCAATCTTCTCAAGCGGTTAAAGCACAGCCTGAGAGCCCAATCCCTATGCATGCCTACTAGGATTTAAGTCCCATTATAGTCAATGGGGTTTATCCCAGGAAAGTGTGGCTGGGATGGCAGCCTCAGAGCCCTACCCTATGCATGTCTACTCAGGAGTAAGTCCCATTACTGTCAATGGAGTTTATCCCAGGAAAGTGTGGATAGGATTGTAGCCTCAACTGCCACGAGGTGCCAACTGTCAGGTGCCACCCTACCTGTTGGTGGAGACTTACCACCAGGTAAGCCTCACCGCCAACTGCCAGCTCTTTCCCTCATGCCCAACTGCCAAGCCAAAGCCCCTCATGCAGGGCTGGCCCTCCTTCTGTCGGCAGCCTTGGAAGGTTCTAGAATGTTCCTGGCAAACTGTCTTAACTATAGTGCTGCACCTCGAACCAAAGTTTTCTGTCTGGTCCTGACTCTTCTTAACCCTACCATGTCACTCCCCCCCCCATTTTTATTGGGGTTCTGAAGTAAAATGTCACCATTTAACTCTGAGGTAAAAACATTACCCACTGCCACTGTTCAAGAGGCCAAAGCGAAGGCACACCCTTGTCCATGTCGAAGAGCCAGTGGCATAGCTGGAGGGGGAGCAAAGCACTAAGTTTTGTAGGGAGTCTCACTGCAGCGTGCAAGGGGCCCTTCGCCCTCCCCTTTGGAGCCATTCCCGCCAGGGGGAGCAAAACGGAGGTGTATGCATTTTTCCCAGTGTTGTCCTGGTGTCGTCGTTGCAGCCATTAGTGAATGGACTTCTCTGCCAGCAGAACTGTTGCACTGCTGTACGCAGAGATCCAGGGGTGAGTGTGGAGGATAGGATTGGGCAGTAAGTCATTGCTCCTTGTTTAGGTATTCATGGGACTGGAGCACATCTTCATAAATCAGGCTTTGGACTGTTCCTTGGCAAGTGTTCCCAGCCTCTTTCTCCATTTTCCCCGCAGGCAAAATGAAGGGTCAAAACACTTGCTTTTCATTTAGCTTGATCTTCAGTTGTCCTTTCCACTTGGTTCTGCAGGGTCTTTTGCTCCCTCTCTCCCGTCACAGAAGTGAAGTGGTGAGAAAAGGTCACAGCTGATGAGCTGCTGGTTTTACAGTCAAGAGGCAATTTCTACGCTGTTATTTATTTTTCATGTGATTAAAAAACATGCCTTTAGGCTGCCCTTAAAAATCCATGAAGGCAGTTCCAGGAAAGCACAGCACACTGAATGCTGAACTTAAGAGAACTGCTGGGGAGAGAACGCAGTTCAGTGGGATGACACAAGCAGGGCCAGCCCATCCAGGAGGTCCACTGAGGCAGTCGCCTTAGGCAGCAGGTTGATCGAGTGCATCCTCCCCTGTCTTCCCACTCATCTCCACTGTTCCTCCTTGTCTTCCCACTCTCTGGATTGGCACAGGAAGTGGGGGACTGAGTGGAAGAGGAAGTGAGAAGGAGAAGGAAGTGGAGGGTAAGAGCACTGGGTAATTTTTCCTCTCCTCCACTTCCTTTTCTGCTCTGACCCTCTCTTTCTATGCCAATTGAAGGAGTTTTGGCTGGCACATCACCAGATAAGGGGTGGGGCAGTAGTTGGCATGCTGTCTCAGATATCAGGAGGGCTTCGGCCAACCCTGATGTCGCATTCATGGCAGACCCCCCTGTGGAGGGCTCGGTGGAAGGAGTTACTGCCAGGGAGAATTGGGCCTCCAAAGATTTCTCTGCCAAAGAAATTGCAGAGGCTTAGGAAGTGGTCTGCACCAACAGTTTATTCCCGTGAGGTTCCTTACATTCATCTGGCCCCTGTTACATCACAGGAGCCAGTGCACTGTCCATTCACCAAGATCCATGCCTGTTCCACCTCACAGGTGCTGGGGCTTGCTGTCTTTCAGGTCCTGCTGGCAGTGGCTACATGTGCTGTAACCCCACTGGGGGTGGTCTGGGAGAAGCCCCTGGCTGGTGCTGGAGCATGTTAGTGCTGATGGCGATTGCCTTGTGGCTGGCTGTGGAGCAGCTGGTGCTTCCCAAGGTCTGGCTTGGACTGGGGAGACTCCTGTCCTAGGGAGCTGGAGGGGAAGTGGCCCTTACACCCTGCCTGGGGCAGATCATGACTAATTCCTCTTGCTTTACCATAAATCTGTGAATTGGTCCCTTCTGAAGCCATCCAAGCCGGTTACCACCAGCACATCTTGTGGCAATGAATTCCACAGACCAATTATGCAACGAGCAAAGAGGTACCTCCTTTTCTGTCTGTCCTACACTTCCTGCCAATCACTTTCATTGGCTGACTGCTGGTTCTACTGCTGTGCATGAGAGGAAAGCTTCTCTGTCCTCACACTCTGGGCCATTTAAATTTTCCAAGGTAAAAAGCCCATAACGTTGTAGCCCTTCCTCATGAAGAAGGTGCTTCGGCCCTCCTGTCCTTTTGGTTGCCCTCTATTGCAGCCAAAACACACAATCCCCTTCTTGAGGCGTGGCAACCAGAACTGGATGCAGTATTCCAAATGTGAATACACCATGGATTGGTATATGGGCTTTGCAATGGTGGTAGTTTTATTCTCAATCCCTTTCTTAATGACCTGTTGTAGGGAATTTGCCCTTATCACAGCTGCTGCATACTGAGTCAACTTGTTCACTTGGCTCTCCAACACAACCCAAGGTCTCTTTTCTGGTTAGTCACCAGCGGCTCAGACCTCATCAGTGCATTCAAGAAAGTGAGGATTTTTTTGCACCAATGCCCAACATTTTACCCCCAGCAACCTGCTGGTGACTCTATTGAGGGCCCAATCCTGAACAGTGCGTGCCAGCTTACCACTTGCAAATCAACAAGAGGGTCTACAACAGCTCCCCCACGTCCAACCCAGTGAGGTGTGCTACCTCACAATCCTTCCTGTACTCCCCTCTCGCAGGGGCACAACCATCCAACTTCCCTCACCCCCTCTCACAGGAATGCAGGTTATCTCACTCTTATATCCCCCCAACTCAAGTAACAGGCTTCAAGGGACAAGGACGAAAGGGGAGGGCCCCTTCCCAAACAACTCCTAGAAAAAGCAGCTGAAAGGGTGACCCCTTTCCGTGCTGTTGACAGAAGCCTTGCTTAATTGCGCTGATCATAGACTGGGGGGGGGGGCTCATTCTTCTTGCCACTTTGCTTTGGGGGAGGGTGCTATTCAGGGCTACATTTCCCCTCGTGGTGAAATGGCCAGTCACCACCAGCTCAGATAATAGCTGGCTATCAGAAACATACAGACACTCCTTGAGGTTAAACGGATTTATGCTCCAGCATGATCAGGCTGGAGTGGCAGCCACTCCTGACCACTCCATGATGGGAAAACTTCAGATAAAAGGGTGATCAGGTAGATCCAAATCTAACCTAGTCATATTTGCACTGCAAAGGCTGCATTCATGTTTTTATACTACTGTGCGAATCGTGGCTTCCTCAAAGTATCTGCTTGGTGAGATACTAAGAATTGCCAGGGATCCTTCATTTCCCATCACAGACCTACAAGAGGGAAGTAACAACCAAAACAGCATAGATGTGGATACTCTCTCCCACTCCAACAACAGGATCATTCCAGAGCTTGTTCCAGGCAGTGGTCTCATTGCTTGTTGGCACCCCCCTCTGACCGAACAGGGGATGGCCGCACACCAAATCAAGCTATCTAAGCATGCGTTAAAGCCATGACCATTTTTTAAACAGCCTCTCAAACAAAGTTCATGTCTAGTCACTGGTCCTGCAGAAGGAAGTGCAGGGGGTGGCAGCATTTGTAACCAGAAGAAGTGTTCTGGTCCATTTAGGCTTTACTCCTTTTGGCTTTGCAAACCTAAGTGAAGCAGGAGCCACTTTCATCCCACTCTGTTGACTTCAGGAGATCGACATCAGTCCAACCACAGGGAGGGGACTTGCCCACCTCCATTCCTTGAGAGAAAGGCAGTAGTGGTGAAAAAGGCAAATGCTGTTCTAGGAATCATTAGGAAAGGGATTGAAAACCAGGTGCTGCACTGACAAGATGGACTTTGTCCTGATGCAGCAGAGCTGTGATATTCTCCATCTTCTCTGTAAAATGCTGCATTCCTCAAAGGGCAGCAGGATAAGAGTCTGCTGAAGTGGTAGACCTGCTCGCTCTCATACCTGTCTTGTCAAAGGCTACTTCCAAGAAAGGTTGAGTTTCCCCAAGATGATGGTTACCTGCATGCTTCTCCCGTCCTTGGGCTCCATGAAATGGTGCCAGCCTGCAATTTATGTTGATTCCCAAAGTCCAGCTATGCAGAATTTATTGCCATCTGTGTTGATTCCTTCTAGTTCAGTGTTTCTCAAACTGTGGGTCAGGACCCACTAGGTGGGTCTCAAGCTCATTTCAGGTGGGTCCCCATTCATTTCAATATTTTATTTTTAATATATTAGACTTGATACTGCACTTGGGGAAATATTACAGATCTCTACTTTTAACAGGCTACTATGTATATGCTTTTAACAATGATAGTAAATGGGACTTACCCCTGGGTAAGCATGGGTAGGACTGCTAAAAATTTTCCTGCTTGATGATGTCTCTTCCGGTCATAACATCACTTTCAGTGGGTCCTCCTGACAGATTATTATTCTAAAAAGTGGGTCCTGGTGCTAAAAGTTTGAGAACCACTGTTCTAGTCCACATGGGCAGTAAACAGCCAGCCCCCCCTCCCAAGAGGCTGCTGATTGGAGGGCTGCTATTTTGAACAGGCAGTGATCTTGCTAAACCTCTGGGGGTTAAACAACATGTTGCATTACACACAGTCCCAGTCCATAGTCCCAATCCCCCCATTAGGAAGTCAGGTCCAAGCATGTGCTTGGCAACAACATACAGTTCAGCCCAGAACTGTGTCAAAGAGGCTGACATCTTTCATTCTTTCAGCTTAGGGCCCAATCCTACCCCATTTCCAGTGCCGGTACTGCTGTGCCAATGGGGTGTGTGCAGCATCCAGTGGTGGGAAGGCAGTCACAGAGGCCTTCTCAAGGAAAGGGAACATTTGTTCTCTTAGCTTGGGGCTGCACTGCAACTGCCTGGTGCTGGAAATTTGAATAGGATAGGATTGAGCCCTCAGTCATTTGTGCCGCCTTGTCACGCAATACACAGCTATCACAACAGAGGAATGTATTCTGGGTTATCCTCATTGACAAGAAATGAAAAGGGCAGTCTGGAGGGGGGGGAATCTATTTCCTACTCTTGTTCATATGCCACCTCCTTGTCCAGGAGAGGGAGGGGCTACCTCCCACAAGGGGCTACTCACAAGACAAGGCATTAGCCTTTGGGAGGTGTGGGCATCCAGGTAGTTCTCTGATTGCTTTGGACCCTTCTTCACAATGAAGAAGTTGCTCCTCGAGTGGCATAAGCAAAGCACCATTCCAGGTGGACAGAGTGCAGCACTGGGGCTTATGTTGCCCCTTTAAAAAACATCCACCTCCAGGCAGAGCTCTGAAGACCCTACCTGTGTGCAGGAGCCTGAGGTCACAAGTCAGGGAGCGTACCCTCATCCTGCAAGGCTTTGCACACATCAGAAATGGTCTGAGACAGAGCAGGTGGGGGTGTGTGCACACAATTACAATTACCTGTGGTATCCTATCCAAATAAACACAACCTAGATCTTTTCTGGTCCTGAAACAATGTTGGAAGAAAGATGTCACAGACCCTTAAATGAAAGAAAAAGACAAGTTCACAACATACAGTGTTCTATGCAACTGAGAAAACTCACACGTATATGAGACGCCACCATCACTGGGTGTACACGGGCTCTCCTTTTTTCACTCAATGGACTCATTACAGGGCTCTTCACATTTTTATGAGTCAATTACATTTGCCACACCAGCATTTGGTGTGCTAAACACACCCTCCTGAGAGGAATATCCACCTCTCCAACTGTGCAGTGAAAATGCTTCAGAAAGTGGCAGCGCCTTATAGTGCAATCGTATAAATATCTACTCAGAAGCAAGCCCCATCAAGTTTAATGGCACTTACTCCCAAGTAAACATGCATAGAATTGCTGCCTTAGGGTCCAAACCTACTTAATTTTCCAGTGCCAGTACAGCTGTGCCAATGGGATGTGCATTGTGTCCTGTGGTGGGGAGGCAGTCGCAGACACCTCCTCAAGGTATGGGAACAAGGCAGGAGGTCTGGTCTAGAGGGTAGAGCCTCCATTAGCTTGAAGATAACATCTGAAGGTCGCCAGTTCGAGGTCACCAGCAGCTCTGTGAATGGTGAGACCTTGAAGCAGCTGACAAGCTGAGCTGAGTTTTCCACCTGCTCTTTAGTGTGAGCGAAGAAGCGTCTTGGCTGTCCTTCAAGTGAGAGATGAAGGAGCTGCTTGCCATCCAGCGTGGGAGGCAACTGGGGGCCAGATCCGTCTGAAATGTTGTTTGGTTCTTGAAAGACAGAACCTTTCTGCAATTATAAAAACTCCCTCAGGGGTTTAGAGAGAGCCTGCCTGTGTGAACCGCCTTGAATAAAGTCAGAGGAGTAATTGCCGCACCAGTGCTGGAAAGTTGGATAGGATTGGGCCCTTAGTAGCTTATGCGCCTATGCACTGCATGTCTGCAAATGCTAATATGAGCTCCACCAATCTAAAATGCGTCTCTTTGCCCAGATAGCATGGAAATCAGCATATCTAAACAGGGTTAGGAGAAGCCACTATCCAACCGAGCTTTTTGTACTGATTTGGTTTCTGTTAATTGATTCATTTTCCTGGTTTTGCTCCTTTTCCATACAAGCTCACCTCAGGGACTTCAGCTATTATAAGTAATTGCAATTAAAGACAGAAACATACAAACCAATTACAATACCCAGGAGAGCTGCAGTCTGAACTCTTATGGCTTATGGATTCAAAAAACCGGTTCACTGTGTGAGAGGGCACTCTAGAGCAGCCATTTTCAGCCACTGTGCCATGGCACACTGGTGTGCCGCGAGTGGTCCACAGGTGTGCCACTGGAATTTGGGGGAAAGTCATTTATTAACAGGGCCAATGGGGATGTGAGCTGCCCACTGGCAGCCTGGTGTGCCTTGTCAGTGGTCAAAAACCTGGTGGTGAGCCTTGACCATTTTACCTTGTCAGTGGGCCCTGAGATGGAAAAGGTTGAAAATCACTGCTCTAGAGTAATTCTGCTCCTGGGGTTTTCTGGGAATGACACCTTAGACAGTCCCTCATTTTACTTTTTCAAACTTTGAAATTTGTCATGGCTGTTTGAGACCTTTGTTGACCCATGGTGGAGGCTCTGGGATATCGTGTAGTACTTTTAACTATTCTTATTTTTGATCCTAATCAGAAAGGGATCTCTCTAAACCTTTAGGAGCCTGTGGAGCACTGAGACAAAAATCGGACTCATTGTGGCTGAGCGTGGTCTGGTCTCTGCCCTCCCTGGTGGTCTGTCTCCCAAGTGCCCCCCCCCACAGACCACCAAAGAGGGAAGAGAACAGATCGCCTACAGCCACAACTGACACTTCAGTGGCTGTGGGTGATCCGTTCTCCGCCCTCTTTGGCGGTCTGTGAGAGATTGCTTGCTTGGTGAGACACTGGGAGTGATCAAAGGCAATTTTTTTTCCTGAGACCTTGCGTACCATTTCTCAGGGTCTCACGGACCACAACCACAGGCTGGGAGCTAGTGCTCTAAACAGAGAGGGATACTTCCAGATAATGCTTTTAGAAAAACAAAATTTCCTACATGTGAGTTCCTGTTCTGGGACGAGGAAAGGGGACATTCCTGCCCCTTTGGGAATGCCTCTTCCATCACTAGGAGGCAGTGCTAACAAATCACAACGTCACATGGAAGGCATCCTGTTCCCCAGGTGGGACTTGGCGAGAAGGAAAAATCCCTTGGTTCTCATAGGCACCATGGAAAGACGCCCAAGTTAAAGCTGTACTAAACACATCGAAAAAGGGAAAGGAAAAGTATGAGAAAAACACAGACATGTAATAAAGATAATTCCCCACCATGGCTGTAAAGACAGACAAGTGCAAGAAATGAGGAAACGTTGCAACCACCCCACATGTAGCCAATCACCCATGACAGAGCCTGATTTTGGAGGTGGGTGGAAAGCCTCCTTCCTCTTCCCAAAACAGAATTCATGGGTAAGAAATTCCATTTTTCTTTGGTACAGGAAGGGGGCATTTCTAACCCCTTGGAATGTAACAGAGCAATCCTCATTGAGGGTGGCTCAGGCAATGCTGCCTAGGCTGTTAGTATCTTCTGCAAAGCCCATCTGCCAGGCCTCTGCTGAAGTTGATAAGTGCAATGCCTTGTGAAAGTATGCACCAGTGACCACGTGAATTAGATTTCTGTTAATGAAGAGAGGCCATCAAAGGCTGCTGGTATTGTTGCCCTTCTCAAGGAATGTGCTGTAATACTCTCTGGAGGAGCCTTTCCAGTGACTCCATAAGCTAATTCTATACATGCCTGCAGCCAGAGGGATAGGGTCGTCACTGAAACTTTCCTGCCCATGGTGGAACCCTGAAAAGTTATGAACGAATCCTGAGACTATGGGTGTGCACAGTGTAAAACCTCAGGGCTCCTCACACATCCATGGTGTGCCATGCCTTTTCTCTAGTGCTGAAGGGCAGAAGGAGAGGAGAATCAGCTACTCTACCCTGTGGAAATGTGAATTCACTTTTGGTATGAAGGAGGAATCTGTTCTCAACGCCATCTTCTTGTGGAAAAATGCATAGCTCAGAATTGACTCCCAATTGATACCCATGAGATCAACTTCTGGCTGATGTAATGGCTACCAAAAAATATAAAAAATCTTATGTAGTTCCTTTAATGGTGTGGTGGCTAAGGAAGGACCCAAGTGGGCCAATAGAATGCGGTTAAGGTCCCAGTTGGGGAAGCTATGTATCTGCAATGGATTTAAGAGCCACCCCTTCCAGGAAATGCTCAATGTGAGGGTGACTCAAGAGGCTAGCTCAGGTTCCTCCTCCCAGCATTCCACTGAGCACTACTACCTGCCTTTGAAGGGTGTTCATGCTAAGGCCCTGACCCAGGCTGCCCTGCAGGAAGTCCAGGATCTGTCTAACATCAGGTTCTTGCACAGAAACCCAACTGCCAGCTCTTTTTCTCACACCCAACTGCCAAGCAAAAGCCCCTCAGGCAGGCCTGGCCCTCCTTTTACAGGCAGCCTTGCAAGGTTCTAGGATGTTCCTGGCAAACTATCTTAAGCCATTTCTGCCCAACATTGCACACACGCAAAAGGGACCAAATGTGTACCTGTAGGCCTGGCAAAAGATGGGTTAACTGCAGAGCTACACCTTAGAAGTTCTCTGTATGGGCCTGACTCTTCTTAAACCTTTCACATTAACACCTCCCCCCCAAATCTTATTAGAGTTCCTGGTTACAATGTCACCATTTTACATGAAGACGTTGCAGCCTTCACAAATGGAATTGTACCCAATGGACAAGCTCTTGGCAAGATACCATCATGCCCAGAAGCCATGCCAGCACCATGATGTCCACCTGTTTCGCTACCCTGAGCAATTTCAAGAACATCTGTTATCTCAGTTGACAAGAGTCCTGGAACCAGTTTGTGTCCATATTGAACCCAAAGTGTTACACAGCCTTTGATGGAATGAGAGAACACTTGCCTGTGTTGATCACAGATCTCTTGCTTTCCAGGCAATCCACCATTATCTGTACATCCCCAAACCCCCAAGTGCTGGATGAGTACCTAATCAGGACATCATCCCTGGTAGGGATAGAGGAAAACCCCTCTAAGTCACAATAGTTTGCCCACTCCAATTCTGCTACCTTCTGGAAGGCCTCAGGAAATGGCACTACCACAGATTTTACCAGTTCTGAGGAAAAAGTAACTTGGAAGAGGATGGCATGAAGTCCCTGGGCGGACTGAAATTTAATGCTTGAATAGCGTCATCCGGTATTTGGGAGGGAATAGGTGAGGAGTCTATCCACATTTTCCCCTGGGGCATTGCCATTCTCCCCAGCCAACTCCCAGTCATCTTTGGCTGAGCCCAAGCAGGATGATGATTCAGAGCGCAGTGGATCCATTGCCCAAACCTCCCTTGCCTTGGAGGACTACCAAGTCTTAGTTTTGGCACAGAAGCAGGGTTGTGAGGACTGAGATTTCTCTCAAATCTTGACCCTGCAGGTTTGGGGATCCCTGCTCAAACTGGACTGGCTGGGACTAGTGGGTGATGAGGGACAGCTGGAGGATCTTGGGTGCTTGCTTTTGGCTCTCTGATGGTTGCAGTTCTGTGCTGGCAGCCCTTGCCTCCACCCTCTCTGTGACCATATCCTTGGATCCACTGGAGGATCTGGGACTGAGCTTGGTTCTCTATTTTAACTAGAAACCAGAGCTGAGAACCCCCAATTGCACCAGAGATAGGGGGTGTGGAGAATCCAACCCTTGGGAATGTTCTCCAGCCCCCCAAGGAATCATTCACAAACGCCATGGCTGCAGTACGCTTACTAGAACTTGTGTAGCCACTTTCACTCCTCAGCAAGGCTGGGGTTTCTAAAGATGGTTCTCAACCCAAACCATCAGATAAATAGGGTGGGAAGGGGAGCTAAGGCTTGAGAGCACTGGGCAGGGCCCAAGGTGAATTGTGCTACAGCACAAGCCCTGCCAGACCCAACTAGGCCAGCTGGGATAGGTAAGATGAGGCCTGTGAACACCTGGCTTTACCAATCCATCAGAGGAGTCATGGTGAACCAGACTCTCCTGGGTCTCAGTGTGTAAGTGGACCAACCAGGTGCGTGCCATTCTGATGTTTAAACTAGACTGCACTTGACTGACACTGCTTTGATGCGCAGACTGCCTGGTGCTGTGTTTCGGTTCTGAGGCCTCTCACCTCCCTCACAATTCTAAAGCACTAGCTGCAGTGGCAGCTTGAGGAGTCCTTGCTCCCTCCTGTCCCTTGAAGGGCCCCGTGCCCCAACTATCCTGGACAAATTGACAGGGAAGGAAAAACGGAGATTACTGCCGAGACACACGACTCAGCAAGCTGGTGAGTTTCCCACCAGAGGAAGGGCTGGTGTGGGGGTGGGGGGCTATCCACATGGTTGAGTTCATAAAGGCTCACCAGTTCAATGAGACACCACATGGAGCAAAAACTAGCACTTTATAGTTGGAATTAAGAGAACATATGAAAAATAAAGGCCATTTCACCACAAATAAATTATTTATTTATTTATACAGGTATTTATATACCGCCTTTCTTTGGTCGTCAGATTTCTCCTCAGACTTTAATCCAAGACGGTTTACACAGGCAGCCTGTTCTAAACCCCTGTAGGGATTTTTACAATTGAATAGTTCTAGTCTTTCATAGAACTCCTCCTTCCAGCTTAATTCTTTCCCAGTCTGGCCTCTCTCTGGCCCTTTGCCTCCCACACTCCACTTGACGGCAACTCCTCTCTGCCACCGAGGGTCAGCTCATCAGTATATCAGTGTGTCGTCAGTTCTTGGGTACTTCCGGTTGTTTCGAACTGGCAGCCTCAGATCTTCAGGCATACAAGGTGGCAGCTCTACCGAGCCAGACCTCCTGCCATGGTTCAGATATTCACACCTAGTCGTTATTTCTGGCATACAACACATAAAATGCCCGAGAAAGCTCCAGTTTTGAACATTACAGTATAGGTCAACCTTGTGATACATGGATTTGACTCAACACGAATGGCCACTGCAAATAGAAGGAATGTGCTGATCCTGGAGGTGAAAAATCCATCCCTTTAAAATCAGTTTTAAAAACTGATTTTCTTACTGTTGTAAAGAGACAGTCATGCAAGCAATCATTCCATTCTTCTGCTGAGCCAGGCAAAGACAGGGTCCTTTGCATTTCTAATTGCTGACTCCCTCTCTATAACAGTAAGAAAAGCTATTTTTAAACCACAATTTTTAATTTTTTAAAACTGCTTTTATTTAACACATTTTATGGTATCAGCAGGGAGTCCCAGGTTCAAACCCCTGAGAATGTTGAGGTGTGACCTTATTCCATTAGGAGCAATGGAGGGGCAAGAAACCTGGAAGTGAATCTTTAAATCTATTTTTCCACTTTTATATCCATGGATATTTTTTTATTCACAAGGGGTTCTGGAACCAAACCCCAGCAGATAACAAGGGATGACCTTTACTTAAAGACAAGTTTCAAATACGTAACTTATTTTGTGAAGTCCTCTATTATTCATGCCACAAATGAGGAATGTCATAGGCAGCTAGATCATGTATGAGAAATATTTAGAAGTTGCCATCAAAGACCAAATATGACCAATATGTATACATTTTTTATAATACCAAAGCTCGTTAGAGTACTGCAACAAGTGTGTGCATGAACTGCATCTATACAACTGTCTGCTCTGGTGTAAAGAGGACACCCGCCTACTCAAATTTTTTTTTTTCAAGGCTAGGTTAAACTTAGCTAGTTAAAAATTACACACCTGAAAGTGAATTCTGCATTATATGTACGTATATTCATACCTTTTACAACTATTGCAGGATTTTGGGAGTTGGGAGAATTTGGTATGCAGGTTTGTGTCTAGAGATGGGGGAGTCTCTAGAAATTACAGGGAAAAGTCCATTAAGAGTAAGAAACTGCACATTGAGTGAGATTAGTTAATACATTTAGTTTCAATCCTAGCTTAGCCTCAGGATTCTTTTCAAACATAGGGATTTCATTCAAAACACAACATTCCACGATCTGCAGCACTCACAAGGCTATACTAATTTTCTTGGTACTTTCAATATATAAAAGGTATATTTTTAAATGAGATCATTGGCTCAATTAAAAGAATCACTAAGATAAATACAGCAACACACTCACTTCAGATTTACTACTGTGCATTTTAATTCAACCTTGCTTCAAAGCATTAAGCCTGCTATCCAATGCACACTTTCCTGGAAGCAAGCCTCACTGAGCACAATGGGACTTCTAACTAGACACACACAAGATTGTGCTATGAATGGGGTGGTCCGCCCTCTGCTGTGTTTGTTCTGGTAGCTTTTCTCCATACCCAGGGTGACCAGATGCAATGGAGGACAGTCTGTACCTTTAACTTTTGTAGAAAAGGGAATTTTGGCAGGTGCAGCTTTTTAAACCCTTCCATATTGAGCTGTACCTGCCAAAATTCCCTCTTCTCTACAGAAGTATAGGCACTCTGTCCTCCATTGCATCTGATCACCATGACCACACCAGAACTCCTGCCCAACTTGGTACTGTGTATCTTCTGCTTTTGGTATCTTTAGTACTTCCTTCACATCAAAGGCAAATTGACAAGTACTGTGGTTTGCATGAGCAAGTCCTTCTTTGAAAGTTTCTCATATGTATTTATCTCCTGGGACTTTTGCACTGAGTGGTCAGGGAGAGACAGGGCTAAAACAGTTTTCTTTAACATGTCAAATAATTCTATCATCTGCACTCTTAAGTGGCACATTCTCAGAAAACCCACACCACATGCTCTTTGCAGTGGTTCTCAAACTGTGGGTCACAACCCTCCAGTGGGTTGCAAAATTGACAAGCTAACTGAGCCCTATGGAAATTAAAACAGCACACGAGCGTTTATTTGTAGGTAAACAGCCTTGGTCCACTTAGAAGGGCAGGCCAGAGGGAATGCACCACCAAACAAACTCTCAAAAAGGAAGACCTCCCCCCCCCCCCAAAAACTGACATATTGACCCCTCTGGAAAGCAGAACTGAGCTGTACATGTACAGTTACTTGTGAGTAGGTGACTGCCTTGGCTCTTTTTGAGTGTGTAGCTAACACTCCAGAAGGTGGTCTCTCCACCATAGGAAAAAGGACAAAATCAGGCTTGAGGGGCTAGTAAAGTGAATTTTTTTAAAAAGTTTTATAAAGATACATGGGTCCTGAGAGGGTATAGTTTTAAGAAGTGGGTCCTTGTGCTAAACAGCTTGGGAACCAATGCCTTAATATGAAGATATGTACAGTAGCATGTGAAATTTTATGTGCATGCTAACGTGCATGTGTACACAAGCTTATCAATTAAATCCTGAAATGGCACCAGGAAGCAAGCAGAACACGAGTAAACACAAAAACCCATCCAAGCCAAACAATATGCAGCTTTATTAAAGGTACTTTTCATAAAACAATCAATGGTATTCAGGCAGGACATGGGCTACACTCTGCAATGTTTTACAACAAGCTTCAACTCCCTTCCCCTCCTTAGACTACCAAAATGTAAAGTTACTATATAAAACCCATTGAAGAGTCTTCAACTCGTACTTGGAACAAGAAAAGTTTAGAGTGAGGGTTGACACTTTCACATTTAGTATGTTGTTTAACAACTTTTCACAAGCCTACCCTGACTTTTAAAGGAAAACGAAAACTGCAGAATTCTTAATCTGAAGGTTCACAATATAAAAAGAAATGTGGCTCGTCTTAGAGCCATTCTCCTTCCCTCAGCATTTGGACATCAGAAGTCTGGACTGCCCACACTGTGAGAATGCATTGGTTTTGAGAGAGCAAGTATCAAAAAACCCTATGCCATACTCAGGAGTTATAAATGCACCACAAATGACGGTACGAGTGAAAGAACAGAGGAAGTCTAACTACAGTTTCAATTTACCTTCTCCTCAGACACAGGCATTTTGGGAATTTCAATGCTCACTCAAAAACATTTCAGAAACTAAGATAGATGTACAATATTGGGGAATCCCCTTATCTGAGTCCATAAGAACCCCTCTTGCAAAACTGAAGGGAGACTTAAAAGTCCAGGTTCTAAGTAACAGTATCAGCAACATTTGTCCCCTTTCCTCCCCCAAAACACAACAACAAAGCATTCTGTGTGCTAACAACATAGCTTTAAAAAAAAGTAAAACAAAATTCTGCATTGTTATAAAACTTGATAAAAAATAGTATTTCAAACTGTACAGTCACCAGAAGTACACAGTTATCAAAAATTCACACAATTCACTTGGCATCCCCAGCACCTTCAGCTTTCTGTGCCTGAAAGAGAAAAGCAGGTCCCATCAAAGAGTACTTATGCTGATGCAAAAACTGCCAGGTATTTTTCAGTTTAAAATACTCACTTTTAAAATTGGGTCTCATATCAGAACACCAGCCTGGTCTGAAGAGATACGATACAGATAACGCTACCTGCCCATACCCAGTACCACAGAAAGAGTCTGCTTACATAAAAGGCAGCTATGCTATTTATACCTGGTCTGTTTTGGCATCTCCATTTTCTGCAGGGTTGTTTCCATCCTTGCCTGCATCAGCTTTCCCCTTCTTTCCCTTGGGCACCTTTTCACCTTTCTGTCAATCAATAAGAACATAGTAGTACTTACTAATTCATGGATCCATAGATGTATAAAACAACAGTTCATACAAGGACTTCAGAGCATTTAAAAATAATTACGTTGCTAGCATTTCAGACTGAAACCAAAATGAGAGCTTGAATGTGCTTAAGCTCGTGTTATCCAAGCTTTACTTTTACCTTTGGAGCTGCCTTTTTAGGTTTAGGTTCCGGTTTTGGAGGAGCAGGTTTCTAGAAGTGAAAACATACATTTCTAAGTTGTTTCAAAACAATAAAACACTTGTCCCATTGTCATGCTCAGAAGCCAGAAAAAAATCTACCTCATTGTATCAAGAACAATGGATGCTGCTACTATCATCATTTAGATGCTGTTATCACCACCATCCAAAAGTAAGCAAGATACTTACGGCAGATAACCTTGCTGATCTCCGCTGAGGCTGTTGGGGGGAAAAAAAAGGAAAGCTATCTATTAGAAAAACAATAATCTGACTACACAGAACAAGCAAATATATATTCAAGTTCCATAGATGAATTTTAAATTTAACCCATTTGGGTGGACACATTTGGTCCCTGTTGCTTATATGCAACATTGGGCAGAAACGACTTAAGATCAGCATACTTCTTGTTGTATAACCCTTACGGTTTATCAAAGTTACAGAGAAACCCAACTTGCAAAATTTCATCCTCCACTAGTTGGCATCCTTCAGTCTCGGAAGACTATGGTATCACGCTCTGAATAGTGGTTCCGGAACAGTGCCCTCTCCAGTGCGCGAAGCCTGGGTAAGGTAGATATGGAGGATAGGCTGTTACCCATGCAGCAAATCCCCCCTCTCCACGTCACTGAAATGGTCCAATGGAAAGGCAGAAGCCAGTACGGTTGGTTCCGGCGGCGTTGCAGGAGTTACCAGAACGTGACTGTGTTCAGACATGAACTGCCTCAGGGACTCCAGCTCTGGATTTTGCCTCGAGGTTGACTCCTGAAGCCTTTTCCATAACTGGAAGTAGCCACAAGGCAGTGGAGGTTTGGGATCAGAGTTTTCCTTCTCTCAGATGAGCTGCCTTCCCAGGCTAACCAGTTCCATCTACACGGTGGCTGTTTAGTCACCTCTTACGACAAGTACAGCCAAACTGAGGGCCTATTCTTATCCCCATCCTCCAGATATTTATTTATACAAGTATTTATATACTGCCTTTCTTTGGTTGTCAGATTTCTCCTCAGACATTAATCCAAGGCGGTTTACATAGGCAGGCTGTTCTAAACCCCCTAAGTCCCCCCTAAGAGATTTACAATTGAATAGTTCTAGTCTTTCATAGAACTCCTCATTCTAGCTGGATTCCTTCCCGGTCTGGCCTCTCTCTGGCCCTCTGCCTCCCACACTCCACTTGATGGCAACTCCTCTCTGCCACCTAGGGTCAGCTCATCAGTATATCAGCATGTCGTTAGTTCTCGGGTACTTCCGGTTGTTTCAGACTGGCAGCCTCAGATCTTCAGGCATACAAGGCGGCAGATCTACCAACTGAGCCAGACCTCCTGCCCTATGCAAGGGCATAACCTCCTGATATGCAAGGTTAAAACAGAACATAGTAGAAAACCTAGAGACACAGAGACGCCCAATCCTATCCAATTTTCCAGCACCGGTGCAGCTGCAATGCAGCCTCAAGGTAAGGGAACAAATGTTCCCATACCTTAAAGAGGCCCCTGTGACTGCTGCCCCAAGAAGCAGTGCATGCCCCACTGGCATGGCTGCACTGGCACTGAAAAATTGGATAGAATTTGGCCCACAAGTTTCTGCAAATTAGTCTCTATAATGATTAACCACCTTACCTCATCCTTTGTTTTGGCCTTATCACCCTTGGTATCTCCTTCAGCCTGCAAGAACGTTAAAAAGGAAAATCTGAAGAAACTCTGCACCAGAATGCTAAAGTCTCACATGCATTTTTAAAAAAGAAAGCTACCTCATAGGCTCACACCATGACAATTTCTTGCTTAGATCCTTCTTTATCTTTTTCTATTTACATACAATCCCACAATGACAGATTATTTGTCTTCCCTATGTGCTGCAAATTTTCAAGATGCTGGAACAACATTCCCAAGCTGCAAACACCAGAATGGGCTTGCAATTTGCACAAGATTTACACACAAAATGACTCTAAGCCATCTGGATTTCAGAATCCAAATGGCTTAGAATCATTCTCTGTGCAAATCAGAAGCCAATATTGCCATTTGCAGCTTGGGAACGTAGTTCCAGTATCTGGATTCTAAAATTCAAATGCCTTCAAGACTTTTTTCCTTTTTTGACAGCCCAATCCTGCGCATGCCTACTCAGAAGTAAATCCCAGGAGTCAATGGGGCTTACTCCCAGGTAAGTGTGGGCAGGACTGCAGCCTGAGGGCCCAAATCCTATCCAACTTTCCAGAGCTGTTGCAGTGTGACAGCAGGGTGTGTGCTGAATTCTGCGGTGAGGAGACAGTCACTGAAGCCTCAAGCAGGCTGGGGCAAACTTTCAACTTTAGAGGTCCCAGACCTTTCACAATTCCAGCCTCTGCTCTCACCAATAACAAGCTGCACCTGCAGAAATTCTCCCCCCTGCACAATCGTTAAAGGTCCAGGACTGCAGAAGCTGAAAGTCTGCCCGCCCCTGAAGGGTGCTTGTTCCCCAACCTCAGGGCTGTGCTGTGGCTGAATCAGACGAGGAAACTTGGAGCACAAGCTTTGGGGCTAAATGGTGCCAAGTGGCTGTCAAAGGAGCTATCGGAGCCCCAAGGCGGTAAAGACCACCAGGCACTCACTCCCTGCAGTGCCTGTGCCAGGCTCTCTCTGCTTTCAGTCCTCGCACTGTCTGCCAGGTTCCTCCACCTCCTCAGTGGCACACGGCGAGGGCCCAGCACTGCCAGGCGCCCCGGTTGGCGAAGGCAGGGCGCACGGTGCGCAGCCGAGCCTCCCGCCACCAAGGAGCAGCAAGGCCTCGCTTGTTCACCAGCCAGGGAGGCTCTTCGGCGCCCCTGGACCTTGAGACACGTGGCAGCCAGTGCCCTTTGGAGCAGGGAGGGGCCTCCAAGGACTGCAGTGCGCAGACCCTGCCTCCCCCGCCGCGGTGGCGTAGCTGGAAGGGGGCAGCGCAGCCAGTGGAGCAGGGAGGCTGAGCGCGGCGGGCAAGTGGCCCCTCCCTTCGGAGCCATTCCCAGCCCACGGCTCCGAAGAGGGCCGCCCGCCGCGCTCAGCCTCCCTGCCCCTCCAGATACGCCGCCGCCCCGCCCCGATAAGGGGGCTCCGGGCACAGCAGGCCTCCTTTCTGGCGCCAGTTTTCCCGCCTTTTTCTGTTTTGAAAGCACAGCTATAGCAACCGCCTCTTCCCCCACCCGCCCAGCACGTGCCTCCTTCGGCCAATCAGAGCCCTGCGTGTCAGCTCCCAGTCCCACTGGTCACACCCCGCTTGGCCTGCGCCCTCCCGATTGGCGGGCAGCGGTCGCGCGCTCGCGCTCTCCCCCTCCCCCTCGCTCAACGGTCGCCTGGCCCCGCCCACTCCCCTCAACTGCCGACGGCGACCGTTGAGCCGCCCGACGGCCGCTCGCGCCTGGCCCCGCCCACTCCCCCCGAGTGAAACTCCCGGCCGCCGAGCCGCCTCCTCACGCGCACGCGCGCTGCCGGCCGCCGCCCGACCGTTAACCGCCGCTGCGGCAGCTGGGGGGACCCGGGCGGGAAAGGACGAGGGGGAAAATGGCGCCCACTTCCCGAGCCCCGGCCACGTACCTTTCTCTTCGGCATGGCGGCGGCTCGCGGGCGGCGGCGACGAGCAGGGAGCCTCTGGGGCGCGGCGGGGCGCGGCGGCGGCTGCCTGAGGGCGCGGGGCGACAGCGGGGAAGGACGGCGGCCCCTCTGCTCTCCTCCTCTGGCTCGTGCCGCGCGGCGACCCACTAATTTGAATCGGGTGTTTATAAAGTTTTATATAGAGCCGGACGCGGCCCAACCGGTTCCAGCCGGATCCCCACCGCCCCAGATGCTCATTGGGCGAGGCGCATCACGTGGGCGAGGGCCGCGCGAGACTGGCTGAGGCGCGAGCGTCCCGCCCCTCCCCCTCTCAGCTCGCCTCGCGCCGAGGTGGGGACGAGCCGTCACCGCTCTCGCGCGCGTCCCCTCCCCCTCCCCTCAGGGCGCTGCAGCCGCCGGGGGTGGGGCCTCAGGGCAGCGCCTGCTCAGCCCCGCCTCCCCCAGGCTCCTCCCCGTGGGGCGGGGCCTGCCAGCCCCCGCAGGTGCGGAGCTGTCCGTTCAGCACCGGCCGCCATCTCCTTCCCCACCTGCTCTTGAGAGCCTCTGAGGGACGCAGGGCGGCTCTAATAGAAGCGGGGTAGAGCCTCCATGGGCAGCCGCAGTCTACCACCGAACGCAAGAGCCGGGGCACAGGCAGGCACAAAGGCACCTGCTCGCCCACCTTTCCTCCCAGCTGGGCTCAGCCTGGGCTGGAAGCGCAGGCCCCTCACTGGGCAAGGAGGGACAAGCTGAGCAGTGCAGAGACATGGGGTGGGTGGGGAGGCCCACCAGAGTCCTCCGCAAAGCACCACCACTGCGTGAGGCACGCAGGCATCCCCAGCGCTGCAGAGCCTCACACGCAGCGCTTTTTGAAAGACTCTGGTGGGGAGGCTCTGCCTCCCCTCCCACCGATGGCCCTGCTGCAGTGCTTCCAGGTCACCCCACCCCCACCGAAGTGCTGCAGGACCCTGCACAACTGCTACTAGATCACTAGAACTGCTGCAGCAACTTCCCGCTTCTGCTTCCCCCACTGCTGGGTGGATAGAGCCCGGCTGAAGGTATCCCATGCCTTTCAGTGCGCTCTGCCTGCATCACACCCCCATGGCGCATTTGGACACTGATGAAAGTGCTGGACAGAAATATTACTAGGGCAGTTAGAGCAGTGGTGGGCAAACTTTCAGCTGTAGGGATCCTGGTCCTTTAGGAGAGAGAATTTCAGCAGGTGCAGCTTGTTATCTGTGACAAGCTGCACTTGCTGAAATTCCCTCTTCGCTACAACTGTTAAAGGTCCAGGATCCCTAAAGTTGAAAGTTTGCACAGCGCTGATGTTAAGGCAGCATGACCTACAAGAGCATTTGAGAGAAGAGGCATAGCCAGCCCATGTAGAGCCTGGCACAAAGCTCCAAATTATGCCCCATGTCACTTCTGGGTGTGATGTCACACCCTGCCTTTTAAAAAAAATTGAAAGAGCCTGGAGCTCTTAAATTGGGGGCAGTCTGAGTCATGAGGTGCCTCCCAGTGTGCAGCCCAGGGCAACCGCCCCCTAGCAACACCACTGCCTGAGATCCACCACCTCTGCACAGTAGGAAAAGAGATAGCAGCCACTTACTGCACCCCTCTCACTGTTGCTTCAATTGTGGAAGTGCACAACTTCTGGTTGGGTTTGCAGGGACAGTGCAAATGAAGGATCACAGCTGGGGAGTGACCTTAACATTTCTGTGCAAACATGGCAGGCTAGAGGGAGGTAGTGGTAATGGCAGACTCAGAGTGAAGGGCAGTGTTCCCCTTAAGCTGTATGGCTTGAAACAGAGCTCTGTGCAGCTAAGCAGTCCCAGATGTCTGGCAATGACATCGCTGCCAAGTGTTAGGAAACATCACTGCACAGCCCCCTTAGAGGAAATAGGCTGAAGGGCAACCCACATCTGCTGCTCTTTTACCCCCTTCCTAACTTGCAGCTGTTGCAACCCATATTACTTTGTCTGATGGATAGGTCACCCCTGAATCCAGTGTTTCCTTTTTACCGCAAACATTCCTGGATGGCTGCCATTATGTGGCAAATTCACAAGCCAACACAGGTTTTGTTTCTTTTAAATTCTTCCTTCTCACTTTTTCATCCCAACTATGGAACATGCACAACAGCTACTGACCATCACCATCAACACAATAAAAAACCAGTATATGTGCCATCAGCTTCTTCCATAAAGCTCCCGGCAAGAACAAACCTCCTTAGCTATTAGCTCTCAAGCTGGAAACTTTAAGGGTATTTATATAATTTGGTTTTCAAGGAAAAAAGTACACAGTTTACAGGGAAAATTAAACAGCATAATCCTCTGCATGTCTAGTCAGGGATAAGTCGCATTGAGTTCAGTGGGACATACTCCCAGGTGAATGCGTACAGGAGTGCAGTATAAACAGTGGCTCCTTTTCCAAAAAGGGCTTACAGTCTAAAAAAAATGCAGAAGAAACACCAGCAAGCAGCCAATAGACACTGTGAGGTGAAGAAGGACACGTGTTCTCACGCTGCTAAGTTTAACAGCATTGTCATTCATAGAAATCCAACACACTACCTCCTCTCTGCTCCAAGTATTCTAACTGCCCAGTCTTCATAAGCCATAGCAGTACTGCACAGATGCTAGTACAATATCAGAGAAATCCCAAGCCTGTCAAGGCACCACCACACCCATGCAGCCCTTCCACCCATTCCCCCAGCATCCATGGAAACCCCAGTTTAGCCCATCACTCATGGAACAGCACACTGATGTTGGCACATCATCTGTATGATGTCCAAGGAGCCAATCAGCACATCCACCCAGCCCCAAGCCACATAAGTGTCACCAGAGAGAACTGAGCAGGGGCAGGTGTAGGGGCAATGAACAGTCAACATTGGGGGGGGGGGGAATGCCCTGCTGCCAGCCACTAGGAATGAGCAACACAGCAATATCCCAAGGCACTACCCACTCAAGATAAGGAATCTATAGCACCACCACATTTCCTACAGAAGTTACAGCAGCAAATGGGCAAAAGGAAAGATTTGTTAGGTACCCTTGCACCCAGGGTTCAAGATCTCCCCATCTCTTAGCCCCCCCCCAAGGAATACCTTTTTAAGCTGAGCAAAGCAAAGCAAAAGTAGAAAGACAGCTCCCTTGGAAGAAGGCAGTCCAGTGGAATAAGCACAGAAGTCTCTCCATGGGAAGGGTACCAGTCTGTTTGGGGCATCTGCCAGCTGGAAGGAACCCATTTGCTAAGGAAGGGACTGACAGCCCAATCCTATGCCTGTCTACTCAGAACTAAGTCCCATTATGGTCAATGGGGCTTATGCCCAGGAAAGTGTGGATAGGATTGGAGCCTGAGACTAGACAAGAGGAGCCCCAACATCAAAGCTGGGTGCTGGTGGCTTACAACACAAAAGGCACAGGCTGGGAGCCAGGCAAGATGAGTTCAAGCCCAGCCAAGGGACTTGCCCTTGCAGCAAGGCAATCATTCCTTGCATGCCTGGCCAAAGGAAAGCATCTCATTCAAGTCACAGAGGCAGGATGCTGCAGACCTGGGAGCAATCCCCACCCCCACCCTGCGTCCCACTCGGAGGAGAGCTGAGGTGAGGAACAATCTCATGTTCTTAACTAGGGTGAGTAGAAGAAATCTCCCTCTGCCATCAAGGAGGCAACTAGTGTGCTCCAGTGAAGCTTTTTATTGAACTGTGATAGAGAAGCAGCTAAAAGGGAAACACAAAAGTGGGGTTGCCAACCATCTCCTCCTAACAGGGTTATTGTACCACTGCAAGTTATCCAAGAGATAACTTGTCAAATAACAGGTGCCAGTGAGGTCCAGTTCACTGTGCCAAGGAGCCATTGCGGCCTGACTGAAAGAAACCTTGCCAAGTAACAACTGGGCTCGCATTAGTCACTGCAGGCAGACAGGCTATATGCTTCCCTTAGGGTCTGGGATTCCCTCCCCCCTTTGCTTACCTGTGTCAGGTGTATTGTCCTTCCTCTCTTGGGTAGTGAGGCAGAGATTACAGTTTGGTGTTTGTTTCTTCTGGGGAGGGGGGAATACCTGCAATAAGAATTCTGGGAAGACAAGAGTTAACTGAATACTTGCCATACATGGTTTGTGTGCCAAGCACCCTTCCATCAAGGCTCCCATCACCAGTTACTCTTTGAGAGACTAGAGGTGTAGCCACATGGTGTGTCACTGGTGTCAGGTACTTGTCCCTCATCTGAAGCAGGGGGGCTTAGGATGGTGTATGTGGAATTGTCCTTGTCCCTCCCATGTCAAGCCCCAATCTCCTCCCTGTTCTGACCTCTCTGCTGGTGGAGTTGCTTTGGTATCGGAGTGACATCTGAGCTAGATTGGCTTAGAGTTTTTTTGCCATGTGGTGCATCCATCAGAGGGTGAATATCCACACCAGCAGGGCTGTATTACATTGGCATACACAGAGCTATGCTGGCACATCTGGAGCATTGGATTCAGCTGTTTGAAAAGGCACCTGCAAAAGCATTCTGCTTTGGACAGAATTACAAGTCTGCCATGACATCACTTTATTAATGGCATGATCATGTCATCAACTTTCTCACAGGTCTACCCTGCCTGACTGCTGAAAAATTTGGAAATTTGTTTCTTAGAGATATTCTCTCATGTCATCTAATAGTAAATATGCTTTGAGAAGTCCAGAGCGAATGCTGCTTTAGAGATACTCAGCACAATTTGGACTGTGGCTAGAATATCTACCCAAAGGTCTGTGGCACATACATAGCCATGCAGGAAGAACATTCTTCAGTACACTGAAGATAGTGGGGCATGTGCTTCTCTTGTCTGTGGGCTCAGAAAGTAGGTTGTCCTTTGAGACAGAGCCTCCCCTCAATTGCTAGTCACACAGACTCAAATACAGCCAAGTTGAAACCAAGGAATGGGGGCCAAAGAATCCCCTCCGAATCTCGTTATCCTCATTCCAGGCATCCTGACACACAGACTGTGCCTATACAGCAGCATTTTCCCTCCGACTTCGCCCACTGCAGCCTCCTGCAAGCAAGTTTTGAAGACTCCAAGAAGTCCTCAACACCGGCCCTCTCAGAGTTGTGGCATAGGAAGGCTGAAGCTTGGGAGGATGGAACTGACCCCCACAGCATGCACAGGTCTGGTCCCCAGGATCTATTCCACTTTGCCTTTTATTGACCAATTACATAACAAACGCCTTCTGTTCCATTACCAATATAAGCAGCTCAGTAAGGAAGTATACACTTCTCATTTCAGTCTCCATAACCACAGTTATGGTTGGAAATACAAGAGGCAAAGTCTTTTATATATCTACTGAGAACACTAAAACTTTGCATGTTCCCATCATCAAATGAACCACTCTGAGCAGCAGCTGGATTATCTGTGGCTCAACTCTCTGTCTCCCCCCCTTTCCGCACAAGCAGTCTCTTGTCATGCAGATGCTGAAACCAGTTTCTCCAGAAAGTCCGCTCTCTTGCGTTCCAGGGCTTGCAAGAAATCCTGGATCCTCTCCTCCCGTTTAGCCCTGCAGTCTTGTAAAAGCATCTGCCAAGCCTGAGGATCTCTGGGTGAAGACCCTTCTTGTTTCAGCTTCTCTGTCACCTGTGCCTTGTCATTTTCCAGCTGCTGCCACTTTCTTTCTTCCATGTACATATCCCTGGCTTTCTGAAATTAAAATTCAATTAAAAAAAAGATACATTCACCTTTTTCCTGACTTGTTTTCTCTAATGTAGATACACAGAGCCACAAATGTAGCAGAGATTACCAGCTGGGCTGGCCCCAAACCTGTGGTGTGTGAAGTGGCGTGCCAGATGCTGCCTCCTTCCCTGATTATGTGCAAACCTCTGCTCTTCTGACACTCTAGTCCACTATTCCTCTCCCCCACACTTCCGTTTTTGCTCCCTCTTCCTTTTCCAATCCAGGGAGTGGAAGGAGGATCAGCAGAGGTGAGCATGCAGACGGAAAAGGGCGCCCCCTGCCAGTTCACTGCCTGAGGCAACAACTTTAGCTGGCCTCAGGGATGGCCAGCCCTGACTACCACTCCACAGATGACGTGTTTATCCTCCAGGTTAATGCTTGTCAAATGTCTTGAGCCCTCCACTCTACTAAACATCTGCATTCACCATCCCTTCCCAGCAAATCCCGCATCAACTGTCTCCTCCACAAAAAAAGAGTACGCAGCTATCCTTGCATGCACATTTTGCAAACATTTCAGTGGACTGGGCAATGTTAAAGAAGTTTCCAACTCTGGTTTGCCACTTACGTGCAGCAGAATAAAATATCTCTGACTCCTCCTAAAAAATCACATAAAAGGATGCACCAGCATGTCCCAAACCAAGTTGGGCTAATGGGGGAAGTGACAGAGCAGGTTTCCTTCCCAGCAGATCCTAAAGGCAACTCAACACACAGGTCTTGGCTGGTAACCCCCCCCCCCGGTCATTCCACTCTTCTTTGGAGCTATGTACCCCCCCTTTCCAGGAATTTTGCACACTTCAGAGGTGCCCCAGTCCACTGCTGAGATCCACTGCCTTATGGTCTTCCTAGATTTCAGACATGTCTGAGATTATGGGTTATATAGGAGTTCTTTCATACAAGGAAGGAAACCTTAGGACACAAGTCTTAGGCTGTAATCCTATCCTGATCTACTTGGTTGTAAGCCCAATTGACTATAATAGGATTTAGTTCTGAGTAGACATGCACAGGATTGGGCTCTTAGTGGCGTAGCCACCCTGGAGCCCAGGGCAAAGTTAAAAATGATGCCCCCCATGTCACACCTGGAAGTGACATCACTTCCAGGTGCAACACCACACCTGCTATTTTTTTTTAAAATAAAAAATAAAAAAATCTACTGCCTCCCCCCCCCCCCCACAGAGCAAGAGGAACAAGCAGTCAGAGACTGTGATCCCCACTGCCCCTCTTGCAAAGAGTGCAGTTTTCTCCTGGCACTTTTTGCAAGAGGCACAGGCTGCAATTGGGGGGAGGGGCACAACTGCATGGCCAGGTGGCCAGACTGTTGCCCCCATGCAGCCTGGTGCAATTACCCCTGCACCCCCTCTAGCTATGCTGCTGGTCTTAATTAAATATGTAGAAAAATGGTGAGGAATGATTAAAATATTTCCAGCGTGAATGAAATTCACATACAGAAGAGATCCTAGAATATGGTAAAAAAGGACATGGGGGAACATGCACTGGAATTCTCAGGATGCTTGTGCAGAAGGATGGAAGCTCAAGGACACCGTCCATTTGAAGCTGAGCCAAGAGGCATACTTCATTTTCAGCAGAAAAATCTGCTAAAACAACTGTTTGCCTGCCTGTTCCAAGACTTAGGCCAGGGCAGCCTGAAGATAGATCAGGATCAATTTGGAGACGGGGAAACAGGTATCAGATTCCCAATAGTTCATTAAGAACCATTCACTGTCTCTAGTCCCTGCCACAGCTGGCCTAGTCTCTCAGCCTGTGTTCTTCCCCTATTCAGGAATATGAACCCTTTACCTAGATCTTAGGGCAGCTTTGTCAGCAAGACAAGTTTGCTGTTGTGCAAGTCCCTGATTTGCAATAACTTAAATAAACGTTTGTACTTGTACACGCATGTCACTCCAGCAGGAATTGGCCCCTCTAGAGCCACCACTTTGCACCCCCACTATAGTGCGCTGGCTCTGCTTTGTAGATCTCAGGATTCCAGGAAGGCTGGAGTCTGCTCACCCAGAACTTGGGAGAGTTTGGTAATATATATGTCCATGGATGGCTTTGGAGTTGCTTTTTTTCCATCACCCTTTCCCTTCTAGGACAAATTACCTGCAAAGCATTGTAGTTCATCTGGAATCGAAGGATGGCCCCCCACAAATTCCAGAAGGAATATTCTGGCCAGAGCACAGGCTGGAACACTAGGCAGGCATGTGACGTCTGCAGAAAGACAGACCATGTGGGTATTTAGTGCTGCCTTCAATGAAGGGATGGCAAGCAAGGCTGCTGCTGTGGTTATTCTAGAACCAATTACCCAAGGACTTTTTATTTATATGCCACACACACGAATACACATTTGTTGCATCAGGAGTTATAGATGCTGATGAGTGGCTTGGGGTGTCAGAACATCAAGATCAGCAATTAGAAGACACAAGAAGGGACCTGTTAGAATGTAACTCCCCCCCCCCCGATCCTTTCAGTGAGAAGGAAGAGCTGCTGAGAGTTGCAAGTGGGAGGGAAGAGGCTTGGGGCTTCCGGACAATGCGCCAGGAAGCACCCATCCTCAAGGCCCAATTCTCAATCCCTCTCAAGGGGTCCTGACAGCGCAGGAGGGCTCAGTCCCCATTCCCTGCCAACAGGCCTGATGGTTCAGGCAAGCGCAGACTTGCTTGGAATAATTTGGTTCCTCTGAAAGCTGCAGTCCCATGACGTCTCCACCATCCCTCATACTATGCACACAGATCTCTCTGGTGGTTCAAGTGGGGAGGCAACAGAAAGGCTTCCCAAATGCAAAGAATTTCCCCAGTCTTTCCCACAGGCTCCCAGCACCAAAGCACTGCTATTACCAAAAGGACCCAGCAGGCCACCAAGGGAGGATCTTGCCACACAGCAGGTGCCTGGTGAGCTGCACTTCAGCTTTACCTGCCAGAGCAGGAAATCGCTAAGGCGGACCTCTCCAGACGTTCTGATCAGGATGTCCGGATGGGGAGACTTGCAGGAATAGAGGCACTTGTCAATGAGCGATTCTGACACGTCACTAAGGGAGAAAGGGAAGACTTCTCTTGGTAAAGTCACACTTATCAGCAAGATGCACAACCAGTCGGCCAGGGCCCAGTACAGAGATCGCTGCCAGATCAGGCCCAGAGGCCCATCAAGTCCAGCATCTGCTTAAGCCATTTCTGAAGCCAGTGTTGCATATATGCAACAGGGACCAAATGTGTACACCTGGGGGCTGGGCAGAAATGGGTTGAGTGGGAGCACATGTGGGAGAGATTGGCCCTGTGCCCCACTTGCCAAGGTCACCTGGGCTGAAGCAGTCCTTGCTCGACACCCCAGGCCAGCTCTTGCACTGCATGGCTAATCTCTTCTCTGGACGTGTACGCCAAGCAGATGTTCAGGAAACACCTTTAAAAAAGGAAAGAAGGAGGTGAGAGGAAGTAGTCCAGTGAAGGATGCTGCCGCCATACGGAGGGCAGGAGAACGGGATGGGAGAGCTCACTGTGGCCAGGAAGACGAGCCTGGCTCTGGCTGTCTGAGGAATGGGTGCAAACTGCAGGAAGCTTCCCCCCACACCCAGCCAGAAAGAACCGGGCAGAGCAAAGGACATTCTGCCCACTGGCTGGGGAACAAGGACTGACAGGCAGCCTTTTGGGATGATATTAGTCAGGGCCATTCTAAGGAGCTGCAGGGTCCAATTGGAAACATTTTTTGCGGGGCCCAAGTTCACAGCCAAGGTCTGTACAGAGGCAGAGATACAAATAAAATTACAGACTACATATCTCTATGGTAGAATGGAAAGCACTCAAAACGTGCACTTAAAAATTTCATGTGAGTTAATGGATCACATGGACCTAAGCACCTTTTAATACAAAACTGCATACAAGACTAGATTACACTAGCGCAGGGTACCCACAGCCGGAGAACCCAACTGGGAGCAGCTGGCTTAAAACTGGCCCTGGCTGTAGCGTTTCTGTAAGCCGTCTTGGAGATCACTTATCAAAAACTGGGTCAGAAATTGATAAGGAGCCCATGCGGAAAGCAAGAAGCCTGTACACGAGTGGAAGTGCAAGGAATCGGGGCCAGACTTACGAATTGTAGCGACTTGTTGTTAGCTCAATTTTCGCAATCAGCTGCTGGATGTCTTGTGGAAGAAGAGTCAGGTCCCCCAGCATGCGAACACACACACCATGTTTCTCTAAATTTTCCCTGTAGTGAAAGGAGAGAATTGTGTCTGCCATGTCCAGCCTTAACAAGCCAAACCCTCATGAGTCAAGAGGACACAGACAACTACAGAATAAACCTGCAAGACCTTGATGACCCTCCTCTGCCTCCGAGACATTGTCTGCAACCTTGTTCTTGAGAGCAGAGACCAGGGTGCGGAATAAATCGAAAGAGGCTTCCCAAATACATAATTTTGAAAGACGTCAAGAGCAGCAAGATCTGAGCAATTTCAGCCAAGCCCTCCAGAACCATTGGTCAAAAGATGCCCAGCCACTCCTTGTTCAAAGTGCAAACAAGTTAACCAAAATGCAGCAAAGTGTTGCATCCCTGTCTCCCGAGGACTCCCACTGTGTTCATGGAGGCCAATTCCCAGTTAAGTGTGCAGAGTAATGCAGCCTTGGGTCCCATTAATTAAGCCATGGTTAAGGGAAGGACAAGTCTTGTGAATCCTAGAAGATGCTGGAACTCTGGGGACCAGTGTCTGATCCTCCTGTATCCAGGTTCCCTCATACAACCCAAAGCTTATCATGCAAGTAATTCATTTGTAGCAATCGTACAGCACTTTTCGTAAGTGCACGTAAAGCTTTCCACGTGCATCATCTTTCAACAGACAAGTAGAGCAGCATTTTCCAATCTTACCAGCCTTGTAACACCCTAGGAACCCAAAATCGGTTGTGATGACATGAAAGGCATCACAGGTGATGTCACTGCCACTTACTTCTGGGATTGGAGGCCTAGCACAACCCCTGACATAATAATATAGCAGGCAGAGTCAGAGCAGGCAGAAGAACTACCCCCAGTGAACAGTTTTTGTGTGCTGCAGCTGTGCCCACTGCAGAGACTCCTGCTGATGCTGGGAGACTCACACTGTGAGACAAGAAATCTGAAACCATGGCGCAGTCTGTGCAACCACCATTTCTTATGGCAACAGAAACTGCAAGAACGTGGAACGTTTTTCCAGCATCTGCTGGCATAGAAGGAGCCCCCAGAAACCTCCTGCTTTGCCACATTTTGGCTCATCTGCTGAACTGCACAACTCTGCCCTCAATGTTTGATCTGCATTTCCTGCTGGAGACCAGGGGAATGTGCATCGCAGTTTCAGAGCATAACAAGAACTTCACATTTTTCAGCACTGCAGCTGTGCTATCTGGGTAGATCTGCCTCAAAGCTAATGGGTGTGGGAGACTAGAGTAGAATCTTACTGTTCTTCTAGAAGACGGGTGAATTTTTGCCTCGCCAGCTCCATGAGCCCATCCACTTCCTCCTTGGATCGCTTAAAATTCTCAATGCTGAAGGCATAAACAGTGACTTCCCGGATCCCCAGACTCAAGCACCACTGCAGTGTCTGCAAAGTGAAAGAAGGTTGGTCAGGGCTCAAGTGATAATAAACTAGTTGCTGGAAGGAGCCAGGATGGTGCAATGCAGTGCAGTGGTTCCCAAACTGCGAGCAGTGGCTCTCTGGGGAGCCGTGGAATCCAGCTATGGGAGCCACCGAATCCCCACAAAAAACCCACCGCCCTGTGGGCACACGATTGTGGCTCTAAAGGGGAGCCATGGACAATGGGCCTCGGCACGTCAAGGGAACCGCCATTCAAAAGAGTCTGAGAACCACTGGTGTAGTGGTTGGGCAGTTGGACCTGCAAGGTCCAGGTTGAAATTCCTGCTTAGCTAGGAAGCTTCCAGGGTGACTTTAGGCCAGTCACTGTCTCTCAGCCTCACCTACCTCGTAGGGTTGTTGTGAGGACAAAAGGAGGGAAGGAACCATGTACACCACCCTTAGCTGCCTGGAGGAAGGGCGGTATAAAAATGTGAATGAATGAATGAATGAATGAATGAATGAATGAATGAAGTACAAGCCCTGGGCTAGAAGATGCAGCTGAACACCTGAGAGAAATTACACCAATGCCAGCAGAAGCATTCTGTGGCCACAGAGTAACTGGGACACGTGACCAGATAACAGAAGATGTTTTTCATGGACTATACCACTGGAGGTAAAACACTGCACTTTTTATTACTCTCCCTGCAGGCAGAAATCTAGCAAAAGGAGAATGGTTTGGTCTCACCTCCTGTTCTCCACTCTAGCATGCTGTTTTTCTATACAAGGGAGGGATGTTTCTCCCCCACTGGAAAGGATTCAAACACTGAGAAGCAGACACCCATCAAAGGATTTACCAACTGAAAATGACAAATGCATTCAGTGTACCACAGAGTCTTCTAAAGGGCTGCTGTGCAGTGATTCCTGAAAGACTGACCAAGACAAGCTCCTCGTTCAGCCTAAATATGAATCCCAGGTACAATGCAGTTCTCCAACATGACTGAACAGGTTTGACCTCATCCATCCAGCAGTGAAAGATGCACATCCTCAGTTCAAAAGACTTCCCATGCGGTTTCTGCCACTAGGATGCCCCAAT
Organism: Tiliqua scincoides; assembly: GCF_035046505.1. NCBI lineage: Eukaryota > Metazoa > Chordata > Lepidosauria > Squamata > Scincidae > Tiliqua > Tiliqua scincoides. Next base: position 389,998 of record NC_089830.1, on the reverse strand, counting down.
AAAACATGACTTGATGGCAAGAGAAAATGTATGTAATGAACTCTAAAACCACACTCGAGTCTAAACAAATCCACCTCCAATATTTATGAGCAGCAGGTTTCTTGTCCTCAAGAACTTTGAAGAGAGTGCACAGTGACTCAGGACAGACTATCCAGCACAACTTTTCTATCATTCTTTCGTTTTTATTTTTCTTGTTCTATTATTTACACAGCACCCTCCGTGTGTATGGTGTTTTATGCAGAGTAGAAAAGCAAGTTTCTGGCCTGAAGGCCTTACAGATTAGGTACCTGTTTACTATTGCCTTCTCCGGTAAACCACTCTGAAAGTGGGAAAAATGGTCTACAAGCACTACACAAAGCAAACAGCCCATACCTCTCCAACTTTTGGTCCCCACAGCTATGGCACCACAGCACCTCACACCCTCTATTGTACCCAACTGACTGTGCAGCTAAAAAAACATCTAGCAAGCTGCTCGGGAAATGAAGAAATGAATAAAAAAGAAAATATCGGTGGGCAAGAAAGAATCACACACACACTGCTTGCACCCGAGGGTGGCAGGCATGGGACACATCCAAAGAAAGTTAGGCTTGCATCGTAAGGTGTCCTTCCTCCCACGGGTTTGGGTTAAGGAGACTCCTTCCGCAGAAGGACGGAAATCTGAGGACACAATCCTGCCCCATGACCAAGAGACTGGGGAGCTCCTTCTCCCACTCACTTCAGTGACTCCCTGCCTGTGGACTTCACCTGGGCTGGAAAACGCCCAGCAGCCACCACTCCCTCCTTGCCTCCCAAGAGCCCCTCATGGAGAAAAGAGCCTCCCCACCTCTGTCAGTTTGGCAAATCCCTGGGAATGTCCCTCCAGCTTCTTCACTTTCTGCTTCTCAGCAAAACGGCGATTTCCATCCATGATGAAGGCGATGTGTCTGGGCATGGGACCTGCCTGGGCGCAAGACAAAATGGGAGGGTGAGCAGTAGGAACAGGTGGGGGGGGTCAGAAAGGCCCAGAAAAAGGTCACACGAAAAGGCCTCCCTTTCTCAAGAAGCGAGGGGCGGACTTAGTGCTCTGCTGCAGGCCGCAAAAGGCCCTGGGTTGGCACTCTTCGCAGGCTTCCAAGCCTGAAGCCTTGTGGGTGGAGACGTGGGGCAGGGTCCTCCCTCTGCAGTGGCACAGAGGTGTGGAAGCTCACTCTGCTCCTTCCTTCCTTTCAGGCGCCAGGGCAGGCAGCCTCTTCCACAGGGCTCAGAGCCTGGCTGCCTCTTTCCCCTCTCTCTGCCGTGTGTTCAGTGCATTAATTTCCATCTCTTCAGGGGAGTCACGCCAGATTTTGACATCCCGCTTCCCCCTTTTTTCAGAGAGAAGCAGGGCAGGTTGCAAGACTCTAACATGAATTATAAAGCCAGCAGACAAAACCCTGTCACCCCCTTGATGATTAGGAGTCTCAAGCTCTGGCAGGCTTCTTTGGGGAGACTTCCATAATGGGGGGGGGGGCTGAAGGAAAAGAGCACCCACTGGTTTTAACACAGCAGAATTATTAATTTGGTGCTTCTCAAGTCTCACTTGCTGGATTGGACCAGTCAGATGCCTCTTGGAGCCCGCAATAAGGCGACAACCTTAATCAGGATACCCGGTAGGAGCCTCTGTTGTGCAGCGCTGTGTGCCCGGGAAGCTCCCTCTAAACTACAACTAATTGCCCGCTGGAGTCAAGTCTTGCACGCACACCCCACGCTATGTGTAGCGCAAGGCACATAGCTAAACTGGTGTCCAGCAGGGACTTGCAATGGGTGGCTCCTGCGCGTGGGTTGTGATTGCTAGCGTGCCTCACACGGCAGTGGTGCTACTTTTTGAAGGACTGGTGGGGAGGCTCTGCCTCACCTGCCTCCGCACCCACCACATGTCCCTAGTGTCCAGGCCTGCACAACCATCGCTTTCTTGCTCACCCGAATCACCCCGACGCCAAGTCGCTCCCAGAAGGACAGTTCTCCCTCTCGAATCCACGACATTGTCCTTTCTCAGAGATGCTCCTGCAGAGGAAGAGGAGGAGGAGATGGGCTCAAGCAAGAAGTTTTGTGTCCCAGCGTCATCCCTGTTAGTCTACAAGATGCACCGGCCCCCCTCCTCTTGGAACCTCCCGCTGCCGATCTCGGGTGGGGTGGAGTTTGCACCCCAAACAGGGGCTGCAGACTCGCGAGCCTGCTTTGTCCTGTTCAGATGTGACGATGCCTCTCGCCACCGGACACTCCCAAGCCAAGGACTGCAGCAAACCCGTCAACTGGAGGTTGGGGTGGGAGTGTGACCTGCTTTGCAGCAGGAGGCAGGCAGGCTTTGGCCGGCCAGCTGGAGGCCACTTTGCTGTGCCACACAATGCCCCCCGTGCTCCCGGCTCCCACAAAGAAGCCACGGGTCAGATTCTGAGACCTGTGAGCAGAAGGAGAGGGGCTGCCCGTCCAGCCCTGTCCTGCGGCTCCCTGCACAAGAGTGGCACAGCAGTTGCGCTCCTGCTTGTGCAGCGGACTGCAGGAGGGGACGTGCCAAGGGGGCCGTGCTGGGATGGGAGAGCAAAAGTGGGGGCGAGGCAAAGCCCCCCAGCTGTGCCCGGCCACCAAAGGTCTTCCCCGCCGAGCCCTGGCAGCAGCGCCCAGGAAGGCTCCTCTCTGCTCAAGTGCAGCCAGCCAGCGGGCCAGCCAGTGCAGGCAGAGGGTGACGGCAGGTCTGGGGGGGGCTGCTCCCCTCGCTGGCTGTCCTTCCAGACGGGCCTGGCTGCGTGGGGAGCGGAGTCGGGAGCTGCTCGGAATGGGAGCCCGGTTCCCCCGGCAGGCGGATCTGGAGGCTCCCCCGAGCCCGGTCTACCCGCAGCGGCTTTGGGCTCCAGCCCAGCAAGCTCCCCGGCAGCCGCGGAGCGCAGCGGGACTCGCTTCCGAGCGGACCTGCCTCGCCTGCCCTGCCCAGGAGGGCGCGGGCCCGCGGCTCACCTGCCTGCCCGCCCGCCGCTGCCGCCCTCCGCGGCTCGGGCTCTTGTGCAGCCGCCGCGCCGCGCCCTTCCGCCGATGTCACCGCGAGCCGCGCGGCCGGCCGGCCCCCGGAGGAGGAGGAGCCGCCGCCGCCGCCGCCTGGGGAGCCGCCTGAGTCAGCTGGCCGGGCCGGGCCGGGCCGGGCGCCGCGTGGCTGCTGCAGCGGGGAGGCTGCAGGCGGCGCGCCTTGGCGGGGAGGGAGCGGCGCCGCGCTGGGTGGCGCTGCCTCCGACTGCGCTCCGGGCCGCGCTCCGCACCCGGCGGGACCTGCTTCCGAGTGGGCGTGCCTCCGATGGCGCTCCGAGGAGGCAGTCCGGGCGCGCTTCCTGGACGGGTCTCTTCGGCCGAGGAGACGCGCGTCCTGCGCTCTCAGTGCGCGCAGGGCGCTCGGAAGAGAGGCTCCGCCGGGCTTCTGCTCCCCTGCCCGGGCAGTGCCCGGCTCGCTCCCGGCCTCCCCCTGGTGGAGCGGGACCGGCAGCAAGGCGGCACAGCGCCGAGCCCGCAGGCCACTGTCCCCTGGCTCGGAGAGCAAGCCAAGCCTGAAGCCGCTGGTCTGGAACGCCCCGGAGGGGGCCGCTGCAGCCCAACGAAACAACCCAGGAGAGGGTTTGGGACCTTCCCTGCGAGAACCAGCCTCCAGCACTGCCCTCTCGCAGGCCCTTCCCTGCAGAAACCCTCCTGTGGGAGGCGCACTGCGCATGTGCAGGCTCATCTCAGCTGTGTGGTGCTTATTAGCAGTGCTCATATACCGCTTTTCAGCAAGAGGTTCAGAGAAATCAGACGGTTCCCTGTCCCGAAAGGGCTCACAATCTCCAAGATGCCAGAGAGCACCAGCCACTAGAAGAGGCACTGCTGGGCGAGGAGGGCCAGTTACTCCTCCCCTCCCAATAAAAGAGGAGCACCCGCTGAAAAAGTGCCTCTGACCCAGTGAGGGTCCAGATGCCTGAGAGAGAAGAAAGAAGGGCTTGCTTCCACAAGTGCTCAGGCACTGTGAATTTACTGTCGCTGTCTGCCCGAACCACAACACAGAGTGACCCCTCCTTTTCTTTCCTTGCACTCAGAGCAGCCCTGCTGCAGGCCTGCATCAAGCACCCCTGCCAGGGAGCTGTGCAAAGCTCTGCGAATACATCTGTCACTTATGTGTGGACACCAGTGTGGAGCCTGAATTGGACAGTCCAAGTTCAACAGACAACAGAGTTCCCTTCATCAGAAAAGAAGGCATGAATATTCTGTGCTCTCAGAAGCACAGGGACAAGCACTGCAAATAGGAGGGAACACCCTGCACATGCTCAGAGGCATTTAGTGTGTGATGCTAGAATGTTTGCAGACAAAGGCTGGCAATTTTTGAGAGTGCTCAGGGCCTCCCTTGCCCCGCCCCTCCCTCTGACCCCATGAGATAAGCATGCATTCTGCTTGTTTCATTGTTCCTGCTGGAAACCCTGCTTCCTTCACCTCCAGAGCATACAGTTTTGTCCTGGAAGATCCTCCTGGGTCAGGCTGTAGGCTAGGAAGCCCCAGCAAGGGCTGTTTTGTTCTTTGCCTCTCTCACCTGACCAGGATCCTCCTGAGCCTGACCAGCAGACGTTCAGCAGGGGAAACCTCTTGCTGCAGGTGGAAGCAACAGTGGAGAAACCTCAGCTGCTGCCTGCCCTGCTGTCGTGAAGGAAGAGTGGTCTGCAGTGGAGCACCTGTTATTTAATGCTTGTGTCTGTTCCTTGTGCGTTTCCAGGGGGCTGCCATCTCTTTGCTGTGTCTTGCAGTGTTTGCACACACTCGGTCTGCACTCCTGTGCACACTTACCTGGAAGTAAGTCCTACTGACTAGTAGACATACAAAGTAGACATGCAGAAGACTGGGTTGTCAGTCTCCAGCATTCCCAGGTCATCACCTCCCTTTCTCTGTACTGCTTTGGGTCCCTGTTTGGCCTCCCCCTGCCCCAGTGATGGAAGTGGGGAATCCTATAGTCATGCAGGTGTGTGATTGGACTCCTGTTGTGTCCCCAGGGCACAATTTTCCTTCAGCAGCTGCTCTTCATCCTTCTTGCAAACAAGGGAGCAGTGCACTCAGAGGGGGCCCTGTTGCACTCAGGGTCACACCTGCCCCTTGCCCCAATGCTGCATGGCCTGCCCCCAGAGTCAGGGAGCCTGTGGGGGGGGGGGCAGGATATATCTTGCATGTTCAGTGCAGAGAGAAGCAACACTCTGCCTGGGTCTTGACTGACCATTCCCTCCATGTGCGCCTCTCCCATCATAATGACCGGCTCTTGGATACTCAATAATAATTGTCAAAATACTTGTTTCCTAACAGACAACAATTTACCAGTCAGACTTAAATATATCACAGAACTTTGTGGACAATTAAGTAAAATTACCCTTCATGCTCAGGCTTGCTGACTTGCCTCTGGTCAAGGGAGCACATGTTGAGGTGGTTAGTCACAGCTGGGGTCTTCAGAATGAGGAGCCCTTGGTGTGCTTGGGGTGTAATGTGGTTGGATTAATGGAGCCTTAAATCAATCATAGAAATCATAAATTGGAAGGACTTAAACAGTCATCTGCTCCAACCCTCTGCCTGTAGCAGGAAATCCTCATGGAGCATCTCCAGCAGGTGTTTGTCAAGCTTCTGCTTGAAGATCTCCAGTGAGGGAGAACCCACCCCCTCCCTGGGCAATCTGTTCCACTGCTGAGCCATCCTGACCAGCAGGAATTTTTTCCTGATATACAATCAGAATTACTTCTCTTGCAGTTTGTAAGAGGTTTGTAAGATCTACTTTCAGAGGCAGTTGAGAACAAATTTGTCCCTTCTTCCACGAAACAGGCCTTCAGGTATTTGAAGAGCGCGATTATATCCCCCCTCAGCCTTCTCTAGGCTGATCATACCGAGTTCCCTCAACCCTTCCTTGTGGGGGCTCCAGCCCTCTGATCATCCTCGTCACTCTCCTCTGAACCCACTCCAGTTTGGCTGCATCTTTCTTAAAGTGAGGTGCCCAGAACTGGGCCCAGTTCTTCAGGTGAGGTCTAACCAATGCAGAGTAAAGCGGAACCACCAAAGAGAGTCTGTACCTTTGTCCTGATGACCAGCACCTAGAAGGAGAGCACAATTTATGCTGAGAGCACAGTTTACCAACACAATGTGGTAGGTCTTAGGCAGATCCAGGTTGCCTGTGGGGAGAACACTGCCTGTTTTTCTGCAAGGCAGAGGTCATTGCCAAATTCAGGCTGGGTTTCAAATGGTTGCTGTAGCTGCAGGCTCGACACCTGGGAGTCCTCTGAATCATAAGGCTCTTTGCTTGCATAGAGGAAGACGACAACCAAAGATAACCATTTCACAGCCACAAGGGGAGCAAAAGTGTCCTGATGTCCTTCCGGTAGGTCTGAAGGTGGGTTCTTATAAAGACAAGCTGGATTCCTGGTTCTTGTGCTGAGCAGCAGTTTTAGCTTGTAATGAGGGCACGTGGCCACTAGAGGTCTCACAATTGGTTTTAAGTGATACAGCAGCGAACTCAAGTTTTCCCCTAACCGGTGCACTTGTCCAGACAGACAAAACTGCCTTAAGACCAACCACTTTGCTGTTCATGTTGTGGTTGTGTTAGGTTGTGGGTAGCAGCAGGCCTTGCTGGGTGACAGGGCAGTGAGAAGGGGCGTGGTGCTGCCACGATCAGAAGAGTGACAGGCTAAGAGAGATGTGGTGAAGGGGGTCGTGCAGGTTGTTACAGGAGAAAGAAGCTTGGTCAGAGACAGAGCTCCTCCTTTCCGGCTCCTCCTCGTACCCTCAGTCTGATGGTGCCTCTCACAGTTGCCCTGCAGGTCTGAAGCTGCAGCTGTTCAATGCCAGGTCAGTGAATAATAAGACCAGCCTGATCCCCAGGATTTAATCCAGGACGAAGGCGCTGACCTGGCCTGTATCACAAAAATTTGGTTGGAGGAAGTTGCAGGGGTGGTGGTGGTGTGTGGATCTCTCTTAGCGGTGTCTGCCAGGTTTCTGTATGCTTCAGCAGCCATGTCTGCAGGGTCAAGGAGATGGGGTAGTGCTGGTCTACTGGGAAACCAGGTACCCTGACCAGTGGAGTGCCAAGTTTGAGTGTCTTGGTGACAGGACAGGGATTCTATTCCCTTGCTGCCTGATAGACTCCCTGCCTGAGGTAGCCAGGGTGATCGTGGCATGGCACTGGATTGTTCCTGGCTGATGGTATTGGGGGACTTAAGTGTACATGCCGATGCCCCCGGACAAAGTGCAGCTCAGTATTCCATGGCCTCCATGGGAATCATGAGCCTGTCTCAGCTTATCCGTCCCAGCACGTCTGGCTAGACCAGCGATTTTCAACCGTTTTCATCTCATGGCACACTGACAAGGTGCTAAAATTGTCAAGGCACACCATCAGCTTTTTGATAATTGCTAACACCCCCCCAATGGCCCTAATAATAAATTACCCTCCCCCAAATTCCCACGGCACATCTGCAGTCCATTTGCGGCACTCCAGTGTACCATGGGCTAGATACACGTTAGACCTGATTTTCACTGCTGGGCAGAAGGATGGTGATCTGGTGATGGAGGGAATTAAAATCGCTCCTTTGTTGTGGACAGATTACTTCCTGGTAGAGAACCTAAGAACCTGCTTGATCAGGCCAAAGGCAGAACTCGTCCAACTTCCTGCATCTCACAGTGACCCACCAGATGACTCAGGGAGCAAACACAAGACAATACCTGTATCCTGTACTGCCTTGCATTTGCATTCAGATATAGCCTACTTCTAGAACCAGGAGATTCCATATACCCATTATGGCTTGTAACTTTTCCTCCAGAAATCTGTCCAGTCTCTACACCTTTATAAGAACGTAAAAGGGTAGACTAGTTGCTGCTCCTTTTCTCGGCAGAGGTGGAGGATCGAATTGTACGGTCCGTCCTCGATGATAGATGAATCCTGAAGGTTTTCTGAGGCCTTGGAGGAATTTCCTGCTGTTAGAGCCAGAGATTCATCTACAACTCTGGTTGTCCTCTGGAATGGGGAAATGATTAGAGCGGTGGATCAGATTCAGGGTGACCAGATGTCCTCTTTTCCCAGGACATGTCCTCTTTTTAAGCCTCATGTCCTGAGAAAAACCAAAATGTCCTCCTTTTCCTTGTGAGCAGCCCCTGCAGGCAGCACAAAGCCTTCTTATAATTAATAAATTACATGTAATATAGTTTTAAATTTGATAATAATACAGGACCAACCTTGTTATACATGAATTTTTTATACACGGATTTGACTCAACACGAATGGCCACTGCAAATGACAAGGAATGTACTGATCCTGGAGAAAGGAAAAAATGCATCTCTTTAAATTCAGTTTTAAAAACTGCTTTTCTTACTGTTGTAGAGAGACAGTCATGCAAGTGATCATTCCATTCTTCAGCAGAGCCAGGCAAAGGCAGGGGGTCCTTGCATTTCTAATCCCTCTCGACAACAGTAAGAAAAGCTGTTTTTAAACCACAAAGGGACGCACTTTTTAATTTTTTAAAGCTGCTTTTATTTAACACATTTTATGGTATCAGCAGGGAGTCCCAGATTCAAACCCCTGAGGATGTCGAGGCACAACCTTATTCCATTAGGAGAAATGGAGGGGCAAGAAACCTGGAAGTGGGTCTTTAAATCTATTTTTCCACTGTTTTTTTATCCATGGATTTTCTTTTATCCATGAGGGGTTCCAGAATGGATCCCCAATGGATAACAAAGGATGATCTGTATAGTGTTTCAATTAACCACATGAAATCAACCTATGAGTGTTTTTAGCTTTTGTCATGTCCTACATTTTGGGGTGCCTGGTCCTCTTTTGTGGTTCTGACATGGTCACCCTGATCAGATTGCTCCCACATGAACTCTGCCATGTTGTAGAGAAGGGGTCTCAAACTTGTTTCATACAGAGAGCGGAAGTTAGCATTCAGGGTGCCTGCTGAGTGCCGGAAGTGACATCATTAAGCAGATGATGGCCAGAAATCAGCACTTTCTTCTCCTATAGAAACTCATGAACTGCAAATGACAGAAGAGAAAATACGCACATCTTGATCATATTTTAAGATAAGAGAACACCAAATTTTCATGTGGGCTGCTGTTTCAGCAGTAACACCTCAGCAGTGCTCAGCAGCTGAGAGCCTGAGGGCTGGATGAAAAGCTTCTGGAGGCCATCTCTGGCCCCCGGGCTTTATGTTTGACACCCCTGTTGTAGAGCCAAATAAGCTTCTTGGTTTACCAAGAAGCTGCAGGCCATGAAACGATAGAGCAGACATCTTGAGTGATAGTAGAGGAAGACTGCAGCAAATCCAACTGTCTGTTAGCCAAATTTCTCTTGGCTCCGTTGGTCACTGGCTGCGAACCAGTGAAGGCCACCTTTAAATGACCATGGGTAATAGAAAGGCACAGACCTCACCCAGACACCAGGGTGAAGCTGAACAAGAACAAGGATTTTTATTGAGAAAGAGGTAACAGGTAAAAGATTGTTACATAGAACAAAGATCCTCAGGACATATTCCTGGCTCTTCCCCTTCCTAAAGCCTCTGCTGGGCAGGTTATTGGAAGGGAGGGAAGGTAAGCAAGCTTTCCCCCTTTGGCTGGCAGTCCGCTGCTGAAATGCTGGATCTTTGGACAGAACAGTCCCTGGTAGGTGACTTGGACCACTGATGGATGTTTGGGTCTTGGCTGGAGCTCAAGTGGATCCTAAGGACTGGTGAGTTCTCTCCCTGTGAGCCCTTCTTGTGGAGACCCTTTGCCAACCTCCTTCCTTGCCCAGAGACTGTGTGCCTGGAGCTGCAGTTTGCTCTCCTTTTTATATGCTGGGCAGAACTTTCCAGGTGTGTAGCCAGTCATAACCCTCTTATTTGCATAACTGTCACCAACTGTCAACTGGGAGGGGCTGAGAATGAGAGTCTAACTCTGTATTGACCAGGAACATGCAGAGGGTGGGGAGGCAGGTGAGGCAAAGCCTCCCCACCTGTGTCCTTTGAAAATCGCCACTGCTGTGTGAGGCACCCAAGCAGCCACAACCCACGCACGAAGTGCGAGGACACTGGTGGGGAGGCTCTGCCTCACCGGCCTCCCCACCCACCGCAAGTCCCTGCTGTTGACCACTGACCACCCCCTCCACACATAGGTTTTAGAAAGATGAAGATAACTATTTTTCTTACACACCCTAACAAGGGTTAGACCTCATTATAGTGCCTACTCCGTGGTGGTGACAGCAGCGATCTTTGTTCTCTGCCACCATTGTGACTGCAGATTGTTGTCCAGTGGCATTTTTGCATGTAATTTGAAGCCTGTAACATACATCTGGCCTCACAGGCTGATCGAAAGGATTGCTCTGCGACCAGCTTTGAGGAGTTTGCTAGGCATCTTGTGGAAAAAAACCATTCGCATCCTCTTTGACTTGAATTCTACATTAACTGTCTGTGGAGGCTCCCCAGGAAACTGCTTGTCCAGTAATTTGGGGCTCTTCTCAGTTTATATGGCCTGAGAATGTGGACGGGATTCTTTGGAGCATTAGACTGGCCGCCTGTTGCCTTGATAGCTGCCCAGCAAGGCTCAGATGATCAGCCCAGGGAGGTCTGGCTGAGTGGGTTGAGAGGGTTGTGAATACTTGGTTGAGAGAGGGGTGTTGCTTAGTGCTTAGATAAGGTGAAGTGTTGCCAGGCCCAAGGACCCAGTCTTTTTCCTAGAGAGATTTCTGCCACTAGCCTGGTGCTTGTGCATGGGTGTCTTGACTGGCACAGTGCCTGCATCCCTGCTGAGAGCCTGGTTCAATAAGGCGAGGGGTTAGCAGGGATCCAGAAGGTGCAAAATAGCTGGCAAAGGACTAAGGAGGCCCAAAGGGACTATGGGATGTTCCCCAGGGCACAGATCTTACCCCTCCTTTCCAAGCTGCTCTGCCCCTTTTCTCTCCTTAGACCTACGCCAGCCTAACAGCTGGCACAGGTCTGAGAAGACCCATAGGCCATTGGGCTGCCTACTGGGACTTAATTTTTACTTAACTCCTGCTGGCTGTACGATCGCTGCCTCCCATCACTGGATGCAGCACCTGCTCTGCCAGTGTGGCTGCTGTGGCACCAATCATGGGGGGGAGGGTTCAGACACAGAGCCTGGCTGGCATGTTCTAGGTGTGCCCAATGAGACCTTTTTGAAAGAACAGATCGTACTCCAAGAACTCTTTCAGGCACCAGGAGAAAGATGCAGCTCATACCAGGTACAATCACTACATGAGAACAAAGTGCCTATAATTTCCTGGCTATTCTATATTTCTGTGCACAGCACCGGCTTCTTGCATCACAACGCTGCTGCTCAACAACTGGCAGTCAAACTACACCCTGTGTTCTTAACTCCCAATAGCACTTGGCTCATCCTCAACATTTCAACAGAAGACACTTAAAACGGAATAATTAAATGACGCTTGCTTGATCACTGGATTCTCGCCTTAGAAAGCCTTCAGCCTTTTATTTATAACACACTATTTCATCATGCAGATGCTGAAACCAGTTTCTCCAGAAAGTCCCCTCTCTTGCGTTCCAGGGCTTGCAAGAAATCCTGGATTCTCTCCTCCCGTTTAGCCCTGCAGTCTTGTAAGAGCAGCTGCCGGGCCTGAGGATCTCGGAGTGGAGACCCTTCTTGTTTCAGCTTCTCTGTCACCTGTGCCTTGTCATTTTCCAGCTGCTGCCACTTTCTTTCCGCCAAGTACACATCCCTGGCTTTCTGAAATTAAAACACAAAAAAGATTCATTCACCTTTACCTGGCTTGAGAGCCACAAAGCAGTGGAAATTAGGGCCCGGTCCGAACTAAAAGCTGCCCACGGAGCACACTGGCACAGGCTCCACTGCTTCCTTGAGCAGCCAGAGATCATGCAGGGGTAGAGAGGCAAGTAAACATTTCTTTGGTTTACCTGACTCCGCTCCTGCACGAGCCCCTATGGTTCTACTCAGACCTCACTCAGTGCAGACAGGGTCCTCACTGCTGTTGACCCATTTGCGCTTGTCAGTGGAAACACCCCAGCCTGGTGGCAGAATGCCACTTGTACTGGTGGGCAAGTACTTAGACAGGCAGAACTTGCAAATGCAAAGCATGGGCTGAAGGAAAGTATGCCCATGGATAGCTTTGGATTTGCTATTTTTCTTCACCTGGGGCAATTACCTGAAGAGCGCTGTGGTTCACCTGGTACCAAAGGATGGCCTTCCATAAATTCCAGAAGGAATACTCTGGCCAGAGTGCAGGCTGGAAGGCTAAGGAGGTGTATGATGTCTGCAGGAAGAAAAACCATGCGGAAATTTAATGCTGCCTTCCAAAAAAGATTGGGACACGGTGAGCAAGGCTGCTGCTCTGGTTATTCCAGAACCAATTGCTCAAGGGTGGTATTATGCCACACACACGCACATACATTCATTGCATCAGGGCTGATAGATACTTAGAGTGGCTTGGAACGTCGGAATGACAAGACCAGCAATTAGTGGAGGTTTTTTTTGCAAGTTTTGGTAAGTGAAAACATGGAAAAAGAGAAAAAGCATTGTTCTGTGTTCTTCTTCCATTTATCATTTTATGTGCTATTCAGTGTTTCTCAGCCAGCGGTACGGGTCCCACCAGTGCTACTTGAAGTGGTGCCTGCCGATACTCACAGGACCCCTGGACACCTGCCGCCTGGCAGGGAGACCAGGAACATAAGAACAGCCCCACTATGGATCAGGCCATAGGCCCATCTAGTCCAGCTTCCTGTATCTCACAGCGGCCCCAACAATTGCCCCAGGGAGCACACCAGATAACAAGAGACCTCATCCTGGTGCCCTCCCTTGCATTGGCATTCTGACATAACCCATTTCTAAAATCAGGAGGTTGCACATACACATTATGGCTTGTACCCCGTAATGGATTTTTCCTCCAGAAACTTGTCCAATCCCCTTTTAAAGGCGTCCAGGCTAGACGTCAGCACCACATCCTGTGGCAAGGAGTTCCACAGACCAACCACACGCTGAGTAAAGAAATATTTTCTCTTGTCTGTTCTAACTCTCCCAACACTCAATTTTAGTGGATGTCCCCTGGTTCTGGTGTTATGTGAGAGTGTAAAGAGCATCTCCCTATCCATCCCCTGCATAATTTTGTATGTCTCAATCATGTCCCCCCTCAGGCGTCTCTTTTCTAGGCTGAAGAGGCCCAAACGCTGTAGCCTTTCCTCATAAAGAAGGTACCCCAGCCCAGTAATCAAGAGGCTACCAGGACTAGGAACACGTCTCCAGGAGTTGTCTCAAGGATGTTGATATTCCATCAACAAGCTGGAACAAAAATGCCTCTACTCATCATACATAATGAGTAGAGGTGGGAGAAACTAGTGACAATGGGGGAAACAGAGTTTAAAAAACTAGTGATGCATCTTAGCCGCTCTCTTTTGAACGTGAGGCAATCAACAGCAGTAGGAGGCTCAGCGGGCAGAGCTCCAAAGCATGCTTTCCCCCACCACCCTTGTCCACCCTCCCATCCACCTTGAGCCTCTTACTGGTGTTTGTCAGGTCACGTCTGGCCTCCAAACCCAGAACTAACTAGTGATGATGTCATTGCCAGTTACTTCCGGTGGTACTTTGAATAGGTGGACCATGTGAAGTGGTGTGGCGGAGCACAAACCTTGAGCAACACTGAGACAGACTATACATGCACAAGATAGGTGACAGAGATGATACAGGGCACAATCCTAACCAGGTCTACTCAGACATAAGTCCTATTTTGTTCAATGGGGCTTACTCTCAGGAAAGTGTGGTTAGGCTTGCAGCCACAGTGTCAGCAGATGCAGCCCACAGTCAGGTGACATATTAGAATACACAAGAGGGGACCTGTTAAAATGTAACTGCCCCCCCCCAATCCTTTCAGTGAGGAGGAAGAACCACTGGTGAAAGTTGAGAGTGGAGGCTTGGGGCTCCCAGAAGGTGCAGTGGGAAGCAACTGTCCTCCAGGCCCAGCTCCCAGTCCCTCTCATGGTCCTTCGGACAGCGCAGAAGGGCTTAGCCACCATTTCCAGCCGACACGCCTGACAGTTCAAGGAAAGCATGCCAACGTGCAAGCTTGCTTGGAACCATTTGATTCCTCCAAGAGCCCCCTTCTGCAGCCCCTTGACATTTCCACCATCCCCAATGCACCATGGGCTATGCCCACTGAATGCCTTGAGTGGAGAGACTTCCCAAAGCAAGGAAGTTCCCCTGCCCTTCCCACAGGCTCCCAGCATCAAAGCACTGCCATTCCCAAAGGGAGCCAGCAGACCAGCAAGGGAGGATCTTGCCACACAGCAGGTGCCTGGTGAGCTGCACTTTGGCTTTACCTGCCAGAGCAGGAAATCGCTAAGGCGGACCTCTCCGGAAGTTCTGATCAGGATGTCCGGATGGGGAGACTTGTAGGTATAGAGGCACTTGTCAATGAGCGATTCTGACACGTCACTAAGGGAGAAAGGGAAGACTCTTCTTGGTAAAGCCACACTTATCTATCTATCAGCAAGATGTGCAACCAGTCGGCCAAGGCCCTGCCGGATCAGGCCCAGAGTTCCATCAAGTCCAGCATCCTGCTCAAGCGGGAGGGAGACTGGCCCTGTGCCCCTCTTGCCAAGGTCACCTGGGCTGAAGCAGTCCTTGCTCGACACCCCAGGCCAGCTCTTGCACCGCGTGGTTAATCTCATCTCTGGACGTGTACGCCAAGCAGATGTTCAGGAAACACCTTTAAAAAAGGAAAGAAGGAGGTGAGAGGAAGTAGTCCAGTGAGGGATGCTGCTTCCTTACAGACACTGGGAGGACAGGATAGGGGAGTTCCATCCCAGGGCAGCTGGGAAGATCAGCCTGGCTCTGGCGATCCATGGAGTGGGAGCAAACCATATGAATCTTCCCCCACTCCCAGCCAGGAAGAACTGGGAGCTCCCTGCCTGTTGTTCTGGGACCAAAGAAGCAAAGGGAAGGACACTCTGCCCACTGGCTGAGGAACGAGGACTGCCAGACAGCCTTTCTGGAGGGCTGTAATCAGGGTCGGCCTGAGGAGCTGTGGGGCCCAAATGGAAACAGTTTTTGCGGGGCGCCAGCTGGTTCACAGCCAAGGTCTGTAGAATTTTAGAGACATAAATAATATTTACCATAGACCTTTTATTTCTGGGTAGAATGGAAAGCAATAAAAAAATATGCTTAAATGGCATGTGAGTTAATGGATCAAAATGGAGCTGAGCACATTTTAATATAAATTACATATTGATGATGTTGGCAACCTTCAGTCTCAAAAGACTCTGGTATCACGCTCTGAAAGGTGGTTTTGGAACATCGTCTAGTGTGGCTGAAAAGGCCAATTCGGGAGTGACAATCCCTTCCATACCGGGAGCAAGTGCAGTCTTAGCCCTAACCCTTAGCCCTAACCCTTAGCCCTAACCTGGTCTTGATATTGATAGACGTTGATAAGGAGCCTAGGTAGAAATCAACAAGCCTGTACACGAAAGGCAGTGCAAGGAATCAGGGCCAAACTCACAAATTATATTGGCTTGTTGCCAGCTCAATTTTCGCAATTAGCTCCTGGATGTCTTGCGGGAGAAGAGTCAGGTCCCCTGGCATGCGGACGCAGAGACCATGTTTCTCCAAAGTGATCCTAAAGTGAGAGGAGAGAGAATGTTGACATCTGAATATGGCAGGCACAAGCCAAACCCACTGCGTTAAAAGGTAATGTTAAATTGAGAATGCACAGACAACTCTAAATCCAATAAAGGGACAGCTGTTCTGTATTACTGCATGACAACAGGAGACCAATAAACAGAGTAGCTCATTACCAAAGATCAACATAATACGGTATATAGTGAACAAAACACACCCTAGCAGACACTGTATGCACATTTTCTTTTTCAAACTGAAAATGCAGGACCTTTGCAAATAACCAATCAGGTGATACGTTTCTTGATTCTGATTGGCCGGGAGATCTGATACACTATGATTAAAAGGCTGTAAAGTGTTTAAGAATAGTAGAGCAAATTAAGGTATGTATCAAATCATACAAGATTACTCATAGGGTTAAATGCATTATTATTAACCTCTTCAAAACTATTATAATATTAATAGTAATATATATGTATATGTCATGTGTATGTACAGTGCCCCCCAAAACTGCAATTAAAAAAATAGTTAAATCTTTAAATTTTGAATTGCGAATAGCATGCAATTATGTTATTTTAAAGACTAACTATTTTAATTTAAATTATTGTATTTTCTTAAGCCATTTGGTGCTTTAAAACAGAATTTGGTAAAAAATACACTCTTTTTTGATTGAAATATATTTCAAATTACTATATTTTGAGTTCAGTGATTCTCCCATCTTTCTCCAGATTTTGTTTCAGTTAACTGCTATTTTTGCACCATGGTCCATGGTGAATCTGGAACTGGAAAAACCTCTGTGGTGCCGTCCTTCCCTTCATGCCCTAAGCACATGCTTATTTTGCTTAATCCAGGGCTGCCTAGCACTGAAAACTACAGAATAAACCAGACCACGACTCTCCACTGTCTCCTCCTGCACCCTTGTTCTTGAGAGCAGAGCCTGGGTGGGGAATCAATCGTGAGAGACTTCCCAAATACATAAAAACAGCAAGATCTGAGTACCCTCAGCCAAGCCCTCCAGAACCATTTGTAGAAAGAGGCACAACCAGTCCTTGTTCAAAATGCAAGCAAGATAACCAAAATGCAACAAGGTGCATTCTGTAGGGAGTCACATCTCTGTCTCCTGAGGGATTCCCACAGCATTCATGGAGGCCAATTCCCAGTTAAGTGTGCAGAGCAATACAGCCTCAGGTCCCATTAATAAAGCCATGGTTAAGGGAAGGACAACTAATGAATTCTATAAGATGCTGGAAGGAGAGGGACTCTGGGGACTGGTGCCTGATCCTGCTATCTTCAGGCTCCCTTATACAACCCGAACCTCAGGGCCAGCCTTAGAAGCTGCGGGACTCAGTTGGAAACATTTTTTTGTGGGGCCCCAGGTTCACAGACAAGGTCTGTAGAATCTTAGAGATAGAAATAAAATGTGTCATAGCCCTTTGTAACGGCCAGTGCAAGACCTGGCAACCAACGTCCATCTCGTGTGCCTGTCAAACATCTTCAGTGTGTCTCCCAGTCCCCGGGAGCTACCTGTGTCTCACCACTGTTAAGAACAGCCCCACTGGATCAGGCCATAGGCCCATCTAGTCCAGCTTCCTGTATCTCACAGCGGCCCACCAAATGCCCCAGGGAGCACACCAGATAACAAGAGACCTGCAAGGCTTCCTGGGAATTGTAGTTAAGAACATAAGAACAGCCCCACTGGATCAGGCCATAGGCCCATCTAGTCCAGCTTCCTGGATCTCACAGCGGCCACCAAATGCCCCAGGGAGCATAAGAACATAAGAGCAGCCCCACTGGATCAGGCCATAGGCCCATCTAGTCCAGCTTCCTGGATCTCACAGCGGCCCACCAAATGCCCCAGGGAGCACACCTAATAACAAGAGACCTGCAAGGCCTCCTGGGAATTGTAGTTAAGAACATCAGAACAGCCCCGCTGGATCAGGCCATAGGCCCATCTAGTCCAGCTTCCTGTATCTCACAGCGGCCACCAAATGCCCCAGGGAGCACACCAGATAACAAGAGACCTCATCCTGGTGCCCTCCCTTGCATCTGGCATTCTGACGTAGCCCATTTCTAAAATCAGAAGGTTGCGCATACACATCATGGCTTGTACCCCATAATGGATTTTTCCTCCAGAAACTTGTCCAATCCCCTTTTAAAGGCGTCCAGGCCAGATGCCATCACCACATCCTGTGGCAAGGAGTTCCACAGACCAACCACACACCAAGTAAAGAAATATTTTCTTTTGTCTGTCCTAACTCTCCCAACACTCAATTTCAGTGGATGTCTCCTGGTTCTGGTGTTATGTGAGAGTGTAAAGAGCATCTCCCTATCCACTCTGTCCATCCCCTGCATAATTTTGTATGTCTCAATCATGTCCCCCCTCAGGCGTCTCTTTTCTAGGCTGAAGAGGCCCAAACACCATAGCCTTTCCCCATAAGGAAGGTGCCCCAGCCCAGCAATCATCTTAGTTGCCCTCTTTTGCACCTTTTCCATTTCCACTATGTCTTTTTTGAGATGCGGCGACCAGAACTGGACACAATACTCCAGGTGTGGCCTTACCATAGATTTGTACAACGGTATTATAATATTAGCCGTTTTGTTCTCAATACCTTTTCTAATGATCCCAAGCATAGAATTGGCCTTCTTCACTGCCGCCGCACATTGGGTCGACACTTTCATCGACCTGTCCAGCACCACCCCAAGATCTCTCTCCTGATCTGTCGCAGACAGCTTAGAACCCATCAGCCTATACGTGAAGTTTTGATTTTTTGCCCCAATGTGCATGACTTTACACTTACTGACATTGAAGCACATCTGCCATTTTGCTGCCCATTCTGCCAGTCTGGAGAGATCCTTCTGGAGCTCCTCACAATCACTTCTGGTCTTCACCACTCAGAAAAGTTTGGTGTCATCTGCAAACTAAGCCACGTCACTGCTCACCCCTGTCTCCAGGTCATTTATGAAGAGGTTGAAAAGCACCAGTCCCAGGACAGATCCTTAGAGCACACCGCTTTTCACTTCTTTCCATTGTGAAAATTGCCCATTGACACCCACTCTCTGTTTCCTGGTCTTCAACCAGTTCTCAATCCACGAGAGGACATGTCCTCTAATTCCCTGACTGTGGAGTTTCTTCAGTAGCCTTTGGTGAGGGACCGTGTCAAATGCCTTCTGAAAGTCCAGATATATAATGTCCACGGGTTCTCCCGCATCCACATGCCTGTTGACCTTTTCAAAGAATTCTATAAGGTTCGTGAGGCAAGACTTACCCTTACAGAAGCCATGCTGACTCTCCCTCAGCAAGGCCTGTTCGTCTATGTGTTTTGAGATCCTATCTTTGATGAGGCATTCCACCATCTTACCCGGTATGGATGTTAGGCTGACTGGCCTATAGTTTCCTGGGTCTCCCCTCTTTCCCTTTTTAAAGATCGGCGTGACATTTGCTATCCTCCAATCCTCTGGCATTGTGGCCATTTTGAGGGACAAGTTGCATATTTTAGTCAAGAGATCAGCAACTTCATTCTTTAATTCCTTAATAACTCTTGGGAGGATGCCATCAGGGCCCGGTGACTTATTGATCTTTAATTTATCAATGAGGTCTGAAACATCTTCTCTTTTAACCTCTGACTTAACTCCTCGGTCAGGAGGGGCCGTTCGGGCAGCGGTATCTGCCCGAGGTCTTCTGCCGTGAAGACAGATGCAAAGAACTCATTTAATTTCTCTGCCATCTCTAAGTCTCCTTTTATCTCCCCTTTCCCTCCCTCACCATCCAGAGGGCCAACCGCTTCTCTGGCAGGTTTCCTGCTTCTAACATATTTGAAGAAGCTTTTATTATTCCCCTTAATGTTGCTGGCCATGCGTTCCTCATAGTCTCTCTTGGCCTCCCGTATCATCTTCTTACATTTCTTTTGCCACAGTTTATGTTCCTTTTTATTCTCCTCATTAGGGCAAGACTTCCATTTACGGAAGGAAGCTTCCTTGCCCTTTAAGGCCTCTCTAATTAAGGCCTCTCTCTCTAATTTAAGGCCTCTCTAATAAGGGTTAGCCATGCGGGCACCCTCTTGGACTTAGTGGAGCCTTTCTTCCTTTGAGGTATACACTTCTGCTGGGCCTCTATTACTGTTGATTTGAGCAACCTCCATGCTCTCTGTAGAGACTGGACTCTTTTTACCTTCCCTTTCAACCTCCTTCTAACCAGCCTCCTCATCTGAGGGAAGTCCGCTCATGGGAAGTCAAGGGTTTCTGTGAGAGATTTGCCTGGTATTCTTCCCCCGACATGCATGTCAAAACGGATCACAGCATGATCACTGTCCCCCGCGGCTCAGTAAGATTTACATCTCTAACCAGGTCCTGAGTACCGCACAATATTAAATCCAGAGTCACCTGTCCTCTGGTGGGCTCCATGACTAGCTGAT
This sequence comes from Tiliqua scincoides, assembly GCF_035046505.1. Lineage (NCBI taxonomy): Eukaryota > Metazoa > Chordata > Lepidosauria > Squamata > Scincidae > Tiliqua > Tiliqua scincoides. The sequence goes on along the minus strand of NC_089830.1, from coordinate 369,971 downwards.
CTAAGGCACAGTCATTTAACATGTCAAGAAATCTGGTCTCCTTTTTGTGACCAGAACACAAATTGACCCAGTCATTATGAAGATAATTAAAGTCCCCCATGATTACAACCCTATCCCTCCTTGTCACCTCCCTGATCTGTTTCCTCATTTCAAGGTCCCCTACCAATTTCTGATCTGGAGGACGATAGTACGCCCCCAGTATTACATTGCTCCTCAGGCCTGGTAATTTAACCCACAGAGATTCTATGGTGGAGTCGGACCCACCTTCAATCTCTACTTTGCTGGATTCTATCACTTCCTTAACATAAGCAGCCACCCCACCTCCAACACACCCCTTCCTGTCCCTCCTGTAGAGTTTATAGCCCAGGATTGCGGTATCCCACTGATTCTCCGCATTCCACCAGGTTTCCGTTATGCCCACTATGTCAATGTTTTCCCTTCTCACCAGACATTCCAGTTCTCCCAACTTTGCTCAGAGACTGGACATTTGCATAAAAGCATTTGTACATGGAATGCCCCAGGATGGGCTGCTTATTCGCTCCTTTATCCCTGAATCTTCTCATTGTGCCAAGCCATCTGTCACATCCCATCACGCTACCATTCCCAATTTCCTCCCCAGCACCAACTACCAGCCTGTCTAGACGAGAAGTGATGTCCGCAACCTTTGCACCAGGCAGGCAAGTTGCCATGCGGTCCTCACATCCGTTGCAAACCCCCCTCTCTATGTTTCTAATAATCGAATCCCCCACTACAAGAAGCCCCCAACCCCCCCTCCCGCCGAGGAGTATCCTGAGTGCGTTCAGATATGGGCCCGTCCCCTGGAGAAGGGGTCCCCCCTAGGTGATTGTTTCCCTCCTCTCCAGGAGGACGCCCTCATCCTCAGGATGATGATGTTCCCATGAGAAGCTGGACTCAGCAGTTGCACCTGCTTGATGTTCTGAGAATAAGATGTGTTCAAAACCTCTTCAAAACCCCAGACAATGTTTATTTTTCATGTGTATTAATGTAGTCGCACCTGCTAGACCCCAACGAAGTTGCAAAGCTTCAGTTGTGGTGTTGCAGCAACTTACAGGAATGAAAAAAGATGGAAGACCTCTGGACTAGAGCACCACCAGGTAAAGGGGGAAGCAACTGGCGTAGCCCTTCAGGCACCAGGAGATGGTGTCCCAGGACTGCTCAGGTTCTTGGCAATGGTGCTAAAACAGCTTTAACTAGTGCCAGGCTTTGTGGACACTTTTTCCGTTATCTCAAATAAGAATATTTGGCGACAATGACCAGTGCTGGGAAGGCATTATGGGGCAGCGACAGGTGTGGGGGGTTGGTGGAAAGGGTCCTGAGAGGGGGGCAGCATTGACAGTTGGGATCCCCAGTCTCTTTCTTTCTTTTTGATTGGGGTCAAGGCATGAAAACCATGTTTTAAGCAGGCAGGATGTGGTGTGGTCTGCACAACTGCCATTTCTTATGGCAACAGAAACAATTTTCCAGCATCTGCTGGCATAAAGGGAGCCCCTGAAGACCTCCTGCTCTACTGCTTCTTGGCTAATCTGTACACCTGCACAATTCTGCCCCCCAGTGTTCGACCTGCATTCCCTGCTGGAGACAGGGAGATCATTGATTGCAGTTTCAGATGCATAACAATAACTTTCCATTCCTTAGCAATGCAGCCACGCTAACCAGCTAGATTTACTGTTTGCTTGGAGGCTAACAGGTGGAGGAGAAGAGAATCTTACTGTTCTTCTAGAAGACGGGTGAACATTTTCCTCGCCAGCTCCATGAGCCCGTCCACTTCTTCCTTGGATCGCTTAAAGTTCTCAATGCTGAAGGCATAAACAGTGACTTCCCGGATCCCCAGTTTCAAGCACCATCCAGTCAACTGCAAAGAGAAAGAGGGTTGCTCAAGGCTGAAGTGATAGGAAACTTGTTGCTGGAAGTTCAAGCCCCGGGCTAGAAGGTATCTTTATTACAGTTTGGGCATCCCTTATCCAAAGTGTTTGGAACCAGAAGCATTTTGGATATTTCCATGTTTTGTAACCCTTGCATATACATAAGGAGAGATTTTGGAGATGGGTCCAAGTCTAAATACAAAATTCATTTATGTTTCATATACACATAACCTGAAGGTAATTTTATACAATATTTTTAATAATTTTATGCACAAAACAAGGTTTGTGCATGGAACACAATTTGTGATTTTATTTCTTTAGGCAAAAAGTAAAATAAAAAATGTTGGTGTTCAAAAAAAGTTCTGTATTTCAGAATTCCGAAACAAGAAATGCTGAACCTGTACCTGCAGCCACGCACATGGGAGAAATCATACCTATGCCGGCAAAGCATTCAGGTGTATGGAGACTGTGGCCACAGAGAAACCCGGGACACATGGCTAGTTTACACGAAAGGCTCTTGATGGACTATACCACTGGAGATAGAACACTGCATTTTTAATACTCCCCCTGCAGGCAGAAATCTAGCATGCCAAGGAGAAAGGTTTGGTCTTGCCTCCTATCCCCCACTCCAGCATGCTGTTTTTCTACATATGGGAGGGGTGTTTCTCCCCCATTAGGAAGGATTCAAACACCGAAACACTTGTCTGCAATCAGAAGCAGACACACATTGAAGGATTTACCTTCAATGACTTTTTTTTTTGAAGTACGGTGTACACAGTAAGCACTTACCCAACAGCCTGCAACTCTCCAGCTTTTGGCCCCACAGCACCTCACACCCTCTATGCACCCCTGACTGTGCTGTGATAAAGAAATCTAGCAAGCTGCTCTGGGAAATGAAGAAACGAATGAAAAAGAGAATATTGGTGGGGCAGACAGAACCACACACACACTGCTTGCACCCGAGGGTGGCAGGCATGGGGCACAACCCATGCAAGTTCGGCTTGTGTCTTAAGGCATCCTTCCTCCCACAGGTTCTGGTTAGGGAGGCTCCTTTTGCAGGAAGAAGGAAACCTGAGGACTCACGACCAAAGGACTGGGACAATTTCCTTTTCCAGCTGGCTTTAGTGCCTTGAGCCACCATTCCCCCCTTGTCTCCCAAGAGACCCTCACTGAGGAGACTCCCCACCTCTGTCAGTTTGGCAAATCCATGGGAATGTCCCTCCAACGTCTTCATCTTTAGCTTCTCCGCAAAACGGCGGTTGCCGTCCATGATGAAGGCGATGTGTCTGGGCATTGGGCCTGCCTGGGTGCAAGAGAAAATGGGAAGGGGTGAGCAGTGGGAGCTGATGGACTCCACATCGACAGAGCCAGTGGGAAGACTGGAAAGGCACAGACAAAAGGCTGCATGAAGAGGTCGGGGGGGAGCATTTGGTGGTCTTCGACAGGCCCCAGGTTGGCACTCTTCACATGCCCCCTAGCCTGAAACCTTGTGGGTGGAGACACGGGGCAGGGCCCTTGCTCTGCAGTGGCTCCAAAGGTGTGGAAGCTCACCCTGCTCCTTCCTTTCAGGCGCCAGGGCAGGGCAGTCTCTGTGTTCATGTGGCTGGGCCTCCCTGGGCCTGAAGCTCACTGTGTGTCCCTGTTACAGGAAGCAGGGGCACTGCAGGAGACGAGCACCCACTGGGTCCAGGACAGCAGAACTAGGACTCGCCAGTGCCAGGGCACAAGTGCAGAAGTCTCGCTTGCTGGACTGGTCCAGTTAGAGGCCTGCTGGAGCTCAAAGAGGGTGAGCACCTGAATCAGCATGGCTCGCTGGAGCCTCCCCTGAGCAGCGCTGCGTGCCCTGGACCCAGAGGCTCCCTTGAGCTGCCAGGACTAATTGCTATTGACAGAGCCACTTTCTGGGCTCAAGTCTTGCCACGCAGCCTGGAGCACATGGTAAGATAGTCTCTGTGTGCCTGCACAAGCCCCAGGCAACCATTGCTTTGCTGCTCACCCGAATCACCCTGCTGCCCAGGCGCTCCCAGAAGGTCAGCTCTTTGTCTTGGATCCAGGCCATTGTCCTTCCTGCTGGCAGATGCAGCTGTGGAGATGGGAGGGGCTCAGGCAATGCTCACGCTCTGCTGTCAGTCACACAGTGTGCCCAGAACTCCCCACTGATGATCTTGGGTGGGGTGGAGTTTGCACCCCAAACAGGGGCCCTGGACTCAAGAGCCTGCTTCAGCCTGTTCACACAGGAGCCCAGAGATCTGCAGGGGTTGCGGCAAAAGCAGGGAGACTCACGTCAGTGGCGTAGCTAGAGGGGGTGCAGCAGGGCCTCTGAGAAGAAATTTATCGGGGTACAAAGTTTCTTTTGGGCACCTTCCCCAAGGGGAAGGGGGACAAAACAGAGTGGCGGCAGCGAGAAGAGTCCCTGGAGTCGGGTCTGCTTTCCTGCAGGCCACTGGAGGCTGGAGAAGTCGCTCAGAAGCCCCCCCTCGGTCTCTGGGCCCCCTTCGAAAGACAGAAAGGGAGCCTGGCGGCCTTCGGGGCCCCGCACCCTCCCAGGTGTGCCGCTGCCCGGGCGCCCCCGGGCGGGCAGCAAGTGCTTGGGCCCCTCCCGGCAGGCGCGAATGCCCCCTCACCCGGCACCGGGTTTCGCAGGGAGCCTCGCCTCGCCTGCAGGCGGCCCTGCTGCGGAGCGAGGCGCCTCCTGCTCTCGGGCCCGATGCTGTGCCTCCGGGCAGCGGCCCTCGGGAGCCTTCCGGGGGGCGGCGCAGCCCGGCTCCGAAGGAGGCCGCTCGCCGGGCGCCTTCCGCCCCCTCTGGCGGGCAGCCTCTCGGGACTGCCGCCGCTCGAGGTGCCCGCGGGCAGGCGAGGCGAGGCGAGCCGGCCCGTCCCGTCCCGCAGCGCCTCGCCTCGCCCCGGCCGAAGGGCTCTCCGGCCGACGCGCAGCAGCTCCTGGCAGAGCCCGGCAGCCCTCCGCGCGCGCTTCCCCGGAGCTTCCGAGCAGGGCGTCTGCGCGGCCCTCCCGCAGCCGGGGCTGTGCCCTCCTGCCGCACCTGCGCCCAGAGTAGAGTGGGGGCCGCGGGCCGGGCCTCGCCTCTGCGCTCCCGCTGGAGCGACTCTCCGCAGCCCCCTCCAGGCTCGCTTCGAGGGAGGGACCTGCGGCTGCTACTGAGCACTGCTGCAGCTGAGCTTCTCTATTTAGGGGCAGTCTGCCTCAGTGGGCGTGGTGATGTGCCACCGCCCCGCCCCCACTGGTTTTTCGGCTGTACCTTTGGAGAGAACACAGATATTTCCATGTGGTTTGAAATTGCGCATTGATTGATGTTACACGATGGACTTATTCCTCCAAACTCTGATTTTAGTGATTTTGAAAACTTGTAGAGTCTCACACACACACACACTTACTTACTAACTAACTTACTAACACCTTATTGCAGCACTTCTCAAACTTTTAGCACCGGGACCCACTTTTTAGAATGACAGTCTGTCCAGGACCCATTGGAAGTGATGTCATGGCCAGAAGCGACATCATCAAGCAAATTAAAATACATCATTATAAATAAGTAAAATAAAAGAAATAATTAAATAAGGGGGAGCCAGTCCTGTTCCACCAAGTGAATCTACTCTGAAGTAAGTCCTATTGTGGTCAATGGGGCTTACTCTCAGGAAAGTGTGGGTGGGATTGCAGCCTGTGAGCTCAATCCTATGCATGTCTACTCAGAAGTAAGTCCCATAGTGGTCAATGAGGCTTACTCTGTAGTCTGCCTGCAGTAACAACCCCCCAAAAGGAATCAGTGAGATTTCCAGCCCTCCCAGTGCCCAGTTTAAAGTTCTTCTGTTTCAGGCATATCAAGATAAAGGCCCACCTGGCTTCACAAGTGCAAAATAGAAAACTTTCCCCTTACCAGTTGAAGCCTCTTTTCTTTGTCCTTCTTGGGGGGGGGGGAGGCTGCCTTCTGGAGTATTTGTTGCACTCCAGCTCCATCGGATTGGGACCATTCTGGTGTCCTCACATTCCCCTTTGCCTGGCCTGACCACCAGCAAATGCACATCTGCCTACTCACGAGTAAACGTGACGTGAGGCTGCTTCGCTTTCCATAGGGCTCAATAGACTGCAGGAGGGAGGGACCTCCTTCTCGGGTGTTTTTTTGGGTTGCATTCATTGGATCAGGACCATTCTGACATCCTTGGAGTCCTCTAAGCCTGCCTCGCAGCCTGCCTTGATTAAGGCAAGTCTGCCTACTCGCAAGTAAACGTGGCCACTTCCAGCTCAATAGACTCGCAGTTGGGGGAACCTCCTTCTCTGGTGTTTTTGGGGGCTGCATTCATTGGATCAGGACCATTCTGGTATCGTTGGATTCCTCTCAGCCCGCCCTTTCCGATGGACTATGGCAAGTACGCCTACTCGCGAGTAAACGCGCGATACGGCTCACTTTCACTTTCCATAGGGCTCCATGCATTTTTTCCTACCGGTTTTTTGGCCATAACTTTTGAAGGAAAGGAGCGATTTCAGATTTCAATTCTGTTTTTTACATTGCACTCCGCTGGACATTCCACATCCAGTGGTGTATGGCATGAGGCGGTATCTCCTAATGTCGCAGTTTCAGCACGTCACCCCCCTCCCGTGCATCACCCTGTGCGGCCGCACCCCCCTAGAGACGCCACTGCCCCCCACTGCGTCGCACTGCAGCTTTGGCAGAGCTGACAGCCCCTCCCCAGTGGGCACCAGATCAGACCCTCGCTCGTGGCTGACCCCTGACGCCAATGCAGGGACCACCCCGGGCAGCTTCTCCACAGAATGACTCATCCGCAGGGCCTGGAGCACCCACAACCGCTCTGCCGCCTCTGGAGCATCCAGAGGCCTGGGGCCAGGGCCTATTAGAGGGGGGTAAAGGGGGTAATTTGTACCGGGGCCCAGGGCTGAAAGGGGGCCCCAGGAGCCAAAGGAAGGGCCCAGAAATTTCCTGGGATCTGACATTTTTCCTACCTACTTAGATTTGTTGCACATACGGGATGCTGGGGACAAGACTATGACTGGGGACACTACTGATGCCACATGGGTGGGTAGACCTGGGCTCCAAAGACTTTTCCAGCTGTCTCTCCCCTCCCCTCTCCCCTCCCTGCCCCTATTCTGCTCACCCGTCACCACCCTCCCTTGCTCTGTTTCACCACCCCCCCCCCGCTTTGCAAAGGGTCCCAAAAGAAGTTCTGTACCCCCTGATAAAATTCCTCTCGGAGGCCCTGCCTGGGGCGGTGCAAAGGGTGGAGAGCCACGACGGGGGGGGGGAGTAGTTCAAATCCCCGCTCAGCCATCAAACTTCTTGGGTGGCCTTGGCCCAGGCACTGTCTCTCAGCCTGGCCTACCTCGCAGGGTTGTTGTGAGGACAAAAGGTGGGAAGGAGGCAGGGTGGTAAAAGTGTGAATAAATAGATCAAGGGGAAGCTGCTTCTGCCCTAGCCAAGCTTCTGATGAGACTTGGGGTGGGGTGGGGTGGGTGGAGGGGCTGCAGCAGGTGAGTATGGCTGTGAGCATTTGCAGAGCCCTCAAGGACAGGTGTGCGTTGCAAGGCCTGCATATCCTCCACCCTGTTTGTGGTTGTGGTGCTGTGCTCGTGCATCCATAGCCCAAAGCACAAGCAGTACCAGAGAGGGGTGTGTCACCTTACTATGTAGGGCACAATTGAAAATGCTGCCCCCTCCAAAGAAGGAAAGGTCCAACGGGTGTGTGTGACTCCCTCCTACCCAGTGATGCAATGGGAAACTCCGCTGAATGAGCTATTGCATCAAGCCAGCTGCGCCTGGGAGTGAGCTGCCTCACCCTGCCCTGCACAGCCCAAACTGGTTGCGTCCAGTCAGGCGCCTGTGTGTCGTGGTTCATCACAGGTGGGGTCTTGAGAATGAGGGGCGCTGCCTTGATACAGGTGCAATGCAGGTTGATTAACAGAGTCTTAAACGCTGCAACAGGCCAGTCACCATCACCACATCCCGTGGCAAAGAGTTCCACAGACCAACCACACGCCAAGTAAAGAAATATTTTCTTTTCTCTGTCCTAACCCTCCCAACACTCAATTTTAGTGGATGTCCTCTGGTTCTGGTGTTATGTGAGAATGTAAAGAGCATCTCCCTATCCACTCTGTCCATGACTTTGTGTACCTTGGCTCAACAATCTCCGACACGCTTTCTCTTGATACCGAGCTAAACAAGCGCATCGGTAAAGCAGCTACCACGTTTTCCAGACTCACAAAGAGAGTCTGGTCCAACAAGAAGCTGACGGAACATACCAAGATCCAGGTCTACAGAGCTTGCGTCCTGAGTACACTTCTGTACTGCAGCGAGTCATGGACTCTTCGCTCACAACTGGAGAGGAAACTGAACGCTTTCCACATGCGCTGCCTCTGACGCATTCTCGGCATCACCTGGCAGGACAAAGTTCCAAACAACACAGTCCTGGAACATGCTGGAATCCCTAGCATGTATGCACTGCTGAAACAGAGACGCCTGCGTTGGCTTGGTCATGTTGTGAGAATGGATGATGGCCGGATCCCAAAGGATCTCCTCTATGGAGAACTCGTGCAAGGAAAGCACCCTACAGGTAGACCACAGCTGTGATACAAGGACATCTGCAAGAGGGATCTGAAGGCCTTAGGAGTGGACCTCAACAGGTGGGAAATCCTGGCCTCTGAACGGCCTGCTTGGAGGCAGGCTGTGCAGCATGGCCTTTCCCAGTTTGAAGAGACACTTGGCCAGCAGTCTGAGGCTAAGAGGCAAAGAAGGAAGGCCCATAGCCAGGGAGACAGACCAGGGACAGATTGCACTTGCTCCCAGTGTGGAAGGGATTGTCACTCCCGGATTGACCTTTTCAGCCACACTAGATGCTGTTCCAGAACCACCATCCAGAGCGCGATACCATAGACTTTCGAGACTGAAGGTTGCCAACAAGAAAGAGCATCTCCCTATCCACTCTGTCCATCCCCTGCATAATTTTGTATGTCTCAAAAGATGTTTCAACATCTTAGGCAAGAAGATAAGAACATAAGAAGAGCACTGCTGGGTCAGGCCAAAAGCCCATCAAGTCCAGCTTCCTGTATCTCACAGTGGCCCACAAATGCTTCAAGGAGACACAAGACTACAAGAGATCTGCATCTTGTTGCCACTCCTTTGCAACTGGCATTTTGAGGTAGCCGACTTTTAAAACCAGGAGTTTGCACATGCCCATCATGGCTTGAAACCTGTGATGCTTTTCTTCTAGAAATCTGTCCAAACCACTTTTAAAGGCATCTAGGCCTGATGCCATCATCACATCTGGTGGCAAAGAGTTCCAAAGATCAATGACTCGGGGCCAAAACCTATCCAACTTTCCAGCCCTGGTGTAATCGTGCCAATGGGGTGTGCGTTGCATCCGGTAGCGGGAGTGTAGTTATGGAGGCCCCTACAAAGTAAGGGAATATTTGTTCCCTTGCCTAGGGGCTGCATTGCAGCTGCAGCGGCACTGGGCATTTGGATAGGACTGAGCCCACAATGGGTCTATGAATGTTTTCTTTAATCTGTTCTAACTCCCTGGACACTCAAGGGTCTGTCCCATCCCTGCCTGCACTGGGAGACAGTTGCAGGAAAGGGAGCTCTTTCTTTGTGCACTTTGTGTCCTGATAAACAACAAGACGACAACCGTAATAAAGCTGCATTTATTGAGCGCGTGATGCCTGTTCGAAGCCTGACGATTGCCCCAGAAGGTAAGAAGGGACAGCTGCTGAGCTCTTTCTCCTCTTCTTGATGGAAGAGATTTGTGACTGGAACAGAGAAGCAGGCCTGGCAGACGTGCTTGGCAGTGGTGGTGCTCAAGGAGGGGGCACTGAATCCTCTCTTTCTGACTGAAGTTGCCCGACCTAGAATTGTTATCGGGCCCCAGTGGGGAGGCAGTTACTGTGCAAGGACCTTTTTCCTCAGTGGGACCAGAGGCATCACGAGGGTTTGTGTCACCCCCAGGACAGAACTCCTCCTGTCCCAGACCGCACAGAATGAATAAAAATCTCATCCATACAGACTGAATGCAGCAGCATGGCTGGGGGTTGCGTCACACCCATTAACTTTCTTTCTTTAAATATAGAACAGTCCAGTCAACCCAACAAAAAACCAGTGGCCAACTTGATGGCCAACACCACTGAACAGGAGTTCTAACATTGGCTCTGATCTGGTTAATCGGGAAGACCTTTTGATAGAAAGCAGACATTTCACATGGTTTCATTCACTGCATTCTGAGTGAAATGACTCATCGCATGATATATAAAATGATAGTATTATTCAAAACCACCAATATTTTCACAATTTTGGCCACCTGGTGTGGTCTGCACCCCCTGGCAATGCCACTGAGTGGGACTAATCCCGACTTTCCTTGTGTGTGAGAGTGTGTGATGGTGGGGCAGAGGGCCAGGCAGCTCCCCAGGGCTCTGATCCAGTCCACCCACCTCCAGCTGTTCTGAAATTTTAAAAAAATGTTCTGGAAATGCAATCACTGATCATCCAGGTGGATCATGTTGTTTGGGCCCTCAGCTAGAGAGCCAGCACAGGAAAGGAAATTCCCTATAAAGCAAGCCATGGTCTGTTGCTGCAAACCCGGACTGCTGCATAGCTCAGTATCTGGAGGCAGGAGAGATCAAAGCTCTTCCAAAAGACTGGGGCAAAAACACTGGAAGGAGGGCACTGCCAAATGCAAGCTTTTAGCTGAGATGAGATGGAAAACAGGGAGGGCTCGATACAGCCTGTGTGGCGTGGGGCTTGTGCTAACACAGGATATGTGGCAAATGCTATGAGCGCATCAAAAGGAAGGTGAGGATGCTCTGGGCAGACTCCTCACCTTGGCACTCAGGGTACTTTGGAGGACTCAGGTAATTGTTGATGGGGATAGAAGGTGGATGGGGAAGAACACTGTTTACGTGGCAAGGTGTGAAATGCAAAACAGCCACAGTACGGCTCTTTGCAAGGCCAGCCTGACCTGTTTTGGTACCTGAAGCCAAAGCAGACAGACACCACTTGGGACTAACTGTATGGGGCATGATTTCCTGGGCAGAGGATCTCCTGCAGGAATCTAGCTCGTGCAGCTCCCAGACATCTCAGTGGGGTTGAGCAGAACTTGCAGGTGGATGGTGCCTTCTGAGTGGCCAGACCACCTGTCCATCCCACTCTGTTAAGGGTCCATGAAATCTGCATAGGTGGCTCACGTTCCCCCACAGAAAGGTTGCCTCAGGAGCACAGGAAGTTGGGGGCATCAGAGGCATCCCTGAGGAGGGTGTCACCCAGGGTGGTGGTGCTCATCTGAAGGAGCTCAGGATCCCTGAAATTTGGGGGTGACATAGTGACATAATCAGGTTGCCCCAATCTTCCAGGCTCTCACGCTGATTTACATGCAAAAAGGCTGCCTTGCTTCCATGATCCTTGGGCTGCTTTGGCTCTGGCTGCTGTGTGCTCTTGCCGGTGAGCAGCGAAAACTCAATCGGTGTGTGTGGCGGCTGGGCCCGAAGTGTCCCAAAGATTGCCAAAGGACAGCAAGGTGACACTCCCCCGTCTGGAAACTTCAGCAGGGTGGCCTACCCCATTGCCTCCACTTATGATGCTACTGAGGAGAGTGTATGTCTGTGTTTAGAGATGGCATGTCGTGTTACAAGTCATTTTGTGTTCTTGATTTTGAACAGATGCTATATAGTCCAAGAGGAGGAGGGGGGCTCAAGGAAGAAGAAAAAGATGAAAAAGGAACCTGAGAGCCCATCATCGGAGGTGGCTGGACAAAAGAACAAGGCCACAGGAACATGTCAGGACCCCCGCCTTGAAGACTGACACCCTGATTGTGTGCTTGTGTGTGTACAATTGGACAGAGATGAAATCTGCAATTAATGGGCAAAGCTGGCAGAATCAATTCTATGCCTTTTATAACTAAAATAAGGCCTTCATAATATTAGCACTTGTGCCTGGAGATTGGTTCAGGGGCAGTGACCAAGAGGAAGAAAAGACCCCTGGCTGGGCTGGAGCCTTACCTTACCTTACCACTTCTGGACCAGTTGCTGTTCCAGGTCAGCTGCAAAACGGAACGGCCCTGCATTTGGCCACTTCCTGGCTTCCCTCCCTCGGCAAAGACTGAGGCACCCTTAGTTGAGCTGCGTTCAGAATTGCACAGCAACCACTTTAGATGCGCTCCACACCCAGGAATTCTATCCGGGTAGGGACAAAGTGTCTTTTGGGCCCCTTCTCCATTGGATCATATTTCTACGAATTACGATATATAAAACTATGTCAGCCTAGGCAAAATGTGAATGTTCGTCTTCCCACAATATATGCAAACATTTTCTGAGATTCCAGGAAATTTCCAGCTCCCCTCTTTGGCTCCTGGGTCCGCTTTCTGACCCTGGGCCCAGGTACGATGTACTCCCTGCAAGCCCGTCACAGGTTCTGGTGAGATCGGAAAATGTAAGATCCCAGGAAATGTTTGGGTCCTCTCCTTGGGCTGCCAGGCCCCATTTTTGACCCAGGGCCTGGGTACAACTTGTCCCCTGCGCCCGCCTCTCCTGGGCCCTGTGCACACCACCTTGAAAGCAAGCCAAGATATGAGCCAGCGGAATGTGGTTTCCCTTCCTGTGGAAAATCTATAGTGCACCCGTGACAAGACCCCTATCCAGAGACCCAGGCAAGTCTTCGCAAATGATGACACAAGCTCCGTACGAGACCAGCAGCCTCAGCGATCCAGGTTTGGGTGTCCTGGAGAAAATTCTCCCGACACCCGCAGTGGATCCCACGGGATTGACACTTGTGCTGCCACTCCCATCCACATTCTGACCTCAGCCATCTCCCCTCCCCCAAATTAGACTGGCTGTGCTGGCAACACCTCCCTCTTCACACTGGCACAGTAGCCTGGTGCAGGCTGGCATGTTGCCTGCCTGCAGAGGCTTGGCCACGGGCTGCCACTTCCCTCCACATGGCGCTCTCCAGCAGCAGAGCAGCCCGGAAACGATCCGGCTCTCCCTCTTCCAAGTGGTTGGCATCCAGGCTGAAGTCAAAGTGGCCGGTCATGTCGTTGAAGCGGCGGAGCTGGGCAGGGGAGCGGCCGGCACACGGTGCGGAGGGGCAGTGCCCCTGCGGGTGCACCTGCAGGCTCACTGGGTGGCTGTAGGCCTCGAGGCAGCTGGGGCAGCGACGCAGGCCCTGGCGCTGGTGCAGGCGCTGGTGCAGCCTGAGGTGGACGTGCTGGGTGAAGCGGCTGTGGCACAGGCAGCAGGCGTAGGGCTTCAGCCCCGAGTGGAGGCGCAGGTGGGTCTTCAGGTTGCTGGTGCTGCTGAAGCGCTTGTGGCAGACCTGGGAGGGAGACCGGTCCTCATTAGCGACATCAGTGCCCCGCAAACTGCACAGTGCTCCATTTCGGAGATGACACAGCTCAGGCTTCTGATCACCGGGGGGGGGGGGGACACCTTTGTGCCCAGAAAGCCCTCGCTCCAGCATTTCAGTGGCTGAGCTCTGGTGCTGAAAAGCCCTGGCTCAGACTTCAGCCCTGAGCGCGCTCTTCCACGTGACGGGCTGGAAGGTCAGCCAGGCTTGGCCTGCTTTCTGGCCGGCCGAGCTGAAGCAGGGATTTTTTGCAACTAGCAGGAAACAGACTCCAGTTAAGAACGACTGCCTCCCTCGTGGCTTTTCAGCACGTTCAGACCGTTCCTGGTTAGGCTTGTGAGTGTGTGATATCTTGTCTGCCTGCCTCCTGTGCCTCTGTATGCCCTTTCTCACTTCTTGCTTATATTGTGATATTTGTGTTTAGACGTTAACGTCTAAAATTGTAAGCTCACTTACAATTGGGCATCTGCTCCAGCAGGGGAAAGGTGGGGTATAAATCATTAAAATAAAACAAATAAATCGATGAGGACAGGACACTTCCACCTACCAGGCACTCGTGTGGCTTCTCGCCTGTGTGCACCAGATGGTGTTTCTGCAGGTGAGCCAGCTGGGTGAAGCGTTTCAGACAGATCTGGCACTGAAAAGGCCTCTCTCCGCTGTGTACTCTCAGGTGCACCTGCAAGAGACAGCGCAAATGAGTTTGGAGGGGACCGAGAGAAGGTTGCCAAGTCCAACCCCTCAAAAGTCTCCTCTGTCCTTACAAGCTGCAGGAGTAGGAAAAGCTGGAAGCCTTTGGTCCAGCCCCAGGCCCTGCAACCAAACCTCAGCAAAAGCACAAGATAAAAACTGGGCACCTGCTTCTCCCCCAGTCTTCTCCTGCTTCCACTTTCCTCCTGCCTTCCACAAGCATCCCTCCCTCTCCTGCATGCGCCATTGTGCCACAGGTGTGGGTGTGGTTAGATGAACAAATGCTGCGGCCTCCTTTCAGTAGCTTGGGGGGGGGGAAGACTGAGGATCAGTCCAGTCAAGCACAAGGCCTGAGCAAGGGAGTGTGATTCAACCAACAACGTTTCATGGGGGGAAAGACAGAGCTAGCATCCAACTCCAAGTCACTCAGAGCAATGTTTGACACTTTTCCGGGGACATATGATAGACCAGAGACATATGGTGGGCAGGTGAGGCAGAGCCTCTCCACTGAAGTCCATCAGAAAGTGCCACCGCTGTGTGAGGCGCTCAAGTGCCATGGAGTGCGTGGGTTGCGGGTGCTTGGGTGCCTCACACAGCAGCGGCACTTTTCGAAGGACTCCAGTGGGGAGGCTCTGCCTCACCTGCCTCCCCACCCAACACATGAGATAGACCGAAGCCGTCTGCAGCAGAGGCATCTCCAGGGACAGCGCAACCTGGGGCAGTGAGGTTATGGAGTCACCATGATGTGACGTCACTTCTGGGTTTGGAGGAAGGCTTTGCAATGTGTCTGCCCTTCTCCAGCATCTTCCTGGTCGACTTTTGGCTGCTGCTGAACCACCGCAGGCCCCCCAGCGCAGTGCTGTGCTTGGAGGTTTGCAGCTGCTTGGCAGAAGCTGAGAGTCGGCTGGGAAGCTGCTGCTCAGTGGTGCCTCACTTTATGTGGTGCTGGCTTGGGGCATGTGCCTTATGTACCATTCCCTAGATACGCCAGTGCTCTCCATGTGCTCATCTGTGCACAATGAAAACATGGGAGTGGTCTCATTCCCAGGGCAGGGCCTGAGGACATGCAACACAAATCTTGTTGAAACTAGGCCAGTCTGGCTCTGGTCATGCCTGGACAACTGAAGACCCCCATGTGCTGCCCTGAGTTCTGTAGTGGAAGGAAGGCTGGCTACAGTTGAAAGAAAAGGGAGTGCCTTCTGGGGACACATTGCGCAAAGAGACGTCTGCACACACATCCGAGGGGGCCCTCCTTCCATGCACTCCTTTCTAAAGGAGGAGCATTTCACTAGCATCGGACAAGAGGCTGTGGCTCAGCTGCAGAGCATCTGCTCCGCAGGCAGGAGAACCCAGGCTCAAGTTCCCGCCTGAAATCCTGGAGCGCCTCTGCCGTGTTGACCCAGGTGGCTGCTCCTTCTTTGGCCATGCAAGCAGCGCCTTCCCACGGACCCCACTCGAGAGGTCAGGTGGTGCCCGTCTAGTTAGAGGAAGCACAACAGTGGAAAGCTGACGCAACTCCTGGCGCTGATGCTGTCATGGCCGAGTGCGCTGGGTGCACAGCATGACGGAAACCGTACTGCATTTTGCGTACGTGTGTCATGCAGCCCGATTCAGGCTGAGCCAGTGAAAAATGCAAGGGTTTCACAGTTGCTGACGGGAGGACAAGATGTACCCTTGAATTCACTCTCATTGGGATCCTCGGATATACCTTAAGATTGGAAAGTTGTCTGAAGCTCTTGGTGCAGATGTGGCAGTCGTAGCTGGTCTTGCCATTCTTCTTCTTCAGGACACGAGGCACGGACTTGCCCTCTTCCTGGGAAGCAGGTGGACGGAAATTTTGGGTTTGGAGGTTGACTCTCTCATGCTGGGAGGCAGCTTCCAGAGGCTGAACTGGGGAGTGGCAGGAGACTGTGGGATGCCCGTAGTTGGGGCCCATTTGGACAGAGGAAAGGGAATCCTGGAGCTTCTTGGCCTCTTCTTCTCCAAGGGGTGAGGCAAGAGGGGAGACAGCCTGAAATCTCTTCAGCCCTTGGGTTGAAGGAACATTCTGGGAGAAAAAATTGAGGGTTGCAATTTCTCTAGGGCTACTCAGGGGCGCTCTTGCTGGGAAGGAAAAGAGGTGAGGGGCCACTGTGAGTTTGGGGCAGAGGGCGCTGGTGGCGTTGCAGGGGCAGCGAAAGGCCTGGGACAGACTGCCCACCTGTTGGCACCCAGAGCAGTAGAGGCTGCTGAGATGGAGCTGAAGTCCATTTGGGAGCCAGAGAGTCGGACTGTATGGGGAGCCACAGGGCCCAGGCTGCTTTTCTGGGCACGAGCCTCTCAAACTTGAAGGACCAGCCCTCCCAGGGCAGACTTGGGCAGCTTCCTCTCTGGACACAGTGGGGGAAGAGCTACGCCTCACAGCCCGATCTTCATTGCTGCAGGAGACCTGCATCCCGGAATCCGCTTTGGGGCTTTCTGCAGAGCTTGGCAGCGTTCCTTGGTCTAGCTCTTCAGCATCAACGCTCTCTTCTTCAACACCATTTCTATCCTTCTTTGAATAGACAGCTGAGTATCTTTGGCCATCTTTGGTATCGTCCTCTGGTATTCTGGCACTCATCTCAGGTGAGGGCTGTACCAGAATATCCCTGCAGTCAAGGTATTCTGCAAAGAAATAAGCAAGCCAAGCCTACTTACTAGTATATGGCCACAGGATTTTCCAATACAGCTTTCCAAATCATCAGGATTAAAAACATTTCATGCCCCAGCCCCTCCCAATCAAATATTTCACAGAACCTGCACCAGGTCTTGGATCCTAAGGGCCAATCCACACATTACACTGAAGGACCTTCTCCCTTGCAAGCTACCCTTGGGAGGGGGTGATTCTCAATGGACAAGGCGCAGGAGAGAAAGAGGTACGGAGCCATAATTTACCAGTTGCTTTTCTCTGGCGCGCCTCCTGCTACTTTGACATGAATTGCTCAGAAATCCATGGTAGAAATAAAAGAACCCGTGAACCATGGAGTGGGTGGGGGCGTTTCAGAAGCAAAGCAGCCAGAAGAGGAAGAGTGAAGGGTTGCCCTCCTGCACAAAACACCCTCTCGCAAAGAAGAGACCGTCAAGGCTGCCTTGCACACAGGTAGTTTGCCTCCTGGAATTGGCTTCGATGTCTTAATTCTCCGCATGCACCTTGGACTTGTCCTCCAAGTGGAAAGAGCAGGATATATACGTTTTTAAAAAATAAGTACACATAAAAACAAATTGCAGTCTGGACATACTGATACAACAGACATCCCTGGGTCATGGAGAACCCCAGGAATTGCAATCTGGTGTGGGGTGCTCTGGATCTCTTAGTAGTGTTCTTGTAACACCTGGCCCAGGAACAATTTTCATGAGTTGTTTTTTTTTTTTTTTGGGGGGGGGGTATCTTATACATATCATATATCTTATAGGATCGCTACCATTGTACAAGAACAGTGTCAATGTAGGGACCGGCGTGTCCACGCGGTCTACTGAGTCGGCTGTCTTGGGGGCGGAATGGCAGGAAGCACCCACCTCCGCCTGCCTGTTGGCTCCACCTCTCCATGCCCCCTGGACTGGAAAAGGAAGAGGGCAACTGAGTGGAAGGAGCAGGGGGGCTAATGGAGGAGGTGGTCTCCTCTCCACTGCACTTCCTCCGCCTTTCCTGCCAGCCAGCGGTGCAGGGACGTGTGCAGCACACACTTAATTATCAGGTGTGGCAATTTCCATCTCGGCAGGGCTGGGTGATTGGGAGCAGAAGGAGCCTCGTGTCTTCACTGGTGATCCTGGAGCAAGATGCTTGTAAACAGGTCCCTGCCAGCACCTCACCTGGTTGAGTGGCCGCCTCCTCTGACAGCAGGCAGTGCAAGTTCCTGGGAACTCCGTGGGTGTTCCAAATGAAAAGTTCAGCTCCAGCCAGGACGGGCGTGATGGTGAAGAAATAGATCTCGAGGCTGTGCTGACAGGCCACCAGGTTCCGTGCTGGGAGGGTGGGAGCAGGGTTCATGCAGCTCATCCAGTTGCTGCAGCCGGGTCGCTTGCGTCCAGGAGGTGATGAAGCTCTCCTCTTGCTGTGAAAACCTGTGCTGGGCAGGGAGGAGGGAGGGAGGGGAGCAAAGGGTGCAGCTGCAGGTGATTGATGGGGGCACCGCTTCCTCCACGAGATACCCCCCCTTTGTGAGGTTCTGGGGTTTGCTTGAGGTTGTTTAAACCTCCCTCATAAGCTGCTGTGGGAATCCCTTTTGGACTCAAGAACAGAATAAGAATTCTCCAGATAAATGCAGTTACTCCAAAAGGGGCCTTGTCAACTCTCTGATGCTGGAAATCAGGGTGTCTTCACGTCATAAGTAATTAGAAAGGGTTCAAGATTATTTCTGACATATCCCTCAACAAAGGGTCAAGCAAGATGTGACCTTACTCTCATCAGCAGCTGCGCGTCTTTCTTGTAAAAAGCACGAGTGAGGTCCCTGGTCCAGTACAGGGGGATAAAGCCAGAATGGTGTAGCGGTTCAGAAGTCGGACTTAGATCTGGAAGATCCAGGTTCAAATCCCTGCTCAGACATGAGGCTTCCTGAATGATCCTGGGCAAGGCACTACCTCTCAGTCTCACCTACCTCACAGGGTTGTTGTGAAGACAAAAGGAGGAGAGGAACTGCGTATAACACCATGAGTTCCTTGGAGGAAGGATGGTATAAAAATGTGAAAAATAAATAAATAAATAAATAAATAAATAGAGGGGCTTTAGCCTGTTAAGGGCCTGATCTGGGTATGCCCCCTCCTTCCTGCAGGAGCTTTTTGACTATGGGGAAAGCCCACACCATTGCTTTTTTCAAGGGCAAATAGCACGCGCAGAACGGACTGCTCTGAAATGGAACAGAGGCAGAGGTCCGGTTAATCTCACAAATTGGGCCTCCTATTTACAGAAGACAAAGTGAGGATGCTGGCCGATGACACAGTTTAAGTCACATCTAGCTTTCAGTCCCACAAGCCCCCCCCCAAGTGTGAAGTGGCGCAAGACCTCAGTTCTTCAGGCATCTCACACAGCAGCGAGGAAAAGTGACTTCCTAAAAGTTTCTCACAAGTGCATAGAACATATATAGTAAATGAAAAGGAAATGGATCGTGTGTAGCATAAGAATTGTGTCACAGAGAGCCTGAAGCGGAACACTGGAGAGATACTGGCAATGATCTCACACGCGAGTCAGAGAATAGCAGAAGGGGTGTGCAAGCACAGCATTACTGAGAGGTGTTGTGCGCGTGAAGGTCGGCCCATTCGATGCAGCAGAGCCTGCAGGCCACTTTAGCGTGAGCCGGGGGGGGCCGAAGGTTATGACAGTCTGGGCCGCAGTCGGCCGGCTCGCCAGGAACGTTTATGCTGCAAAGACCACGAGGACAGCTGGGATTAAGGCAGAGGGTCGGCAGGTGTTGTGGGGCTCGCCATGGGGCTGCTGCTTCATGCTGGGCTGCTTCCCTCACCTGCTGCAGTCCTGCTGGGGCCTGAATACCTCTTTGAAGCCCCTTCCTGCTCTGCTGCTGTTGCCCTCCTGGGCTGCCAGGTGGCAGGAGGGGGCTCCGGCCCTGGCCCAGGGACCCGCTGTAGCTGGACAGCAGTGGTGTGATCTGCTCCTGACCCTGGTAGCTCCTGCCCACCCACTCCTCATCTGTGGTGGCCCCTTTTGCCCCTGACCTGGAGCCATGCAACAGCCTGGCATTTCCAGCCGCTGCCACGGGACGAAGCTCAGGGGTCTGGCACGCGGGTGCACAGCATTTTTTAATGTGCCCCAGGGGCCAGGGGCCCAGAACACCCCTTGGGGTTAACCGGGAGGTGGTCTGAAGTGTGGGGAGGCCTTTCCAGACCTCAGAAAGTCTGCCAGAGGCCTCAGAAAGGCACTTCCAGTTCTGCGGAAACTGGAATTGCCTTTCTAGGCCTCTGACATCCTTCTGAGACCTTCTGAGGTCTCAAGGAGTCCATGCACAGCCTCCCCTGGTCTCAGAGGGCCTCTGAAAGGCACTCTCCTGAAACCCCCAGGCAAGGCGCACAGAAAAATGGACTCCCCCAGCCCCAACTTAGGTACACCAATGAAGTCTGAACACTGTCTGAGAGGGGGCTGCCCTTGTCCCAGGACGGTTCCATGCACATTGCTCAAGCTGTCCCCATCCAAGGCATTTGCCACCCAGTGGAAGCTTGATCGAGACCAGGGGTGCCCAAACCCTGGACCTTGGGCCACTTGCGGCCCTCAAGGTCTCTCAATGTGGCCCTCTGGGAGCCCCTAGTCTCCAATAAGCCTCTGGCCCTCCGGAAATTTGTTGGAGCCCACAGTGGCCCGATGCAACTGCTCTCAGCATGAGGCCAACTGTTTGGCCTCTCGAGTGAGCTGTGAGATGAGGGCTCCCTCCACTGCTTGTTGTTTCACGTCTGTGATGCACTAGCGGCAGCAAAGGAAAGGCCAGCCTTGCTTTGTGCAAGGCCTTTTATAGGCCTTGAGCTATTGCAAGATCTTCATTCATTCATATAAGTTCATCTTTAATATATTCATTTATGTAAATTTATCCAAATTTTAAATGTAAATTAATTCTTTCTTCCTCCGGCCCCCGACACAATGTCACAGAGATGATGTGGCCCTCCTGCCAAAAACTTTGGACACCCCTGGTCTAGACCAACCCTTGCTTGGCCTTCCTCTGCCTGGCCTCTCAGGGGCCACTGCGTGCCTTTCCGTGCCATACTCACTCTCCAGCAGCACTTCCGATCTGCATCCTCTGGAACACTCTGGTTGATGTAGATTCTCCCAACGAGAGGTCCAAAGTGCGTTCCTTGGGGGATGCACTCCCTGCTGATCACAGCCGACACCTGTGGAGACATCCAGGGTGGGTGAATCAGTTCGGGCAGGTCCCTCATTCCCCATCCTGTTGCCTCTCCTCTGATGGCTATCAGAAACACGTTTTTAGAAAGTACATCTTTCCTAAGTCCACTTGTAGATGCCCACAGGCAGGACTGGGAACACTTTGACCCTGATGGGTGTCAGGTTGCCCACCCATGTTTCATCTGTCTGATGCCCCAAATGACCCTGTTTCTCCTGCTTTATGCTTCTCTCTCAGGTGGACGGGGGCGGGGGGGGGCAAAGACTAATCTCAGACCATTTTGGATCTTTGTTGGACCCTGCCCCAGTACCAGCGTCCCCATCCTTAAGGGCTGGCACTCCTGTGAGATCACCAGCCCCCACTGCAGAAATCTCAGGGTTGGGGTGCATCTGACCTGGCAACCTTACTCTCTAGGTCTAGTAAGCAGTGGTGGAGCTAATGATTGTGTAGCCCGGAGCCAAGCTCAAAATGTTGCCCCGGAGGTGATGTCACAACCGGAAGTGACGTCATGCCTGGGCTTTTAAAAAGTGAAAATTGGTAGGAACCCACCTCCTGCCCCCAGCAGCTTGCCACCCACTTGCTCTGCTGCCTCCCCCCCCAGTCAGTGGCATAGCTAAGGCATCTATCTGCTACCTGGGGTCAAAGAAGATTTGTAGCCTCCCCCAGACAAAATCAAATTTAATTAAGTAAATAAATACAAAGTGTGCCCTGATTGGTTTGAGACACTGTACTGGGGTGAAGAGGGATGATCATTCTCCCCCTGCTAAATATAAGAGGGCACCACTTTTAAAAAGTGCCTTTTTACCGAGTTAGCAGGGGTAAATGTATTACGATACATGGAAATGAGAGCTGACTCATATTAACACCTTATTAGTTTCATGCTGTATCATGATAACATGTCATTGCAACATGTCAATAACATAATAACATGTCTTTGGCTCTCAAAACAATCAGTCTCATAGGTCTGTTTTGAGTTAAGAAAATCCACTTTTTGTTCCGTAAGGCAGTTGTGTTCTTCTTGGTTAATTTTCTGGTTAATTGGCCATAACCTTTGATAGAATAAATATATTCTAATGCAGTTTGCTTCATTAATTCATTAATCAGTTTGCAGTTTAATTCAGCATTAAATTACCTTTCCAATGCTATATAACATGATGGCATTATTCATACATACCAATTTTTTCACAATTTTGGTCACTAGTGTCAAGCTCAGCTTGTTGCCCCCTAAAGCTTGATGCCCGGTGCAACTGCTACCCCCTGCACTCCCTTAGATACGCCACTGCTAGTAAGTCTTCTTTAGCATGCAGATTGCTACTCTCAGGCTGGCTTCCTTCCTCCCCTCACCTCAAGATGCTCAGCTATACCAGGGGTGTCCAAACCCCAACCCGGGGGCCAAATCCGGCCTGCAGGAGGATATGCCCGTCCCCCGAG
The DNA here is from genome assembly GCF_035046505.1 of Tiliqua scincoides. NCBI lineage: Eukaryota > Metazoa > Chordata > Lepidosauria > Squamata > Scincidae > Tiliqua > Tiliqua scincoides. The sequence goes on along the minus strand of NC_089830.1, from coordinate 347,759 downwards.
GTTCCCCAGCCAGGGCTAAAAAGAACTCAAAAGATGTACTTCTGGGTCTCGAATGTAATGCAATGTAATGGAAAGAAATTATTCCATTCCATTGCATTACATTCAGCACCTCTAGAGACTGAATGAGATATATAGTGATGCTGAGAGACCTGGAATGTAATGTTCATTACACTTAAAACCGAGCTGAAACTGAGACAACAATTTTGATTTGTGTCGTAGGTTGTCTGATGCTTTTTCAAATCCATTCTCCCCTTTTCCTGCGCAAATCAATTTTGCCCTCTGCTCCCCTCCTCCTTCCTTCCTCCCCCACCCATTTACTGTATTCAGTCAAGCTCTCAGCACATCAGTCTTCTAGGCACCCGTCATGCATTTATTATTTATTTATTTTCTGGCCCTTGACACTGTGTCAGATACACAATGCGGCCCTTGTGCCAAAAAGTTTGGGCACCCTTGAGCTAGACAGACAAGCTCTCTCTCTCTCTCTCTCTCTCTCTCTCCCCCCCCCCCCTCCATTCAACTATGTAGTTCCTCCAATACTGTTATTTTTGTTTCTTTATAACCACAAGCCTGACTGTGGTTTTCTTAACAGAGGTCCCCCAGAGTGCACTGTGTAAACCAGCTGTGCAACTGGGAGAGAAACATTCAGTGCGTTCTTGGCTGAGCACTTCATTTCAGGGTGAAGAAACACATGGCAGTTTTCAAGCAGCGGGGCTGGCTTGGAAGTGCCCTGCTGCATCCAGTGTAAACAAACCATTTCCTCCTCTGGAGTCTGCTCGCCAACACAAGGCTCCACAAGTTCTGCTTCCACTACGTTGGGGGCTCCCCAATTGGCCGGCACCTGTGATATCGTCAGCACACCTCTCCCCCCTTAATCCTTGGAGCTGTTCCGCAACCCTAAACCACAGCCTGACCTCCCTGGGTGTCTGTCTGACACAAGCTGGCTCACACTGTGGGTGAGGAACCCACTTGAGTCTGCTCTGAAACGCTGCACCCGTCCCTGCAAACTGGCAGGCATTGCTGGGAGGAAGCTGGCTGGTGCTCCAGTGAGCATCTCAGTGGTCTGCAGTCAGGGCCAGCCTTGCCAGGCAGCCACCTGAGACAGACGCCTGGAGCAGCACCCTTGGAAGGCCGAGTAGCTCCCAGTTCCAGGGCTGCTCTCACTTTGCTGCTGGAGAGAGAAGAAGGAAAGTCTGCCACGGCTCCCTTGAGAAGCCGCCTGGAGCCAAGCCCTTCCCCTTCCTGAGGCAGGGCGCACAGCCTCTCCTCCACACCACCTCTGCTTGAAAGGGAAAGGGGCAGCATGTGCTGCTCCTGTTCATGTCAGTGGAGGAGAGGCTGCACGTGGCACCCTGGCAAGTCAGTGGACTTGAGGCGGGGAGCAGGACCAGCCTGAAGCCCATTGGCCCCATTTCATCCGATTGGGCCCTGCCCTTGGAACGACCTGCCCTGGGCCGCTGCATCAAGTGGATCACTCATTGCCACAGCCAGGATCTTGGGGTGCCGGAAGGCTGGTGGGGCGAGCAGAGGGTGCATTTGGCCCACCCACCCACTCTTGCTTCTGGCCCAAAGTGGGCCTCGTGGAAGCACCTGACGGTGATGTTATCCTGTCACTGCCAGCTGTGCTTTGTGGTGAGTGGGGAGGGTGGGGAGCCCCACAGGAATGCCCCGCATTGGGCCCTGCCGCTCCTGGGGCTGACCAGGGGCTGAGTGGGGGAGCCTTTCTTCTCCCTCCATAGCCGGGGTACTCAGCGCCTGCCCTCCTGCTCACTTGCTGGGTTGCTGGTCTGCCCTCCCCCTTGTCCGTGGGGGCACTGCAAGGATGGCACAATGGGGGGGATTCAGGAGTGCGGGAGTACAGGCTGCCACCACCTCCAGTCACTCCCCATCGCTTGAGGTCCTTTGCAGCAGTCACTGTCACTGAGAAAACGAGGAGCACCAAGCAGGACGCATCTCCTGAAGATCCGGCTCTTAGGCCGGGGAACGGAAGTGTGCTGGAGATCTGCGGGCGCGGCTCTTCTGCACGGAGGTGAGCCAGGTGGGCCTCATACAAGCCTGTTGGTGGGGAGGCAGCAGAGACTGACTGTGGGCGCTGGTGCTGTTCGGGCCTGGGCTGGGCAGGAGGCAGGAGAGCTGTCATGGGGAGGCAGAGGGCAGCCAAGTCTTGGAAGGGGGAAACTGGGGAGGGGTACAGAGCTAGACCCCCAATGCGGGGGCAACATAGGGACTAAAGACCCATCCTGCGCTGGGGGTGGCTTCTGGTGTTACCTTATTGTTGCTGTCGTGCCGGAAGGCCAGATTCCGGGGCAAAGAGGCTTGTGCACGCAGGAGGTGGGGCTGTGACTCATGTGGTGACTGGTCCTTCACAACGTAGGCGCACTGCTCCTCAAATGCCACCTCCTCCCTCCACAACATCCTGGCCTCTTCTTTCATTCTGCTCCTCTCTGTATGGAGGGCAAAGCCAAGTCGCGCAAGTGGGAAGGGGCAGGAGGAACAGGCGGTTAGACTGGCGGCTCTTGGAAGACTGAGATGCCTCTGGAAAGAGATCCTAGAGCTGGGAAAAGTGCATCAGGAGGTCAGGGGGCCGGAGCGCCTTCCTTACGAGGAGAAGGAGGACTACGAGGGAGTAAAGGGGCAGAGAAATGAAAGAGAGAGAGAGAGAGAGAGAGAGAGAGAGAGAGAGACTCTTTGTTTATATCGTCTTGTCCATGTTCAGCCACACTACATGGATCCTCTTGATCTCTTCTATCTGTAACAATGATCATCTATTACCAGCTTTGCAAATCTCTCCTTCCGCTGAGTGGCAAGAGGTGAAGATAATGACTTCAGACATTGAAGTCTCCAGAGTGAGCCCCATTGAACACAATGGAACATATTTTTAAGTAGACATGAATAGGACTGCACTGCAAGTGTCCTCTAACTGAGTCATTTCTGGCCTTTCTCATTTTGCACGAACCTCCCTGCAAAGTACTGGTTCTTTTCTGTGCTGTTGTCAGACTGGCAGAGATTCTCATAAATGTGGTGGTGGTGGTGGTGATGATGATGTATATACCACTTGCAACAAAAAAAAGGTTCACAAAGCTGTTTACAGACAAAAATCAAATAGCTAACCTGCTAACCCAAAAGGGCTCACAATCTAAAAAGAGGCAGAAGAAACCCCAGCAAACACCACTAGACAAGACTCTGTGCCGGGTGAAAAGGGACCATTCCTCTCTCCCCGCTAAGCATAAGAGGAGCACACTTGAAAAAAAGGGATACTGTGATTACGATTAAAAATATTTGTATGCCACGTTTCCACAGAAGTACACAAAGCAGATAACATCACATGACGCCTGAATGAGGGTCCCCAATCTCCAAAAGGGTCTGCAATTTCAGAGAGGCAGAAAAGAGACCCCAACAAAACAGTCCTCAAGAGAGACTCTGTGCTGGGGGGAGCAGGAGGGACAGCTGCCCCCCCCCCAAAACAGAGGAGTGAAGCCACCTGGAAAGGTGCCTCTTTGCAGGCTGCTTCCATTGCGATCTGAGCTCAAGCGAAAGGGCGACCCCTTTGCCTTAAGGAGGCTCCCAGTCAGGAATCTGGAGCGGGTGAAATGAAGAAAGCGATGAGATTGACAAGACAGACCACGTGGGGCAAGTGCTTTGATTGGCCCCAAAGGGGGCACAGAGGGGAGGGAGAAAGCTGTGGTTCAGGCATTGCCCTCCCTCCCATTCCTCAATCAGTGCCAGGCCTTGCTTTGCATTGGACCCAGCAGAAGTGAAGAGGGCCAGCCAAGGCTCTGGGAGGGGGAGCACTGAACTTGCCATCTTGCAGGCTGGAACTGAGGCCTGCCTGGTGCCGGTCACCAAGGTGCCACCCGCACCAGTCCTGGCTTGAACCCTGTTCCAAAGGATGGGCTGACATCCAGTGTGCTGCCACAGGCTCACGCTTGGCGATCATTCAGACTGGAGCAGTGGAGCACTGCATTTCCTTTGTGCCTATCGCTCCTCCTGGCATGGCTGCAGGGAGCCCGGGGCGGCCATGCAGTCCTCCTGCTCTCCACTCACACGTGGCGCCATCTGCAAGACTCTCACTCATTGAGAAATGTGGTATATAAATACGGTGTCACCTGTCACCGTCATCATTGTGCATCTCCTGCTTCTCAGGACTTGAGGCTGATCCACATTCCCTGCTTTCTGGATCCACACCTGCAGACCTGACATTCTGGCAGCCTGTTTTGGGTCCAGATGGAACACGGGGTGGGCAGGAGGAGAGGGGAAAGGCTGAGCACTTCTTCTCAGTGGTACGGTGACCCCTGCAAGAAATACTGAGTGCCCGCTCTGTGGAGTGTGCAGCCCTGGTGGGCGGCTGGATCCCTGAACCAAACACTGGCTTCTTGCAGAGTCTTGCAGGAAGCAGGGTCTGTGCTGGCAGGAAAGCAGAGCCTTTTGGAAGATGAGGAACTGGGTGACTTTTCCGAAGGAGGCCTCTGCTCCCAGGGCTCTTTGCAGCAGTGCGTCCTGACTGACAAAAACATCCCGGTGCCTATGAAAGTGTTTTCCCTTGAATTGGGCAAGCCGGGTGTGCCGTGTAGGCCTGCAGTGTGACTCACTTTCTTGAATGGGAGACATTAGCACTGCCTCCCACTGCCTCCATTTCACTCCCCTTCCTCTGTCATCTCATTTGTGTCAGTATCTACACTGCATGCCTATAGGGGCAGGGACCTACCTTCTCGCTCTGTGTAACTCGCTCTGTGTGCCGGGGTTCTGGCCTGCTTCTGAGTGGGCAGTGCTCTCCTTGAAAGAGAGCAGATGGCTGTGGGTGCATTTTGAATGGCAGTTTCCTCCTCAGCATCTTGATAGAGGCGATTCTGAATGCTCAGAGCATTTCTGTGTCTTTGGTAATCCTTACAGTCACCCTATAAAGTTGATCACTATTATTATCCTCATCAGGCTAAACGAGCCACTTGCCCCAGGCCGTCTGCTGAGTTCTTGAAATCTGAACTGGGGATTTCTCAACCTGCCACCCAGTCTCTTGGTCATGTGACATGAAGCCACAGCAGGCCAAAGAGCAACCATGTGCATCACATCAGGCAGCTTGCAAAGACATGTGGCATCCTGGAGGGGTGAAGAACACAGGGTGTGCCTTGGTGCTGAGTCCGCCTTGGCCCATCGAGCTCAGTGTGGGCTATGCTGCCAGGCAGTGGGTCTCTAGGAAGGGGCCTTCCCCAGCCCTACCTTAAAATACTGCTAGGGACCACACTGAAGCCATCTGCGACAAAAGTAGGTGCTCCTGCCCTTTCCCCCACTGTCCTCCAGCAACAGGGATAAAACTAGTCAGCACCTGCTCTGCAAGAGGAACTGCCTACCCACTAGGCAACCCTGCCAAGAAAACTCTCATATCCTGCAGCTCACTGGGCTGTTGGTCTGGGTTGTAGCAAAATGCACAGAACATTCAGCTTTTAGAGACACGGGAACAAGTGCAGGCACACCTGCGTTGGCATCTGGACACATCTAGAAGCCTCTGCCTTGTTCTCATTAAGTAGAAGCCGCAGACTTCTGACTCAGTGCTTAGTATTGTAAACAAGGTAAGAGAATGGAAAACCCCAGCCTGATGTGTATTGTTTGAGAGGGAATAAAAGCCAGAGAAGGCTGAATCCCAGTGGCCTTCCTTCTGCATCTCGCTTCTATACATGTCTGTCGTTTTATTCATTGCTCTGACGCCTTGCTGCTCGCTGCTCGAGTTCTAACTTTCAAACCCTCAGAGTGCTTCTGCTTTTAGCTCTCTCCCTCAGGCACCAAGGTTCTAAGCCCTGGGTGCTTCCCAAGCAGCATTGCACTGCTACATGGGTGTTGTGTAGGGAAGAGCCAAGCCACAAGCTGCACAGAAGACCTGAGGCTGAATCGCATGCTCTTTCACTTATTACTTTATCGCAGGCATTGAGGGGTGGTCCTTTTATGCACTGTGTGCAAAGACATGGTTCCACTTGCAGGTGGCGCAGCAGTGCTAGAGCTGGGGGTCTCTCACTGTTCTGCTCATCTGACTCCATGCTGCTCCACAGATTCCTGGCAAACAATTTCTCCATTTTTCAGCAAAGAGTTGCCTTGGGGCAGCGGCGTCACTAGTGCGGGAGCCGGTGTGTTTGAGGACAGCACCGAGTGACTCCTGGGGAGGGGAAACACCATCATTGGCCAAAATTTTGGAAAACTTTTGGGAAATTTGTATATATGAATAATATCACCATGTTATATATCATTGCAAAGAGAATTTCAGGTGGAATATAATGAAACAAACAGCTTTGAATTATCTGTATTCTATCAAATGTTATGGCCAATTATCCAGAAAAGGAGAACACAACTGGCTTATGTCACAAAAAGTGGATTTCCTTCACTCAAAACTGACCAATGAGACTGATTGTTCTGAAACCCAATGAGGTGTTAGGATGACACAGCCGGGAACCAATCAGGTGTTAGTCTGAGTCTGCTCTTATTTCCATGCATCAGAGCTAACACTAGAACTCTCATTCAGTTGTGTCATCAAGCTGGCCACTGGTTTTTTGTTGGCTACTGATTTGTTGGGTGACCTGCACTGTGAAATAAATAAATAGAGTAAGTAAGGGCCCATCCTGTCCAATTTTCCAGCACTGGTGTAGCTGTAATGCAGCCCTGAAGTAAGGGAACAAATGTTCCCATACCTTAAGGAGGCCTCCCCACCACAGGATGCAGCGCAGGCCTCATTGGCACAGCTGCACCGGCACTGGAAAACTGGGTAGGACTGGGCCCTAAGTAAGTAAGTAAATAAGTTAAAGGGGGTTACACCACCTCTAGGGATGCCACTGCACTGAGGCTGTGTGTATGATATTGTGATTTATTCTGTATGGTCCAGTAAGAGAGGAGGGCCATCAGGGGGGTGATGCAAACCTCTGCCTTGGGACAAAAGGGGGGGAAGGGGAGAGAATGGCATGCAGTGGAAAAGCCGAGCTCCCCTGCCTCGTGTCTGGGCCTGATGAGGACTAGGGGCCTGCTGCACTTTCACCTTTATTTGTGGATTGAACAAGCACTTCCAGGCTGCTAGCAGTGAGTTTGCTCGCAAGTCTCCAGGATTCTCGTCTGAAGGGAGCGAGAATCCAAGTGTGGCCCCTGGAACTCGTAGTTGCCCAAGGAGGGGTGGGGCTCAGACTAGAGGTTTGTGCTTTATCCCTCAAGCAGAGTTTCTGGAAGTTGTTGGTCTCTTTCTGGGTGCTGAGGAAGAGGAAGACCAGCAAAACTTCTGGCAGAGTCATGGCTCTTTTGCGGTGGGAATTGCTAGATAATGCAGCAGCTCAGGAAGGAGTCCTTCCCAGTGCTTGTGTCAAAAAGGTCCTGCATTGTGTTTTTAGGTCAGGAACAACCACACATGTGATTTTCCCTCCCCGTTTGGGGCTTCAGCAGAGAGGCAGGAACTGGTTTCATTTCGACATCCTCTGAAGGGCACCAACACCTAAGCGTGTTTTTGGACATTGGCTAAGAGGCGCCAGGGTCTACGCAGCAGCAGCAAGACTGTGAAAACTAAATATGTAACAGTTCCACCAAAAAATAGGGGCTGGGTCGGGGGCAGGCATGGAGGCCGGGCAGGAGCAGGGAAGCCTGAGCACAGCCCTCAGCCACGTAGCGCACTGTGGAGGGCACTGTGCACAGAGAAGGTCACTGCTCCCCAAGACCACGTCTCACATTTTCCTAGAATAAAAATACTCCACTTGCACTGACCTCTATTTAGCAGGGTGCAGCTGGGACTGAAGCCATGACCAGGTCAAAATCCTAGCACACCCCCCACCTTCTGCTATGGTTCTGTTCCATTTTGTGCCCTTCCAGTTGCTGTTCAAAGAAAGAAGCCCCAAATCACTGGATCACGTTGTACATTTCACACAGCATCTTATTTGACCCCAAGTGTCAAACTATGCAAGAAATTTAATGCGTCTACTTAAGAAACTGTTTGTACTCCAAAGTAGCGGCTGTGCAGGACCCCAGTGCAGTGACGGGACCACTGCAGCCTGGGTAACCACGTCCCGGTCAAATGTGTCCTGGGATTGGACGTTTGCATCCAATTCTTTTTGCACCTCAAACATTTGTGTCCCGATATGTGTATATTTATATTAGACCTACTTTTTTATTTTTAAGACGCAAAGATAGGGTTGGGGCGAGGGATGGGATGAGAGGCTTAGGATCAGGGTGACCAGATCCAATGGGGGACAGAGTGCCTGTACCTTCAGCCCAGCAATTTTCAACTTTTTTCACCTCACTGCACACTGACAAGGCACTCAAATGGTCAAGGCACACCGTCAGGTTTTTACCAGGTACACCATGCTGCCAGTGGGGGGCTCACGTCCTAGCTTTCCCTAAATTCCTTTGGCACACCTGTGGACCACTCGCAGCACACCAGTGTGCCATACTCCATTACAAGGTCACTCTGCTTAGGATATACAACATGGTGTTCGTTGACCAGTTACAGTGGGATGCAAATGACCAGTGACAGTGACAGGAATGACTGGGACGCATTTGACCAGAACACAAATACCCCATTACTTCCCAGTACAAACTGAGACCAACATACGGGTGTACATAGGAAATTTCTAACCTTTTACTTTAAGGCCATCCCTCCCCCCCCCAACAAATCAGCCCTCCAAGAGGTTATTTAACCCAGAAAGTGCCATTATAACATTATAAATGGTGTCTTCACAGTGAAATAGCCAAGGACAATCTGGATCAGGTCCCTGTGCAGCTGTTATTTTCAGCTGCTAGAGATATGCTCAGTGTCACATGTAATTTGACCTTAATTGTGAGCTGCCTTGGGAGCATCTCGGGAGGCTGAAAGGCAGGTATAAATCTATAGATAAAATAAAGAAAAAACTATGTTTGCTGGTGAATGCTTTGCTTTTGCAGATATTTGTTCATTCCTGGCTGCATTTTTGGCTGTGAGGTGTACATCACATTGTATTCCCCCCCTTCGCAACAAACATGTAATAGTTTTTATTCCTGCATAGCTTCTTTTCTGCATGTCTCACGATTGCTTGTGACGCTACCAGCAGACGAGGAACAACATGGGCCTCCTCCCAGACTTTTCAAAGCAACTCAGAAAATAGAACAGTGGGAGAAGCTTTTCACAGCATGGAGACAGCCACTATTGCCCAGTTAATGTCTGCAGATGAAGCCACTATGTAGACCACAGGAGCAACATCCAGCAGAAAAGTTGGCAATGTGTCTTTTAAACTGTGACACGCCCCTCCACTCACTGTGCACTCATTTTATTTCTACAGTTTGATTCTGTCTCCTGTTGCTGAACTGTTTTCTGCACACCCCTCTTTCCATCCTGCAATTCCAGCTTTTCATTCTTACCTGCATTCTTGCCTGTGGTACCTGGCTTTTATGAGCTGGTGAACAGGGCTCTGCCCTGTTGCATATTACTAAGAAATCAGCTGGCGTTACCCAGAGATGATGAGGGCAGAGCACCCACCCTGCCACCTGCCCTTTCCCAGTCCTCCCAGAATAAATTTAACGTGGTGTCCTTTTATATTTAGCAGGGGGAGAGCAACTATCCTCATCACCCCAGCATGGCATCTTTTCCAGTGGCTGTTGCTGGTGTCATCATGCATATTTTTTAGAATTTAGATTGTAAGCCCTTCAGGGACAGGGAACCATTTATTGATTAACTTTTACTATGTAAATTGCTTTGTGAGCTGCTCTTGTTGAAAAGAGGTATATAAATATCATCATCATTATAATCACTACTACTACTGCTGCTGCTGCTGCTGCTGAAATTATATAGTAGTAGTAGTAGTAGTAGTAGTAGTAGTAGTAGTATAGTGTGGCCGTGATAGGGATGCACTTAGATGCACTTGACCATAAGACTAGAAAACCTAGGACAGCCAAGCACGCCCTTCATCCTTGCAGCAACACTGACTGACTGTCCCTCCCAAGGAACACTGGTGGCCAAGGACTATTACAAGTAAAATGAACTGTGGAAGGAGAAAGGAGGGCACGTAAGGACTGCATCAAGAACAGTAAGGAAAAAACTGTTGGCAGAAGTTTGTTAAGAGGGTGTAATAGAAGTTAAGGAAACAAAAGCAACCTACTGGGAGCAAACTGTGAAAAAGCTGTTAGACACCTGGCATCACAAACCGCTGCATCAGTACGTTTGTCTTAGAGGAGAAGAAGACGAGGGAGACAAGGGCGAAGTGGCTGCAGCCTGGAGGACTGGAGGCAGTCAAGGCCGGGCATTGCAGACCGATGTCAGGAAGGCAAAAGAGGGAGAGATCTTGAATAACGCCAGATGCGGGCTCCGTAAAGAAAAAGACGAAACGATGGGTCGCATTGTAAGCGGGTTTTTTTTGCACAGTGATGACAAAAATTGCCACTATAAAGTAGCTGCTAAGCTCCACTGGAAACTGGGCAAGAAATATGGAATAACACTAGTACAGACATGGAGGGAGCAGGTGCCTGAAAAGGTGGCAGAAAATTTGCAGGTCAAAATCTTGTGGGACTACAAAATCCATTGGAACACAACACACCCACCATAACTGTGGTTGAGAAGAAAGAGGTGATGCTTACTGATGTGGCCATTCCAGGAGGAGATCAAATGGAAGAGAAACCATTGGGAAAAGGCTGCAAAATGCAAAGACCTGGACACTGATATGCAGCACCTCGGGGGAAAGAAGGCAACCAGCACCCGATTGTCGTTGGTGCAGTAGGTGCCAGGCCCTTAAGAAATATTTAGCCAATAGAGGCACTGACAAGATAACAGCTGAAATCCGCAATGAGCTGCACTGCTAGGAACATCAGACGTTATTCAGGTTGAGCACCCCTTATCCGGAATTCCGAATTACAGAATATTTTGAAATGCAGAACTTTTTGGAGCACCAACATGACTTTTTTTTTTTACTTTTTAGCCTAAAGAAATAAAATCACAAACTGTGTTTCACGCGCAAACCTTGTTTTATGAACACAATCATTTTAAAATATTGTATAAAATTACCTTCAGGCTATGTGTATAAGGGTATATGAAGCATACATGAATTCGAACTTGGGCCCCATCTCCAAGATCTCTTGCATGTTTATGCAAGTGTTCTGAAATATGGAAAAATCCAAAACATTTCTGGTCCCAAACACTTCGGTTAAGGGATGGCCAACCTGTAACGGCAATATCTTATCGGTTCTTAAACCTTTGGGAAGAGTTCCAACTAGTGAGAACCCCAAACATCCCAAGACGTCCAAACATCTGGTGGGCTGTACTCATGGTACAGTGTGGCCGTGATACGGCTGACTGAGGAATGCAATCGTCAGAGCAAGACTTCACACACCATGACAGCAAGTACCTGAATGAATCTGCAAATAAATCCACATGGTGAGCAAAAGAGGACCAGGGGGAAAGAGCCCTGTGCTTCCAGGAAGCTGGCAGGAGGACCAAAAGTCGCCTACCTGGTCTGAGTTGCTGCTCCGTTATCGGCAAGGCCTGTGACCCATTTGGAGAGCGCAGGGGAATCCACTGTGATCTCCTTGGTGCACGTTATGAATGATTTCAGCTGAAGTGAGAGGAAGTGTCCTTCATTCTTGCTCTATGTGGAGAGGAAAGTCAAAGCAGCCACACCACAAGGAGGAGGGGGAGGAGGGGGAGAAGATTCTCTCCAGGGCTTAACTTCTAAGAAGGGGAGTGCCCCAAGTTCAAGACTCTGTGTGACATTAATGCAATTTCTGCCAGTGGGGTAGCAAGTGGGGGGCGTTTGGCAATCCGTCCCAGGTAACAGGCCAGAAGGGGCGTCTCCATCAAGCGTCTGCCGGCAAGCGACATGGCCGGCAAGTGACGTGTACTCCAGAGGTCTAAAGTGTCTTACTTGTTTGCCAGAGACTCTTTAAGATTCTGGAGCGCACAAGAGGCCACCTCACTGACTGGTTGATAGTTGTGGGAGACCCTTTACTAAAACATCGGTCTGCAAGCGCTCCAGAGTTCTTAGAACTTTTGGATTCTCCATCTTTAGGAGAACCCAGAAGTGATGTGCTGTCACATGATGTGATGATGTTGTCTCTGCCCCTCGTGCCGCTGCCTCTAGTGATTCCACTCAGCCCAGATGTGACGGAGCGGCCAGAAGACATTTAGGGCAGGCTCAGAAGCCTTTTGCCTCGTTGCTTGATACGTTCCAAGTTTCTGGGACTGAGCTCCAGTCCAAAGTGAGCCTCAGTCCTCTGATGAACACTGGACAGGGGAGCAGGAAATTCTGCCCTCACCCTGGGCACGTAGCATGAAGTAAGGGAAATGAATCGCTTTGCGTGGCAGGCTGGGGGCCAGTTCTCAGGGCAACACAGCCGCTCCCAACGAACGGCCTTCTGAGGAAGGAAGGCGAAATAGCCCCTCGCCTCTTTTCCACCTCCCTTCCTGATACAGAAAGAAAGAAGGAACCCAGGTGTCATTTTAACATAAAGAGGGAGGGGAGGGGAGGGGAGCTGTCGCTCTGCTTCAGGCAGCAAAATGTCATGGCCAGCACTGCCGGGGCATCTTGTCCACAGTGGTTGCTGGGCAATGCCACAACCTCTTCACACCCTCCAACATTTCACAGATGCAAAGCAGAACCTCAGAATCACGGCTTTCCCTCAACACGGCTTCTTCAAGAAGACTCGGTTTTTGTGCCTGATCCCCCACTCCGGCACCAGCCCTGCCTCCACTGCTTCACAAGGTGAGGAAACATTGCTCAGAGACCTTCTTCCAAACCATAATTGTCTCTCAGGAGTGATCCCTGCCCAGATCGTATTAGGGTCCAGTTGTACTAGGAAAATAAACCAGCCAAGAGCCTTTCTGGAGGGGGGAACCTGTAACTGTAATCCGTAAATCACCAAGTCTGGATTGGGTTCAGGTCTCTTCTATTCCAGAAATTTCCAGATTAAACCCAGAAATCACAGAGGGAAGGCAGGGTACATATTTTTTGATAAATAAATAAATAAATATGAAGCAAGACCTAGAGTGGTTCATTAATGCCTTTAGCCTGTGCTCAGCGTCTTTCCTGCATGTTTGGAGTTCTCTATCATAATGCAGAATTGATGATGGCCCCAGTTTGGCTGTACTTGTCGTAAGAGGCGACTAAACAGCCACCGGGTAGATGAAGCTCATCAGCCTGGGAAGGCAGCTTGTCTGAGAGAAGGAAAACTCTGATCCCAAACCTCCACTGCCTTGTGGCTACATCCAGTTATGGAAGAGGCTTCAGGAATCAACCTCAACGCAAAATCAGGAGCCGGAGTCCCTGAGGCAGTTCATGGCTGAACACAGTCACACTCTGGCAACTCCTGCGACGCCGCTGGAACCAACCGTATTGGCCTCTGCCTTTCCACTGGACCATTCCAGCGACGTGGAGAGGGGGGATTTGCTGCATGGGTAACAGTCTATCCTTCGTACCCACTTTACCCAGGCGCGCACTGGAGAGGACACTCCAACTTCGCCATATGCGGTCGGCACAACACGGGAAGCAGCAGTTTACTGGTTATAAGTCTTTGCTCGACTGGCATAGAGCATGATGCCAGGGATTGCTTCCGACGATGGGAGAGATCATTGCACCTCACTGGGCAGCTACCACCCGCCTTAAGCTGGGCAGCTCCCAGCCAATAAAGTGCTGCCTCGCCACAGTCTGTTAACCTCACATGGTGCATGGGGTTTAGGGTGAAAACCGCTCTTTCTCTTGATACCAAGCTAAACAGACAAAGCAATTACCACATTTTCCAGACTCGCAAAGAGAGTGTGGTCCAACGAAAGATCCAGGTCTTGGATTCAGATCCAGATCCAAGATCCAGGTCCACATAGACAAACAGGCCTTTCTGAGGGAGAATCAGCATGGCTTCTGTAAGGGTAAGTCTTGCCTCACAAACCTTATAGAATTCTTTGAAAAGGTCAACAGGCATGTGGATGCTGGAGAACCCGTAGACATTATTTATCTGGACTTTCAGAAGGCGTTTGACACGGTCCCTCACCAAAGGCTACTGAAAAAACTCCACAGTCAGGGAATTAGAGGACAGGTCCTCTCATGGATTGAGAACTGGTTGAAGACCAGGAAACAGAGAGTGTGTATCAATGGGCAATTTTCACAATGGAGAGAAGTGAAAAGCGGTGTGCCCCAAGGATCTGTCGTGGGACTGGTGCTTTTCAACCACTTCATAAATGACCTGGAGACAGGGTTGAGCAGTGAGGTGGCAAAGTTTGCAGACGACACCAAACTTTTCTGAGTGGTGAAGATCAGAAGTGATTGTGAGGAGCTCCAGAAGGATCTCTCCAGACTGGCAGAATGGGCAGCAAAATGGCAGATGCGCTTCAATGTCAGTATGTGTAAGGTCATGCACATTGGGGCAAAAAATCAAAACTTCACATATAGGCTGATGGGTTCTGAGCTGTCTGTGACAAATCAGGAGAGAGATCTTGGGGTGGTGGTGGACAGGTCGATGAAAGTGTCGATGAAGAAGGCCAGTTCTATACTTGGGATCATTAGAAAAGGTATTGAGAACAAAACGGCTAATATTATAATGCCATTGTACAAATTGATGGTAAGGCCACACCTGGAGTATTGCGTCCATTTCTAGTCACTGCATCTCAAAAAAGACATAGTGGAAATGGAAAAGGTGCAAAAGAGAGCGACTAAGATGATTACGGGGCTGGGGCACCTTCCTTATGAGGAAAGGCTACGGTGTTTGGGCCTCTTCAGCCTAGAAAAGAGGCGCCTGAGGGGGGACATGATTGAGACATACAAAATTATGCAGGGGATGGACAGAGTGGATAGGGAGATGCTCTTTACACTCTCACATAATACCAGAACCAGGAGACATCCACTGAAATTGAGTGTTGGGAGAGTTAGAACAGACAAAAGAAAATATTTTTTTACTTGGCATGTGGTTAGTCTGTGGAACTCCTTGCTACAGGATGTGGTGATGGTGTCTGGCCTGGATGCCTTTAAAAGAGGATTAGACAAGTTTCTGGAGGGAAAATCCGTTATGGGTTACAAGCCATGATGTGTATGTGCAACCTCCTGATTTTAGAAATGGGTTATGTCAGAATGCCAGATGCAAGGGAGGGCACCAGGATGAGGTCTCTTGTTATCTGGTGTGCTCCCTGGTGCATTTGGTGGGCCGCTGTGAGATACAGGAAGCTGGACTAGATGGGCCTATGGCCTGATCCAGTGGGGCTGTTCTTATGTTCTTAACTACAATTCCCAGAATGCCTTGCAGGTCTCTTGTTATCTGGTGTGCTCCCTGGGGCATTTGGTGGGCCGCTGTGGGATACAGGAAGCTGGACTAGATGGGTCTATGGCCTGATCTAGTGGGGCTGTTCTTATGTTCTTATGTAGGTCTACAGAGCTTGTGTCCTGAGTACACTTCTGTACTGCAGCAAGTCATGGACTCTTTGCACACAACAGGAGAAGAAGCTGAACGCTTTCCACATGTGCTGCCTCTGACGCATCCTTGGTAACACCTGGCAGGACAAAAGTTCCAAACAACACAGTCCTGGCACGAGCTGGAATCCCCAGCGTGTATACACTGCTGTAACAGAGATGCCTGTGTTGTCTTGGTCATGTCGTGAGAATGGGTGATGGTGGGATCCCAAAGGATCTCCTCTATGAAGACTCATGCAGGGAAAGTGCCCTACAGGTAGACCACAGCTATGCTATAAGGATATCTGCAAGAGGGATCTGAAAGTCTTAGGAATGACCCTCAACAGATGGGAAACCTTGGCCTCTGAGCGGCCCACTTGGAGGCAGGCTGTGCAGCATGGCCTTTCCCAGTTGGAAGAGACACTTGGCCAACAGTCTGAGGCAAAGAAGGAAGGCCCATAGCCAGGGAGACAGACCAGGGACAGACTGCACTTGCTCCCAGTGTGGACAGGATTGTCACTCCCGAATCAGCCTTTTCAGCCACACTAGATGCTGTGCCAGAACCACCATTCAGAGCGCGATACCAGAGTCTTTCAAGACTGCAGGTTGCCAACAACAAATGATGGCATTGACACACACACACACACACACACACACACACTCCTTGACCACACCAGGTGCCTCCACAATGGTAATATCTTGTGTGGCTCTTGCCCATTTGGGGTTCCCTGCTGGGAATTGGACAAAATTGCAGAGCGATTTATTTTTGAAACATGAGGGCAGGAGGTCTGGCTCAGTTGGTAGAGCTGCCGCCTTGTATGCCGTCAAGATTTGCTGTCAAGTGGAGTGTGGGAGGCGAAGGGCCAGAGAGAGGCCGGGCCGGGAAGGAATCCAGCTGGAATGAGGAGTTCTATGAAAGACTAGAACTATTCAATTGTAAATCCCTTAGGGGGGGACTTAGGGGGTTTAGAACAGCCTGCCTATGTAAACCGCCTTGGATTAAAGTCTGAGGAGAAATCTGACGACCAAAGTAAGGCGGTATATAAATACCTGTATAAATAAATAAATAAATGATGCACACTGGATTTCTGAAACATGTCCTTTAAAAGGCCATATGGGATTTTTCCGCCAGACCAGACCCACAAGGATCCTGCCTTCCTGAAGAAGTCCAGTGCCTGAGGCGGCACCTGCTTCCTAAGAGCTGGGCCTTTTGCTGCTGCTGCTTCTTTTGCAGGGCCTTTTCTCATAAGCGACACTTGCTGTCTTTACAGATAGTTGTTGACTTCCTTCCCCCGCCACCCTCACTGTGTCTTCCCCACAGCCACAGAGCGCTGCGGGAAGGGGAGCGGCGCTGTGCTCTCAGCGGCAAGAGCAACCTCAGTGAGAAACCACCGAAACTCAGAGTGGCGCATGGGGCTTGTGTTGGGAGATGAGGCTGCAAACAGCACCTTGGCAACGGGGGCTTTGCAAAGGCGGCGGCCCACCTTGGCCCTGGCTGCTCCCCTTCCTGACCGTAGGCCAGGCCTGATTTCACACCTCTAAACACATCTGAGCATTTTGCTTCCACTGCTCAGTTGATTGATGGCCATGCAGGAAAGTGAATACCTGTGTCTCACCCGGAAAAGCCATGTTCTCTGTGCAGGGCACGTCCAGTCCTCCACCCATCACTTTTCCCACAGAGTTGCAGCATTTGGGCAGGGGTTTTCTCACATGTTAAGCTCACCTCCCTGAGCCTTGGTTTGGCATGAGTGGCTGAGGACACGGAGCAGGCCAAGGCTCTTGGGCTCCCAGGGGCCTCGGGGGCTTTACATAAGAACATAAGAACATAAGAACAGCCCCACTGGATCAGGCCATAGGCCCATCTAGTCCAGCTTCCTGTATCTCACAGCGGCCCACCAAATGCCCCAGGGAGCACACCAGAGCACACCACACTTTGTCCCTGCACACTCCAGAAGGCTGGAACATGAACAAATGCAAAAATGACAGCTGCATCACAAGATAAGAGTGTTTGTTACATTCAATTATTATCAGACAAATGATTCCTGCAGACAAAGAAAAAGGTAAGTTTGTATCAACTCGAGAAAATTAGAAAAGTGTCTTGTCCTCGTGTACTTTCATTGATTTTCAGCCCAATCCTATTGGGTTTCACGGCAGTTGCAAAAGGCACATGGGCTGCACACAAAGTCACTTGCTTCTGGAATGAAGGCTGGGAGGCTGGAGCAGCCCTGCAGGTGCTGATGGGTCGAGGAAGGCCTGCCGACTCAGGCAGGTTGAGGGTGAAAGGCATGGGGTGGGGAAGGTGGAACAAGGTGGAGGGGAGGGCAGAATGGGCAGGCAAGAGGGAGGGCTGGTGCACGACAGAGGTGGAAGGTCATGGCATCCCATGCGGGCAACTTGTGCCAGATGCCATCCCCTCCGATACCAGCTGGCATGCTGCCTTTGTCTTCTGGGCTTGCACCAGCTGAAGAGCTGAAGCAGGTCCAAGGAGACCGAGACCATGGCAGGGCAGACAAGGGTAGGAAGAACTTTGCCTTACTTCCCTCTCCCTGTGTATTCGGTCTTTAAGAGCCCAGTTTAGATGTCCTCAGGAGGAGGGAGGCCATGTAAGAAAATGGAGGGGGGAAGGTCTGAACAACATTTTCAGTTTTGCAGGACAAACCTGTGCGAGCAGCTGGGATCCTCTTAGGCCCAGATGGACTAGCAGCTTGAGGAAGTTCACAGATACGTTGGTGTTTATTTTCTTTTAACCAGGCTAAGATTTATGCGCGGGACTTTTCCCAGGTAAACACAGTTCTGGTAAACACAGGCGAAACTGACAGGTCTTCCTTACTGCAAGGAGCACAGGGCAGCTGTTGAGGTGGAACTGGCAAGAGGGCCTTCCAGTAATGCAGGTGATGGAGGAGAGAACAAACGTTGCTGCAAGGTTGGCGATGGAGGGAATGTCAGTGGCAGCCTGAGAGAAAACTATGGGGGGGCCACACAAGGTTGTTTTCTGTGCTCCTTGAGGCGTGTGGTGGGCCACTGTGAGATACAGGAAGCTGGAGCAGATGGGCCCTTGGCCCGACCCTAACCCTAAGGCTCGCCCCCATGGAATTAACAGCAGAAGAATAGTCAAGTCAAGTCAAGTCAAGCTTTATTAGGCATAAAGAAGAAGATCAGAAGAGCCCTGCTGGGTCAGGCCAAGGGCCCATCTGCTCCAGCTTCCTGTATCTCACAGTGGCCCACCACACGGCACGGTGAGTACTGCAAGCACCGCAACGAGCCATGTAAGGGTCCCTTACATTCTGGGCCAACGGTGCCCCCTGCACATTGCATTTCGCTACCCAATGGCTCTGATGGTGAGTGGGAGGGGCCACTTATGTGGTGTCCACAGTACTTGCCGCACCCCTACAGCTATGCTACTGGTCTTCTCTTCAGGGTTTCCACAGGAAGGGGGAGACAGCAATTGGCTGAGCCTGCCTGTCTGGGGAGCTCTGCCCCCGTGCCCCCCCATGCCACCTGTGGAAAATGAATGTGAAGTGCTGTGCAGAATTGCAGCAAGTTCCAGACGCAGCACCTCCTGTTGCCTCTTTGAAGAGCTGGTGGGGACTGGAGTCGGGTCAGAAACGGCCTTTGGAGGAACTCTGAAGCAGTGAAGATGCCCCCCCCCCGCAGATTTGCCTGCTGATGTGCTGGGGGCAGAGAGGAGGGAGGCCATTTCCAGGCTTCTTCGCTGCACCGCAGGCCTTGCCGGGTTGGTCACTGCCACTCCCCCCTCCCTGCCCAGGCGGTTTCCTCAAGTGGTTCACACGCTGGGTGTGAGCACACCCTGAGACACAGTGCAAACGCAAGAAGCAGACACAGACCCTGCCCGCTGGGGTGCCTGCTTCAGGAGAGCTCAGCAACCCCCCTTCGCTCCCCACTTCCTCCCCACCTCAACTCAGAGGCCTTCCCGGGTGGGATCAGGGCGGTCTGTGCGCTCCCAGCTCAGCAGCAGCCCCCACCTTCATTCTTCCAGGGGCGGGACTGGCCGCTGCACCAGCTCCTTGCTCAGCTGGGTCTAGTGAAGGCCTGGGGAAGAGGCCGCCTGGAGGCGTGTGGGTGGCAGACACTGCGGCTGCGAGAGGGGGGACTTAGAAGGGACTGAGGCCAGGAGGTGGGGCGGGACAGGGGGGCCACCCTGCCCTCCTGCCCAGGCAGGGAAAAGGAGAACTTAAGCAGTGCCTGTGAGAGTCAGCATGTTCTAGTGCAGTGCTCTTCAAGCTGCAGGTCGGGACCCAAAAGGCGCATTTGGGGGGTCATGGCCACCTTTCTGGGCCTGTGCAAGAGGGGGCTCGGATCCAGTACAGTCATGGCTCTGCCTGATCAAAACATAGTTCTTGAGGTCATCCTGCACAGCCTCTTCTCACCGTCCTGCTCCTAAGGCTGCTACCTCACAGGGCTGTTGTGAAGTCACAAGAAGTGGGGGAAGCAGCATGAGCAGGGCAGAGGGCGGGTGGGTCAAGACCCAGGAGGGGGCGGGACCAGCAGTGGGGACCCAGTCTCATAGGACTGTAGCACGAGAAAAGGTTGAAGACCACTGTCAGGGACCCCCAACCCAACCAGGGCCTTCAAGGGGGTGTCCCTGGAAGGGCAGACTGGCCATTTGGTCCAAAGGAGAGCCCCCAAGCCTCTGTGGGGGAGAGCAGCCGCCATCCAATGCAGCTCTGCGAGACCCCAACAGGGAAGAGAGGGGGCAACCCCAGGTAGAGGGGGAGAACAGAGCAACCGAGGCAGGGGCTTGGATGGAGGCCCAGGAGGTGCTGGGCAACCCCTCACCTGAGGGGCAAACTGAGAGGTGTGAGGAAGGAGGAGACGGGATGCTGGGTGGGGCCAGGGGATTTCCCTTTCAGCCTCCCCAGGAAGGAAGAGGCGGGCACAGGAAAGTCAGAGCGGCCCTGCAAAGAGGGAGAAGGCCAGCGATGAGCTGGCTGGCTGGAGAGAGGCAGGAGGTGGTGGTTCTCCTCTCCACCCTTGCCCAAGACCAGAGCTGCAGCCACAAGAGGGAGGAGGACCAGGGTGACACAAGCCCCTCCCCTGCTACTAGCTGAGGCCTTGCCCCAGGGCCGCTCTGGGATTCACCCCACTGAACCCAAACACCCCCACAACCACTTTTGCAGCTGCTTCATGCGCATCATGTTGACGCAGGCCTTATGATGGCTGTGCAAGGCACATCAGCAGAAGACAGGCAGCCCAGTCCTGTCCAACTTCCCAGTGCCAAAAGGGTGTGTGCTGCATCCTGTGGTGGTGGCGGCAGTCACAGAGGCCTCCTCAAGGTACGGGGCATTTAGAACAGATGGGAAAAGTCCATCACAGGTTAGAAGCCCTGACGACTGGATGGAAGGACCAGGTCTCAGAGGCAGCCTGTCTCTGCGTGCCAGGTGCAAGGCAGGGCGCCAGGAGGCAGGTCTCTTGTTGCCTTGTGTGCCGCCTGCGCTGTCTGGTGGGCTGCTGTGAGATGCAGGAAGCTGGACTGGATGGGCCCCGGCCTGATCCAGCAGGGCTCTTCTTAGCTTCTTATAGTACTTTGACTGTAGACTCAAAGCTGAATGTAACATGTGGCATGTCAGCATTTTGAATTATGTAGATCAGTGTTTCTCAAACTGTGGGTTGGGACCCATTAGGTGGGTCGCGAGCCAATTTCAGGTGGGTCCCCTTCATTTCAATATTTTATTTTTAATATATTAGACTTGATGCTACTCTGGTATGTGACTGCATTTGGGGACATGTTAAGCATCTGCACTTCTGACGGACTGCTATGCATATTCCTTAACAATGAGAGTAAAGGGGACTTACTCCTGGGTAAGTGTGAGTAGGATTGCAGTCTACAGTTGTTAAAAATTTTCCTGCTTGATGATGTCACTGCCAGTGGGTCCTGACAGTTTCTCATTCTAAAAAAGTGGGCCCTGGTGCTAAAAGTTTGAGAACCACTGGTAGATAGTGTCAGACGGAAGAATAAATTCTAACCACTCACTATAGGAAGATGCTCCTGAGGAAACAGTCCCTTTACACAGAAGTAAAGGAACAACTAGAGAGAAGAGATGGTTAAGAGGGAAAATAACTACCTGAAAGTACCTGAGGAGCCCCCATGTAGAACAGGGAGTGGATTTGTGTCCAGGTGCTCTGGGGATTCGGGCCAGAATAGTTGGGTTCAAGTTACACCAAGGAGATTTCAGTTGGACCTTAGGAAGAACTTCCTGATGGCAGGAAACGTTTGGCAGGGGACTGTCCTGCCTCGGAAGGTGGGTGACCCCCCACCCCATTGTTTGAGGTCTTTAAGCAGAGGCTGGAGAGTCACCAGTAGTGGGGTTATTATAGCTCTGGACCGCCTGCTCTTGCAGTGGTTGGACGATGAACTTGTAGGTCTCCTTCAGCTTCAAGAGTCTATGACTCTAGCGCCATGTTTCCCACTTCACTAGACCCTCCTCCAGCAGTAGCTGCTCAAATTGAAAGAATGACAGGATCTCATTCTCTCACCCACATCGCACAGGCTAAGTCGCAGTCACAAGCTAGTTCGGAGTGGGATTGGCGGCTTCCGTCTGATGACCTGGAAGTGCTGGTGTGAGAGCTCTTGGGTGAAGTCCACTCTGGCCCCGGCCTACAACTTGCAGAGCTCCTCAGTTCTTCCCCCTGGGCTAGATCAGCAACAGTGTCATAGAGTGCCATAAAGGTCCAAAACAGGTGAAAAACCGGGGAAATCTGGGATTGTCACCATACTCCATGCCAGACTTTGGGTTGCATTCACTTCAGTAAGGCCCCCCAAGTAGTAGAATTCTGCAGCATTATCTAATTTATTCTGCTCTAGTGATTTATATCCTGTCTTCCCTGATAAAGAACAGGCACGAAGCTGGCAAAATGAAACCATATTAGAGCAATAAACGAGACCAATACAACCAGTATAAAACCAGCAATCTAAAAATGCGCAAATATGAAAGCAGCTGTCTCAAAAAGGTTTGCTGATCTAGTAAGATTTTCAAGCAAAAAAAGGGTGAAAATAAAGGGTCTTCAACTGCCATTCACACAGAGCAGATGAGGGAGCCTGGCATTGCACTCTGGGAGCAACTGCATACTTGTGGGGCCGCCACTGGAAAAGCCCTGCTTCTGTCATCCACCAAGCGAGGTCTAGTGGGAGAGAGGCCGGCAACCAGGGTCCTGAGGCTGACCTGAGAGCGCCGCCTGCTTTATGCATACAGTACATTGTTTGGCCCCCTCAAGGTTTCCCAGCAGATGTACTTGGCTGCTTGAGAGGAGGGCAACCCCACCCCACCCACCCCACCCTCGGCAGCAAGCTCAGCTGTAGAACTGGTCTTCCCACTGAGTCATTGGCCTCCCCCCATTCAGAGCTGGCTGTAATTTCCACAAACTCCTCTTGGTCCAGGGCAAGCCTGTTTGTTCACCACAAGTTTGTCTCCCTCTGCGGGCCATAAAGAAAAATTCCAGGCTCTCTGTTAAAAGAAGGCCTCAACTGGCCTTTCTTCTGCTTCTGTTCCCAGCACACACCTCAGGGCTTGAAGTCTGTACTTTGCAGAGCATGGACTTGTTCCCATCTCCCTGCATCACTGGGGCCACTGCAGCTGGTATTGGAAGGCAGAGCCCCCAAAACCCGAAGGAAGCTGTAGCCTGGCTGGGGGAAGGGTGGCACGGTAAGTACAGGTGCCACAATGTGCTTCCTCAGCAGCCCCTTCCACTTGCCGCTGGAGCAGTGACGGCAAAACACAAGCGCTTGCTGCACCAAACCACATCTCCTGCGCGTTGCTGTCGCTGCCCAGAAAGGCTTGCACAGGACACTGCAGCACCTGCCGTGCTTGCCAGGCCGCCCTCCTCCTGGCTGTGCCACGGGCAGCACGGAACCTGTAGCATGACTGGCAATCGGCGATAGGCCTCTGGTCCTCCTTGAATGTGCCAATCCCCTTTTCAAGCCATCGAAGCTGGTGGGCATCATCGCATCTTGTGGCAATGAGTTCCATGGACTAATAGCATGTTGTCAAAAGAAGTACTTCCCACGATCCATCCTGAATCTCCCACCAAAGTTCATTGGATGCTCCAGCCAGGTTGCAGTGCTGTGCAGGAGAGAGGAAAATTCTACCAATGGCGACTGCTAGGCCTGCTGGCTGTGAGTCATCTCCGAGTCCAGCAGCATTGTGCAGGGGAGCAATGGTGAGGGAAGAGCAGGTGCCTCCCCCTCCTGCTTGGGGGGTTCCTCACTGAGGCAGCTGGCGTGCCGCTGGGGAACAGGACTCTGGACAAATGCACCTCCTTGGGCCTGGCGCAGCCGCCCAGCTCTTCTCAGGCCCGCATCCTTCCAAAGAGAATTGCAGGACTGTGGAGCTGCCACCTGGAAGGTCCGGTCCATGGAACCCTCCCAACACACACTTCAGTGCATGGCTGTTCAGTGAGGAGGCTTTGAGAAGCAGACCTGAACGCTCTGGCGGCTGCACACAGGCAAGTGCAGGGCCGCAGCTCACCTGCTCCCAGACTGTGTTCCATGCCTGCCCCTTACACTGAGCCCGGCAATAAACCAGCCCCAATGGGGCTGATGCAGAACAGAGTCACATGTACTGCCTGTGACACTCCAGGCAATTGTCTAGGGTGGCAGCCCCACAGACACTGCAACTGCTGCTGCAGCAGTCCAACTTAGACATGGGTAGCATGTGGCAGACTGACTAAGCCAGCCATGCCCAGGGAGGGCCAGAGCAGATCCAAGGCATTCCTGGCAAGCGAATGAGACTTCAGCTCCATAGTCAGTTCCAGGTCCAAGAGTACCTGTTGGTTTGTTGGGGGCGGGGGCTGTAATACAGATCACAACCTCCCCCCATGTGGCAGGGCTAGCCAGTGCCTCTGCCGTGTGTGAACAGAAGCCAGAACATCTGTGCATATGAACAGAGCAGATCTGAGAAGCCACCAGAGATTTGCAGGTCAGGATCACAGTCAATTTCTAGTCACTTCTTAGAACTTCTTGAGGTGATGCTGCCAAAAATAACCCTGGTAACAGGTGACAAATCAATGGCTGCTTGATCAGTTGGTGCTTTTGGCTGCAGTAGGTTCTTGGCCCTGGCCAAATACCCTATTTAGGAGGCTCTTTGGAGACACACCTGTGCCTACGATGGCTCAATATACCCACACCAAGCCATTGCCCCCTGACAGCTCCTCAATCATTTCCAAGAGTCATTATAGACACTAACTGGTCACTTGGGGACCCAGGCGGTGGCCGAGAGGCGGACCCTGGACTCCAGTATGGATTCCTTCTCTTAGGTAAAGGTCAGCAGCAGCAGAGAAGGCAGAGTGCAGGGAAAAAACAACAACAGGCAACTGGGCGAGCCAGCAGAAGGTCCCATGTGGTAGCAGGAAGCTTTGGCTTTGGGGGCAAGAGGGACAACAGTGATCAGGCTGTGCATGGAAGGCCCAAGACAAGTCTGTGGCAGGACCACAAGAGCAGCACCACCTTGATTATGGTGCCCAGCTACTGATGAGCCACGGTGGTGAGAGGCAGGCACTGAGTCCGTCCCTCCCGTCTAACCTTTCCTCACAGGGTTGTTGCATGTCACCCTGTGTTTGTGTGTGTGTCCTGAGTGGCACCCTTACCTCTTTGGAGGAAGGCTGGAATGAAGGTGGAATGAACAAAGTAGTGAAACGTATGCATCATTGGGGGAGAGCACCCATTCTTCAGGCAGGGCCTAGAAGTGTCCCTTGGCACCAGGGCCAAACTCAGGGTGATTTGACCAGTTTGGCCAAATTGGGCCCTGTGCCTAGAAGGGCTCCACGCTGGGGTGACGAGCAGAACACCTGCAGCGGGCATCTCAGCCTGTGGCTGGTGCTCCAGCTTGGAATCTTCCCTGCTGAGGCATCGCAAGGAGAGCGCAGTGAGCAGAGCATTGCTGCTGCACCTCTCTCCCTCCTGCCTGCCCCTGGGTCTTATTGGCTTGCAATTGCCCCCCTCCCCCAAAGCAGTTGGCAGCGACCCTAATGCCAGGTGCCTTGCCACTGCCGTTCATCCTGGTGAGTGGGGCACCACGGGGCTGCGGAGGCCCTGCAAAAACATTTTGCATTGGGCCCCACAGCTCCTAAGGGCAGCCCCACTTGGCACAGAAATGGAATCTGTCAGCCCTGGATGAGCTGAAATGCACATCCAAACTGTGCTGCTTAATTGCATCTGCCTCCTTCGTTGGTCTCCGTTTTATTTATTAATTTGCAGCCTGCCTCTGTTCTGCATTCTAGAAAAAGGCCCTTGAGAATGAAGGGTTCTCTGGGGGCTGCTCAGCTGATTGTTTAGGGTCAGGCTTGCAGTTTTGCTTCTCCCCCAACGCACAGTCCCTTCTGCACCACCAGCAAACGGAGCTTTCTTGTCATTTTAGCTTCAACTTCTGCTGCTGATGAAGCACCACCAGAGAAGCCCTTGAAGCACAAGGCAGGAGAACATAGAGGCCCACCCAGCATTCTGCTTCCAACAGTGGCCAACCAAGTGTCTATGGGGACCCCAAGAGCAGGGCTTGAAGGTGCTAGGACTCTTCCACTAACTGCTTTTCAGTGATAGACTGCCTCAGGACATGGAGGTTCCATTTAAAGCCATCATTGCTGATTGCCATTGACAGACCTTTTCCCCAGCTCTGAGTTGTCTATGGGATTCGCCACTATCTTGAGTGGCTTTTAAAAGGGAGTGGCCACATTCATGGAGGATCAGGGGTCAACCAATGGCCACCAGCTGTGCACTGCCTTTGGGTTCAGTGTCAGTCTGCTTTGCCCAGCAGTTGCTGGGAAATGGTGATAGGGGAGACACAAGCCCCTTCTTCTTGTGGGCTTCCCCGGGGGGCAGCTGGGGGGCCACTGTGGGAAAGAGATGCTGTACCCCCTTGGGTTTGATCCAGCAGGGCTCTGCTCATGTTGTTATGTTCTTAGTAAGTCCCAGCTCATTTTCAAGGCACCCAAGTCAGTGGCATGTTGGCATCCTTCAGTCTCGGAAGACTCTGGTATCGTGCTCTGAATGGTGGTTCTGGAACAGAGTGTCCTCTCCAGTGCGCGAAGCCTGGGTAAAGTAGGTATGGAGGATAGGCTGTTACCCATGCAGCAAATCCCCCAATCCAGGTCACTGAAATGGTCCAATGGAAAGGCAGAGGCCAATATGGTTGGTTCCAGCAGCGTCGCAGGAGTTGCCAGAATGTGACTGTGTTCAGCCGTGAACTGCCTCAGGGACTCCGGCTCCGGATTTTGCCTCGAGGTTGACTCCTGAAGCCTTTTCCATAACTGGATGTAGCCACAAGGCAGTGGAGGTTTGGGGTCAGAGTTTTCCTTCTCTCAGATGAGCTGCCTTCCCAGGCTGATGAGTCCCATCTACCGGTGGCTGTTTAGTTTCCTCTTACGACAAGCACAGCCAAACTGAGGGCCTATTCTTAGCCCCCAGCCCCCAGGGGTTAGGTAATAGGCAAGTCAGTGGCAATAAGTCCCATAAATGGAGCATGTAACAAAAGTACTTCATTTTGTCTGTCCTGAATTTCCTGCCAGGCATTTTTGCTGGGTGAGGCCTGAGTTCTAGTATTATAGGAGAGGAGGGGAAAAATGCTTCTCAGTCCATGTGCCAGCAAGAGTGGCAGCCAGATCTGCTCCATGGGGCATCTCCACCAGAAGGCCCTGCATGGGCAGCTGGGAAATCCCACAAGTCCTATCCAGTTGCAATGAGGAACTACTGGTGACTTGGATCTGCTCCTGGTAGTCTGCCATACAGCACAGAGTGGTTTTTCCTGTTGGCTACAGCTGGAATGCTTGCTCAGTACTGACTTCACTTGTCCACTCCTCCTTGTGTTGCAGTGGTTGGTTACCTGGGAGTGGGAAGTCCCAAGGCAGAAGATTTAGAGTCTGTCAGCATGAGGGCAAAAGGTCACCGAGGGTCAGGAAGTCCATTTCAGAGAGGTCACTCTCCACTTCTTTCCACCTAATGAAGCCATTATTTGAGAAAGTGACCACTGGGCTTCTCAAGTCCTTGAAGCCAGCCAGCTCCAAGTGACCACCACTGCTGAAAGGATGGGAAGGAGCTGCCTTCCTCTTCATCACTTGCCTGGGCCCAAGACTCTTGCCACCATCTCACCCAGGCTCACAGAGGCAGGTCAGAGCTGAGGGGCTGCTGACCTCCCGCAGAGCCGCTGTGGGGAATCCCGGGGTGGTGGCTTAGGGGCCATCGTTCTCTGTAGTGGTGCCACAACTTGGGAATGCCCTCCCAGGAGAACTGAGAACGACTCCCTTTCTCATGGCTTTTCAGCGAGGGCTCAAAACATACCTTTTTCATCTGGTATTTGGTTGCTGAGTGGATAGTTGCCCTCTGATATACTGTTGTATACTGTTGTATATCAGACTGTGTAGTGACAATTTATACTGCTGTAATTTGACTACCCCCCTGGATGTCACTGTTTCCCCATTGGCTCAATGAGTTTTTTTTCCTTATATTTTGCTCCACATAATGTTAAAAAAATACAAATTTACATTTTTTTTTCTTAACCATGTAATGTTAAAATGGTTTTAATGCTTTGCTTGATACTTTGTACTTGAGTATAACATTCTGTAAGTCGCCTTAGACATTTACTTTGGCATGGGAAAGGCGGGGTATAAATCTCTTAAAATAAAATAAATAAATAATTTAAAAAAACAACCCAGTTCACTTTCAGAGATCCATGCAATGGAAGACGAGAATTAAGGAACTGGACCGGACATTTCTCCTCACGACCAGAAGAGGGCACTGTATCCAACACATTTCTCACTTCGGAATAGTCCTGTTGGGGTCTATAATAAGAACTTAACAAGGGTGATCTTAGGTTTTTAGGGCTCTTTCGAAAACGGTTTCAGTGTTGCAGGATTTCAATCGCTGAGGCAGTTTTTTTTCCCCAGTCTTGCTCCTGGGCACTGAGCAGCAGCCTGGCAGTTGCGAGTTCAACAGATGAAGATTTTCCTGAAAAGTTGCAATGCGCAGTCCAAACCCTGGCATGACACTATTTTGTGGTCTGTTGGCTGTGCCCTCCCAGCTCCTGCGGAGTGGCCCCTGTGGAAATCTTCTCTCCACACAGCTGGAGGAAGGTACAGACAGCAGGGCTGCAGAATGATGGACTGGGAGGCACCACAGCCACAGTGGATCCTGTTTTAACTTAACATTTAGAAGGTGGCCTGCAGCTTATTTTTCAGTTGTGCCTTGAAGAGATCTTTCCAAGGGCTCTCTGTTGCCCTTTGTGCCTTCTTGAATTGTGGGGGAAGCCAGGACTGGGTCTCCTAATCTCATTTTGGAACCTCAAGGACACATTTTGATTGCTAACTTGTTTGTTTTCCCATGAGGAAACTGGCATGGTTCATACTTCTCAGAGTAGATCAGGGTAGGCAACCTAATGGTCTGGGGGTCCAGTGGGGCCTGCCACACACAGTCTTCTGGCCTATAGTCCCAAAAAGATATGTCCATCCAGCCATAATGGTCCTAAAAAAAGAAGTCCAGTTTGTAATTCTATCTTGTAAAGCTTACACTGTAAGCAGACCAAGGGCAGAAGCTTCCTTTGACCATCAATCTCTGACTGGGCATGTGATTCTCTGCATTGTGCCCATCTCTTTGTTTCTTAGCTCTGTGTCCTAATTGGAAAATCCGCGCATGGGTATTGAACACACATGCATTCTTATTACTGACAGACCCACCCTGAACCACTCGTTGGGAAGAGAGCAGCTCTGCTGTGGTGGTGGTGGGGGGTGTCAAGTGGTTGTGTCTGCCACTTGGCTGGTCCCACAGCCACACTGTTCTCTCTCTCTCTCTCTCTCTCTCTCTCTCTCTCTCTCATGTGAGGCTTGCATGTTGATCTGTGGCCAACAATCACTCAACTCGGGTGAGACCACAGGCTGACTATTCAAGGCTATGTGGGTTCCCCCACAGCATTCCAGAACACTCTGCAGAACACTCTGCAGAAGACTACACTTGTGGCTGAGCTCATCTGTTGCAACAGAACCAGCCACAGGCCCTTCCAAATGTGCTTCTTGCCCAGCTGTGGCTTTTCCACTTGCAGTCACGTGCACTGTTTCTTCCATACCATGGTAACCACAGCCTGCTTTGGAGACAAAGGAGACTGCCCCGGACTTTTTACCCCTCTTGTGGCCATGGCGTCTGGGCACACGTCTCTCAAAAGATTTGGAACCACATGGAGACCATAATTTTGGAAACCTATTGGAAAATTTGTGTTTATGAATAATACCATCATGTTATACATCATGGAAAAGGTAAGTTCATGCACAATGTAATGAAACGATCATGTTGAATTATCTGTATTCTATCAAAAGTTATGACCAATTAACCAGATTAATTGACCAGATCCAATTTGTATGTGGATCTTGGACTTTCTTTCAAATCGCCCTCAAAGGGTGAGATTAAGGGACTTAGTTTCTTCTGCCAAGACTCTCAATACGGGAACCCCACAGGGTTGTGTGTTGAGTCCACTACTGTTTACCATCTACACTTCAGATTGCACCAGTATTTAGTCCAGCAACAAAATCATTAAATTTGCGGATGACACCACAATAGTGGGGCTCATCTCTGAAGATGATGAGTCTGCATATCGTGAAGAGGTACAACGGCTGTCTTTATGGCGCAAAAACAATAACCTTATTTTTAACATCAATAAGACTAAGGAGTTTATTGTGGATTATCGGAAAAGAAAATCTGATATTCGGCCCTTGTGTATTGAGGGCGTTTTTGTAGAGCAGGTGGACGAGAGTAAGTTTCTGGGGATCATCATGAAGAAGGATTTGACATGGAGTGCAATCACTGCGGCTCTGGTCAAGAAGGCCCAACAACAGTTGTACTTTTTGAGACTCCTCAGCAGACAAAGATTGTTTGAGACACTGTTGGTAATTTTTTATCGCAGCTACATAGAGAACATTCTTTCTTATTGTCTCTGTGTTTGGTTTGTGAGTTGTGCAGTGGCAGAGAGAAAAGCGCTCCAGAGGGTTATCAACACTGCTGAGAGGATTGTTGGCTGTTCCCTTCCTTCTTTGGAGGAGCTTTATAGCGCAAGGTGCATGTCGAAAACCCAAAAAATTCTGAGAGATCCCTCGCATCCTGGTTATCAGTGTTTTGAACTATTGCCATCAGGAAGAAGATAAAGGGCGATAAGAACAAGAACAAGTAGATTAAAGAACAGTTTTTATCCCAGTGCAGTGTCTAGATTAAATGTGGGGGTACAGTGATATGTTGAACAGAGTTTTAGCAACGTGGTGATTGTATATGTGGTCTGTCTGACTTTGTTATATTGTTGTTTTGTTATATTGGGTCTTGTTTTTACCTTGCGAAAGCACCTAATTTCGTTGTACTTGTGTATACGGGTACAATGACAAATAAATTTTCTATTCTATTCTATTAACCAAAAAAGAAAACACAACTGCCTTACAGCCCAATCCTGAGCTGCCCAGAGCAAGGGGCTGCCGCAGCACAAAATGGCGGCCACAACTTTCGTCCCCTTCCCCCACATAAGGAACATAACCTTGCAATGGGGCTGCTGATTCTGCGCCCACAATTGAGTGGGTGCAGAGTAACAGAGTTCCATGTTGAGCTGAGAAGCGCGATGCGGGACTCTGGATCTGGTGGAGCCGAGCCCCACCAGCCCCACCCCTTCCTTCCTGCTCTCTCCCCCCCACGCCTCCTCTCCACCCTCCGCCCATCCTCAGCCCACCTCCCCCCACCCCAGAACACCTCCCTTTGTTGGGTGACCTGTACTGGGATGGATTTAAATAAATAAATAAAGTGAGTGGGGGAGACACCGACTTCAGTGATGCCACTGCATTTGGACTGTGCGTATGATATTGCCATTTATTCTGAAAGGTCTGGTACGGGAGGAGGTCCATCGTGGGGGTGATGCAATGAGCTCTTGCACTGAGGCTGCAATCCTAATCTCATTTTCCTGGGAGTAAGTCCCATTGAACACAATAGGACTTACTTCTGAGTAGACCTGGTTAGGCTGGTGTCCTCAGTGACAAAACCCTGGTGACACCTCTGGCTGAAAGTAATCCACATATGTGGTAATTGTGCTGTTCTCAAAGAAGCACGACTGAAACAGGACAAATTCAGGTTCACAATGAATGGATGACGAGGTGCCTTGGGAACCCCCCCTGTAAAGAATGCATGAACAACACAGGTCACGCTGGAAGTTCCTAAACAGTTTTGGTACCTTGAAGATTCACATGTTTATTGCCA
Organism: Tiliqua scincoides; assembly: GCF_035046505.1. NCBI lineage: Eukaryota > Metazoa > Chordata > Lepidosauria > Squamata > Scincidae > Tiliqua > Tiliqua scincoides. The sequence continues at coordinate 316,199 of NC_089830.1, read as the reverse complement.
CATGAGCTTTGTGGATGACTAGACTCCCCCTGATGCGTCTTTCATCCCCCTGATGATGAAATGGATAGTTGATGTTAGAATAAAGGGGTGGGGTCATAAGGGTCTTTGCTTCTTTATCCACCTCTTTTCTGTTCTTGTTTTTATCTGATGTAATAGATAAGAGTGGAGGCAGCTCGGGAGGGTGAAGGGGCCAGACTTGAGACCTGGAAAAGTGAGAGGAGCTTCCATGGGTGGGTTGTGCTATGACTGCAGCTTTTTCAGTTCCACTATTTTGGAAGTGAATCTCCACTGCTGAAGGACCTCGTGCATCTAACTGCCTGCTTGGGTGCTGGTAGTATCAAGGCTGTTATCAGCATCTTTTTTCAGGCTGTGTCAGGCTTTTGGCATCCCAGGCCCTGAATTGTTGTAAGCCAGGATGTGGCAGGAGGGGCCTTGATGTCCAGGCCTGGAAGAAAATGTACTTAAAGGAACAGCAGCTGCACTGTATATGTTGCTGATTAGCAATCAGCTGCACCTGTTGTAGGTGGGAGTCACCTGTCTCTGGGGAGAGAGGTGTGCAGAGTCATGTAGGCTATGGTGGAGTGGTGCAATGCAGCACTGGACAGCCAATCAGAGTGGGTCACAAGACTGTCTCGTGACTATGAGGTCGCCCTACTCTGATTGGCTGGCCCCAGTATATATGGAGCAAGCACAGACACCAAAGTGTGTGGTGGAGTTTCTGTGTGCTGTTGGTTTGTGTACTGATTTGGACTGCCTTCTTGTGACTGTGACCTGCTGTATACCTGACTTCTGGTCTGTATGACTGACTACTCTTCTGCCTGCTCCTTTTTCCAATACCTGCTTCTGCCACAAACAAGCCTGTGTCTGCTTCTTTGGCTCTGTTTGGGACTGCCTGCTTCCTGTGCTGTCTTCCTACGCTCCCAAGCCACTCTGCTATTGGGAAAGCAAGGGATGTCCTCCCCTGCTGACCTGACAGGCTGCTTTTGCAGAGTAATGAAAGCAAAAGGGGAGCTGCTGCCCCAAGAAGTGCACAATCCAAGTGGATCCCTAGGGAGTCAGGGAAGCATAACCAGGAACAGATACGAGCAAATGCAGCCACGCACGCTTGGACCTTGGCTCTTCTCTTGAACAAGTTCATGCTCACTGTCTGGAATGTGTGCTTATGAACAGGACACGTCCAAGGACAAGCCGCGAAGGAGGGGGAGCTTGGGAGGTGATGGAATCTTCTAGAAGGATGCTCTTTGTTTCCATTCCATCTTCTGGCTTGCTCGGTCACCTTGGAAACCAGAAGAGGGGAGAAGGGCCATGTACTGGAATGGTACATGGTCACCCAATGCAAAGGCTTCCACCCAGTTTACCTTGATCTCATTGCCTTCCTCTTGTAACAGAGTCTTTAACATGAAGGCACTGAGCAAAAGAACAGACAATGTTCTGAGGTTTGCTTTCATTGGTCAGATGCTGGAAGGAAAACCTTGGAATAAGAAATATTCAAACTGGAAGATGTTCCAGACCCTCTGTGCTCTCTCGCTCTCTCTCTCTCACACACGCGCATGCATGCACGCACACTGCTGTGTGTACTGCATGAGGGTCTGGGTCAGGGGTGTCCAGAGTTTTTGGCAGGAGGGCCACATCGTCTCTCTGACACTGTGTCGGGGGCTGGGGAAAAAAAGAATTAATTTACTTTTAAAATTTGAATAAATTTACATAAGTTTACATAAATGAATATATTAAAGATGAACTTGTATGAATGAATGAAGGTTTTGCAATAGCTCAAGGCCTATAAAAGGCCTTGCACAAAGCAAGGCCGGCCTTTCCTTTGCTGCCGCTACTGCATCACAGATGTGAAACAGCAAGCAGTGGAGGGAGCCCTCAGCCCGCAGCTCACTCAAGAGGTCAAACAGTCGCCCTCATGCTCAGAGCAGTTGCGTCGGGCCAGTGCGGGCTCCAGTAAATCTCTGGAGGGCCAGAGTCTCATTGGAGACTGGGGGCTCCCTGAGGGCCGCACTGAGAAGCCTCTAGGGCTGGAAATGGCCCCAGGGCTGGGGTTTGGGCACCCTTGGTCTGGGTGAAGCTCATCTTCCTTAGTGGTTTTGACAAATCCCGAACATGTCCATGAACTTCCACAAGTGTTGTGCGAGGCCCTGTGGCAGTGCACCACAAGAGGGAACTGTAGTCTTCTTCCTGGCTGTGCTTCAACACCTCCAGCCCAACTGGCCAAAGGAAGTTCTGCAAAATGTGGTGGTTGTCAGGTGATAGCAGGGAGCCAATAGGGTTTTGCCTGACCCTCTAAAGACTTGAGACTGTGGCCCGCCTCTGACTTTCGAAGGACTTTTCTTGCTGAGTAGGGACCAATGGGGTCTGGCACTGCCACAATGATCGTCGTTGATCAGCAGACTTGCCTGTCTTCACGCTGCTCTCATTGCTTTCCCACCAGCAGCTCACCTGTTCTGTGTAGGCCTCTTGCCCACCTGCCTTGGATGTGGCTGTGCTCCAGACTGCCAGTTCTGACCTGTGGTTCTTGCTTGAGCGCAGCCTAAGAATGGGGAGCTCGAAAGACCAAATTCAACCCAGTCTATGAAGAAATAATTGGTGTCCCTGGTTCAGCATCACATGGACCAGTGAGTCTCTTTCAAAAAATTTTTTACTTTCCTCTTTGTAGGCCTCCTGGCTGTCAATGGGTCTCCTCAGATCTACACCAACTACTTTGCTGGCATAAGACTGAGGAGAGGCAGAAGGCAGAAAAATGGGGGCAGGACCCCATTGTGCACGGAGGCTGCCAGATCTGCCCTCTCCACTCTGCTCCTCCCCTGAACATTTCCAAAGGAAGCTTCACCTGGCAGCCTGGGTCTGGCTACTGCACTGAACCTTCCACCATTTGCACCAGTGACTCCAACACAAACGATGGGGGTGTCACATTTATGACACTGTAAGAGGACTTACAACAGCGGATCAGGAGAACCACTGCCGTTGGCCCTCTAGAGCAGCGGTGGGCAAACATTTTGGCAGGAGGGCCGGGAAAAAAGAATTAATTTACATTTCAGTTTGAATACATAATACATTCTACATTAATAATACATAAATGAATACATTCGAGATGGAACTTTTATTATTATTATTATTATTATTATTATTATTATTATTATTATTATTATTATTATTATTATTATTATTAACAGTATTTATATACCGCTTTTCAACTAAAAGTTCACAAAGCGGTTTACAGAGAAAAATCAAAGAACTAAATGGCTCCCTGTCCCAAAAGGGCTCCCAATCTAAAAAGATGCAAATGAATACCAGCAGACAACCACTAGAACAGACAGTGCTGGGGTGAGGTGGGCCAGTTACTCTCCCCCTGCTAAAAAAGGAGCACCCACTTGAAAAGGTGCCTCTTACCCAATTAGCAGGGGTTATATGAATGAATGAATACTACTAAGCTTATTTATTAATACACATGAGAACTATAATATGGGCATGTAGAACCACATGAGAACTACACCTCTTGCACATGCAGATCAAGCCAGAAACACATGAAGATGTAAGTTGTTCAGAGGCAGTTGGGGGTGGGAGTTAAAATAATGCCCAGGGAAAAGCAGAAAACACACGGAGACTATCAAAGGCCTTGCTCTAATTTGGCCCGCAGCTTGTGTTGGCAGTCGGAACTGGCAGACACGGACCAGTTTGGGCTCCAACAGTCTCAGATGGACCAGAGGCTCATTGGAGACTGGGAGCTCCCTGAGGGCCAGATTGGGGATCCCCGAGTGCCACAAATGGCCCAGGGGCCAGGGTTTGCCCTCCCCTGCTCTATAGGATTGGGTTGTGAATCTGGACAGCATCTGGTCCACATCGTCTCTGTGCCATGATCCTGCTAGGCAAGGCACCTCTCTCGGTGTCAGTGCTTCGCTCCATCTGCAAAATGGGAACAGGATACTAACCTTCCTTTTAGGGTTGTTGTAAGTTCTGCTGAGGTCATTATGTGAAGTCCTTAATGCTCAAAAGCACAATGTAGTTGCTAATTATATTAATGAAAATGGTTTGGTGGAACTTGTTAATAAATATATTTGATTGTTCTCTATTTTGTCAAAAAAAGAGAAGCTTTTGTGAAATGATATTTCAGGCTCTGATTTAGTTCTTGATGGGAGTGCAGAATTCATTAAGAGAGTGAGTGTCAGTAGACTGCTAATGAGAGATGGAACGTCTCACCTCCAGGTCGCTGGCTCACACTGAGCCCAGGTCAGAAGTCGCAAGTGTCCTGCTGGCCTTGGCAGAACAAGGTTCTTGATGAGGAAGGCTTTATGTCACATGCAGAAAGTCATTATTGCAACTGTCATTAATTGCCATCCTCACTGGTAATGGCAACAGCCAGACCAACAAGTGTGTTAGTTCAGAGACCACCCTTGTCCCACCCCCAGTGCAAGAGGTGCTTGATGGGAGAATCTTCATTTCGTTCGTTTTGTTCGTTCAACCTTTATTTGGCATAAATATTTGGTAAATAAGGTCTCTGAACAGATACCATAACGAGAATAGAGACCTAAGCAATAGATAGATAGATAGATAGATAGATAGATAGATAGATAGATCAGCCAAATTACAAACAGCCAATTACAGACTTTGCCAGAATGTGATCTACTCAATGGTTTTTTGGGACCAATAGCTTGGCTCGGTTCAAGTTAACCAGGTTTAGAAACAGTGCAACTGAAAGGGTTATATACTCGTCGTCTCCCCCCAGAAGGTATTGAATTATAGCATTCTCTGAAAGCCCTGTTTTAGCACTGAGCAAAGGAGAGAGAAATTGATGTCTTAGCGCTTGATATTTAGGACAGTGCAGCATAATGTGTATAGATGATTCTACTTTGCCTAAGAAGCAGTTACACAAACGTTCTGCCCTGGAGGCATTTCTAAATCTGCCGAGTAGGTCATTAGAGGGGGTCACATTACAATGTGCCAGGGTGAAAGCCCTCCTCTCCGGGGGGGGGGGCGTATTAGGAGGGACAGATATTTTGGTTGTTGACCAAACGTAATTTTAAGTTGGAAATTCAGCGGGGAACATTTTTTGGTGCTGCGCTTAAAATCTCTTGCATCTCTATGTCGTGTAGTCTGGTTGTCATAAGCCTGATAATAACCTCAGGAGAGGGAGCCCCTTGTAGATCAACCTCAAGTCCCATTTGTTGGGTTTTTTTTATAGAATAGGGCTAGGCAAGGAGTTATCATTGGATCGGCCAACAGCCCCTTTAGCAGCAAATCACGATCACCCCTGAAAAAGACTTTGGCCCAGTATTTTAAAAAACTGGACCATGCATGTAGCTTCAATCTATGTTGACCTGACTCCAGACAGAGTGCTGCCTATGGAACACAATGCGGTAAGCCAAAAATTATATAAAGGAATTTAGACTGGACCCTTTTGATTGTATCATTTAATGCCGGCATCCATACAGGGATGCCATATAAAATTTGAGGTATGAGTTTGGCATTAAAAGCTTGCAAAGCAGCTGGTACAAATGAATTGCCCCAAGAAAAGAAAAAATGAGTGATGGCTTGGACAGCTGGTTTGGATGAATTAATTGCAATCGAACGATGGGAGGACCAGGAATGCTTATAATGAAACTGAAGGCCAAGGTACTGGAATTCTTTGACCTGCTGTATTAGTTTTCCATTGAAAAGCCAAGACTGTGCTTTCCATGAGTTCCCAAAAACCACTATTTTGGGCTTTTCATAATTTATCTGCAGAGAGTTAGTTGTGAGATATTCAATACAGGCTTTAACCAGGCCTATTTTTGTACGGGAGATTAGAGCCATGTCGTCAGCATATAAAAGTAAAGGAACGTCCACCGATCCCAATTTGGGACAATGCGTGTCAAACTTTGTTAGGAAGGGGGCCAAGTCGTTGATGAAAAGAATAAACAAAATGGGTGCCAGCACACAACCCTGCTTGACCCCCCTTGTGGATTGGGATTGGAGCTGAAAGGTGACCCTGCAGAGATAATTTCACTTGGCAAGAGGTATTTAGCTGAAGGACACAAATTAATTCTAATAATCTTTTATCGAGTCCCATCTTCTCAAGTTTTTCCCAGAGTCTGTCTATCAATAGAATCGAAAGCTGACTTGAATGTCTCTGCCGCTGCTTCCTCCAACACCACATCCAGTTGGCAAGGGCCGCTGACAGTGGACATCTTAGATGGGAAGTCCATAGGATTATAAGGAAACTTAATAGGCTCAGGGATCCGAGCCACATTGACAGATGATGACCCTGAGGAGGCAGAGCGCCCATAAAAAGGGGAGGAGGGCAAACCTCTCCCAGCTGGGGACTCTTGATGGATCTCAGCCAGGAGAGACCACCTCTGAGGGGGGGCCACATCTGAGAAAGATGTTGGACAGTCTTGTGAAGGAGGTAAGCTCTTGGGTGGTGCAGAAGAACAGGGGGTCAGCACGATGTCCGTTAATTCTTGCCAGACCATCTCCACCTTCTTGACCATCCGCAGCTGCTCCTGTTCTTTCGGGAAGAACTCTAAATGCCTCCAGGGCCTCCCTGGTCAGTGTGTCCTCATCCATGTCCAACTGCAGCAGTAAATCTAAAGACTGGAGGCTTGTGTCACGGCTGGGAAAGCCCTTCTGAGGTGACATCATAGTTTGAGGAGGGTTGTTAGATGGGTGCTGAGGAACATCGCTGGTACTTTTAATCTCCTCAGCATCTCATCCTGTAGCTCTGTGGGTGAGTTAATAACCCGCTCTGGGTACCTTGTAGAAAGTGACTCCATATGATCCCTCCTGGCCAGTTGGTCATTTGGAGTTTCAAGGGGTTGTTGGTTCAAACCTGAAGAGGAGGTTGATACCCTTTTAGCAGTCAACTCTGTAGGTAGAGGAAAATCCAGAGGTGCAGACTGATCCTCCAAGTTCCCTGAGTTATTGGATTCTTCAACAACTTCCATAGTGTCCATCTCAGCAACCTCGAGCTGTGCTGAAAAGTCTTCCCTGGGCTCTTCAGGCATTGTGCCCACAGCAGCATCGGCTGTTTCATCATCGTTCAAAGGATAACTTACTGACTTAGGTTCAGCTTCCCTCATTTGTCCTGCCATGTGGCTCACATATGCATCAGGTGGGGCTCTGGTGGGAAAGCCAGGGGAAGCTTTCCACATACGTCTTTATCAGTTCCTGTGTATCGCAGGTTGGAAGAATGATTCTGCTTCCTTAAGGCTTCTTCTAGGCAGAGAGTTAGGCTGTGCAGGGTAGCTGAATTCAATCGTGTTTTTTTATTATTTTTGGGCTCTGAGAGTTTGTTTGCTCCTTGGAGGAGGATGTTGCTGCAATCTTATCAGCTGTCTGGGCAAGTAGCCAGGAATCGCTTTGTACAGGGTTGGGAGATGACACAGTGGTCAGAGGCTTTGAGCTATGTGTGGAGGAGGGCAGCAGCTCTTGGTCATAGTCTGAGAAATCAGAGAAGACTCTCTTTGCTGTTATTTTAAATGTGCCGAGGAACCATCTCATCTGAAACAGAGAATCTTCATCCAATTGCATGGAGGATCTCGGTCCTTCTGCCCTGGAAAAGCAGACTCAGGAGCTCAGAAAACCTGCTGGAGAGGTGGGGTGAATAGGGCAAAAGAGTGAAGAGTTACATGATTGCGAGTAAAAAGTATCATTATTAGTAAGTATAGACTAAGCCTCTTAGTAGTAATAACAAGTGGCATTCATCGAGTGCCTGAAGAGTGTTCAGACCACTTCACAAACATCATCTCCTCCAAACAACTCTGCAAGGGAGGTGCGCAGTTGTGAGTCGTGAGGGAGTGAGCAAGCTGCAAATTGGAGAGCTGGGGCTGAAAGACGGTGGCTTGCCCAAGGCCATGTGTGACATCATGGCTGTGGTGATACTTTCCGGTCTGAAACGACAATCCACACGTCCATTGCAGGCATTCCTGCAATCATAGAGATGGAACTTGCTGGAATTGTGAGATGAGAATGGTGCTTCAGTGCACCAGAATCTGGACCGGGATAGGCTTTAGGGATGGGTCAATATGGGACAGCCCTTTTGTTCACTCCTGGCTTCATCCATGGCTCTTGGAGACCTGAAAGGAGAAGGACCTGGTGCTGCTGCCCCTGACCAGCCCACACCAGTTGAAGCTCTCCCTGGAGGGCCCATGGGCTGAGCAGATGTGAAACTCCTGCTGGCACAACACCACCTCAATTCTTATGGGAAACGGGTTTTTGTAAGGAGCACCAATGGCAATGGCTCCTCCTCTTTCTGAGAGCTGGGGCAGGTCACCCATGAGAGCTCTGAGCAGGTGTTCGCTGTAGAGGTGGTACGACGCTCATGGTGGTTGATGAACTCATAATGGTCGCAGTGGTTTCCACCAGCACATAATATTGTCTTCTCAATGTATGCAACAGAGGTTTCAGGACCTTATATTTGCTACTCAGTTGTTTTCTTTGTTTATAAATTTGAAACGTTCTCTAATAAAAATTTAATCTGCATAGGGACCTATATACGTAGGTGACAAAGCACATGGATGCCATTTATATCTGTGGATGTGCTAGAATTTTTGTGGTGCACAGATCACATGTTTGAAGCCTGTGCATCTTGGGCCAGACTCTTGGGCTAGCTTTATTACCAAGGTATAGAAGGCAATCCAGCTGAACTCACCCTTGCATCCAGTTCATGCCTGGTGCATCAGACAGGCATTCGCTGCCCCCCCCCCATTCTACAGCAATGTAACATTTACTTAGCATGGATGGTGTGCTATGTTTCAGACAGAGTACAGAAGGGACCCTATTGTCATTGCCTTGAGTGCTGGCAGTGTGAGTACAAACAATATAACAAATGCTTCTGATCACTCTGAAAAGGAACTGTGCTTTGTATCATTCCAGCCAACTGGAAAACAAAAAGTCCAAGAAGGGTCAGCCAAGCACTTTGGCAAGGGGGTGAGGAAAGGCTTTGTGTCATTTGGTTGAATGTTGATCAACTGCTTCTCAGCAAAAAACTCCCAAAGCCGTGTGGAATAAGTTGGTCCCCTGTTTATAATCTAAACAAGAGAACTGATACAACAGGTTAGAGTGCACTGCCTGGTGGAAGGGAGGACAGGGAGATGTTTTGATCTGTTCTTTCCTGAAGGCAGGAAGTCACTGATAAATATGGAGAAAGGGCACCTCGTCACATTTCCCTGTAGTGAGAATTTCAACCTTCCAGGACTGAGAAGTCACCCAGATGGAGCTCTGCCGTCTCCTGAGTCACCACTGCATGTTTCCTGTGAAGGACCTGAGGTGGGGCAGGCAGGCAGGCAGGCAGGCTAAAGGGGCATAGCACCTAACAGGCAGCAATAGCCCTTTCTGCCTGGTCCCTGCTGCACTCTTCCTCCTGATCAGATTGGGATTGGACTGGTCATTTCTTCACTGGCGTTACCCAAGCCCATAGAGCCCAGAAGAAAGACACTGTCTCAGGAAGGCCTCTCAAAGAGCCCCTAACTCCGAGGGGTCCACTCTGAAAACAAACAGTAGCAGAACATGATGGTTTGGGAATCATAGCAACCAGCCTCCTCTGGAAAGAACTTGAACCAAGCAGGTAAAACAGATGGGGAGGAAAAGTTAATAAAGGACTGAACAAACCAATCACAGCGTGAGATTTGCACAAGGATCAAAGAAAGGCAGTGTCACAAAACAAACGCCAGGAAGGTGGGTTGGTTGAGAAAGACTGGCCAGATATTAGTGTGCAAATGACAAAAGAAGGCTGGTGATCTTGGACTGTTAATGCTGAATACTTCTGCATGCATAAATTCTGAAAACATGTTTAGTTAAAGGGAGGAAGACAAGCCAAATGTGGTTATAGTCTAATCAGTGGCATAGCTAGAGGGGGTGCAAAGCACTGTGTTTTGCAGGGAACCGCACCGTAGCGTGCAAGCGGCCCTTCCCCCTCCCCTTTGGAGCAATTCCTGCCGCTAAAGCAAAACGGAGGTGAGTGCAAAACTCCCTGCCTTGCGCCCCCTCTAGCCAAGCCACTGAGTTTAATTAGTTTGCTGTAAGTCCTCGCTCCGTATCTTGGCCAGAGCGCGCCCGAATCCCCGTGTCTTTTCAGCACCCTGGAGAGCGGCAGAGCTCCATTGAGCGGGCCGTTCAGCACCTTGGCCAGAGCGTGCGCCTCTCGCCAGTTCCTTAATCTGTCCTCCTCCTTCCTCCAGCTCTCTTCAAAATGTCATTGTTTCCTCCTTACACACACACACACACAGAGACACACACACAAAGAGAGAGAGAGAGAGAGAGAGAGAGAGAGAGAGAGAGAGAGAGAGATTGACCAGAGAAAAGTGCAATATAAATCACAGATCAATATCGATTCATTTACTGTCAGTTCATGCTACGTTCTGTCCAGAAAGTTTTGTTCTGGCTTTACCAAAATAATGGTTAATTATTAAATTGCACCGTCAGAGAGGAGACGGTGGCTGCAATCCTATCCACATTTTCCTGAGAATAAGCTCCATTGACTATAATGGGACTGACTTCTGAGTAGACACGCCTAGGATTGGGCTTGGTGTGTTTTGCACGGAGAGCAGATCCACGGGGCGAGCAAGAGGCCTTCTTCTTCGGCCTGCTAAGGGACTGAAGGGAGGTAGGAAGACCAGAGGACTGTGGGACTCCCTGAGACATGACAATGAAGGACGATGGATTTTAATCTGCCTGGCAGGTACGACCACCCTTGACCTCCCTGAGAATCATCCTGCCAGTTTCCCTCCCTGAGCTCAATCCTAGAAGTAAGTCCCTTACAGTCATTGGGACTTACTCCCAGGTAAGTGTGGCTAGGATGGCAGCCTGTGCCTGCTCTCCCAATAGCCAGGCAGGCAGGTTCTCCTTTCACTGAGATGTCCTCCAGCGCCTGTGGGAAGGCTGCGAGGTCTGTGTCGATCTAGATGTCACGGAGGAGCGACCAGGATGAGCTGGGGGTTGGTTTACTTTGCCCCCTTCGGTCTTCCCTTCAAGAGCTGCACGCAATATTTTGAAAGTGGAAGGCTCGGGGTGTGGGGAAGGGGTTTCCATCGGAGCTACATGCGGTGGGATCCCTGTTAGTTCTGAACAGAACCACTTCCCTTCTCCCAACTCCTAACTTTGGACTCACTGGAGGGCTTTGGGATTCTATTGCCCAACAAAAGAGATCCTCTTGTAGCGTATTTAAGCGGGGACACGAATCACCAATCCGAAAAGGTCTGAATGGATCCTGGGGAAGAAAGAAGTCTTTGGAGGAGACAGGAGTCGGTCCCTGAAGCCCCAAAGACGGGGGGGGGGGGTCAGGTGGAGAAGTGAGCCAGAGTTACATTTGCAGGCACACCCAGGGACAGAAAGCAGGACGCCACCCAGACCCGCATGGGAAACCCGGAAGCCCTCGCAGGCGTGGGGTGGGGTGGTCTTCACAGGTAGCTCTGCTTATTCCAGGGCCTCTACACGTCCTAGCGGCCACGAAGGGCCCAATCCTACCCAGTTTTCCAGTGCCGGTGCAGCTTGCCAACGAGGCCTGCGGTGGGGAGGCCTCCTCAAGGTCTGGGAGCGTTCGATCCCTTTCCTCGGGGCTGCGTCGTGACGGCGCCGGTGCTGGGAAGTGGGAGAGGATCGGGCCCTACGACATGGGGACCAAACGTGTCTCTGCCTGGCGGAGCCAGGTGGGTCCCACTCAAAACCCGAGGCGCTCATTTCTGCCCAGCCTTCTTTCCCACGCGGGAACTCCCACCCAGGGGGCGTTGGCATCCACCCGGTGGCATAGTTAGAGGGGGCAAGTTTTGCAGGCGCAGGCAGCCCCCCCTCCCCTCCCCTCCCCCCTTCGGAGCCATTCCAGGTGGGGGGAGCAGAGGAGGGAGAGTGGTCTCCTGCAGGGCTTCGAGCTTTGGAAGATGTGCCGGACCCTCCGCGCTTCGCCCCCGGCCACGCCCCCGGCTGCGCCCTTTCTCTCTCCGAAGGGGCGGCGGCTGCCCCTTTCACGCCTCCTGCAGCCCGCCCGGCTCCAGGGAAGAGTGGCGGCCGGCCGGCCGGCGGGCTGCATTGTCCAGTTTGAACTGAGCACCGGAAATGGAGGGGCGATCTGCCTCCGAGCTCGCAGTGGTCATTCGGCCATTGTCCTCTCGGCCAGCCGTGAAATCTCTCCCCAAAGGGGGGGAGGGCGGGATGCGGCCAGGCCCTGCCCGGCCTCCTGTCCCAAGACGACCAGAGGCCCTCCCGGGTCTCAAGAAGCCACGACCCCCCACCCCACCCCCACCCCAGGCTCGTCCTTGGAGATCAAACCCGCTGCTTCTTCTCGGATTGCCCCCCCCAAACCAGCGGAGTTGAAAGGGTCACTTCCGCTCAAAGCATGTAGTGACAGACACACGAATGCGGGGGGGGGGGCGAGCCAGGGAGATAAAGCAGGCAGTTTCAAAAGTTTACATGGGGGGCAGGGTAGGAGCCCCCTCCCCAATTAGGAAGGGGGACGCCAAAAGCATGTGGCATCCGGAAGGCAGCAGAGGAGGGGGGTCGAATCCCTCGGGGGGGGGGCTCTCTCTCTCTGGCCTTGGCTGCACGCCCACATTCCCAGAGACCCCCTCCCCCCTTCCATCAGCACCTGGGGGGCATTGATCGCCTTCCAGTTTCTCTGATTGCTTTTTAACCCGCAAGCAGGCACCGCCTCCTGCCCCCCCCCCGCAATCAATCAGCCCTCGTGTGGCGGGGGGGGGGTGATAGAGACATCATCATACACGCGTGGTTGGGGGTGGCAGCCCAATCCTAAGCGGGTCTACTCCAAAGTAAGTGGCATTATGTTCAATGGGGCTTACTCCCAGGAAAGCGTGCAGAGGATTGTAGCCTGACCTCCTTCCCACAGCCGCCTTCCGTGGGGAGGGAAAGTCCAGCCCCAGGCCCGGAGCAGTCCCGAAGGCTTCCAGGCTCAGGCCGGACCGCAGGAGCCCCGCCTTCTTCGGGCCACGCGGCCCAGCTCCGGATCGACAGCTCCGCCCTTTCTCTTCCCTGCGTCCACTTCTCGACTCGGAGCTCAAGGCTGTGCACGTCTACTCAGGAGTAAGTCTCATTGGAGTCAGTGGGGCTTACTCCCAGGAAAGTGTGCATAGGCTTGGGCTGTCGCTTTCTTAACAGCCCCCCCCCCCGCCCCGGTGAATTTTGTTTCTTCCTTAGGAACGAACGGCTGGAGTTGTCTCTACCCCGTGGCGCGGCCGGAGGGGGGCCAAGTTTTGCAGGGAGACTCCTCGCGGCGTGCAAGGGGTCCCTCCCCTTCGGAGCCGTTCCAGGCGGGGTGGGGAGCAAAGCGGGGGCTAATGCTCGGAGGGGAGGGGGAGGGGCGGCTTGCACAGCTTCCCTGCAAAGCTTAGTGCTTTGGCTACGCCACTCCTGCCCCCCGGACCCGTTTTCGGTCCCCTCTCCAAGGGGACTTTGATTCAACGCGTCCAGAAGACCTGGAGTCCTCTTTCTTTGTGGCCTGAGTGTGTGTGGGGGGACATTCGGGGTTGCAATCAACGCGCCCCCTGAATTGATTTCGTTCTCGCCAGAGATGGACGATGAATGGAGGGTCTTCATGGCCAGACAACACGTGTGGTGGGGATTTCCTTCTTTCTTGACCCGCCTTTCCACCCCTCAAGGCGGCTGACAGCCGTATTGCAGGACCCGAAACACAGCGCTACAAACATTAAAACGGTGAAAACCCCCCAAAACGCAAGCCAGACTCCGCCTCCTCTGCTTCAGGCTTCCACTGGAATTCACTGGGTCTCCAAACCCCAGATCCCAGCCCGCTTCTCTGCTAGTTCTGCGGAGTGGAGAAGGCGAGGAACAGACCCCCTCCCAGCGCAGACCCAAAGCCGGAGCTCAGGAAAGAGGCTTAACACGCCGACATGGAATGGGGAGGAAAAGGGGGGCTGCCTTGGAAACAGGTCGCGCCTGGTCTGGTCCCAGCCCAGTTTATGAAGCAGGAGACCATCGGAGGGGGACGACCCTCAAAGTGGGGGGGGGGCAGTCCAAATGGGAGGGCATTTTTTCCATGGCAGGTAATTTCCCACACGCAGAGAGAAGCGGTGGGAGACCCCCCCATTCACTTTGAAAAATAAAGCCCCCCCGCGAGAGTCTAGTTCGGACCGAGCGGGGAAAGGGGAGCGAGGCCCGGAGGAGCGCAGGAGTCACGTGGAGCTCATGTGGCAGGGCTGAAGGCTGCCATCTGGGTCACACTTTCCTGGGAGTAAGCTCCATTGAAGACAATGGAACTTACTTCCGAGAAGACATGCATAGGCTGGGGCTGTGAGGCTGAAATCCTAGCCACGTTTTCCTGGGAGTAAGTTTCATTGAAACTAATGGGACTTACTTCCGAGTATTCATGCCTAGGTTTGAGCGGATAGGCTGCAATCCTAATCTCACTTTCCTGGGAGTAAGCTCCATTGACACGAATGGGACTTGGTCCTGAGTATCCATGCCTAGGCTTGGGCTCCAGATCTCTTTGGGGGGATCCCCCCCCCCGTTATACAGGCTCCAAATCCAGCCAGATTAATAAAGGGCGCGGGGGAGAGTGGGGGGCCCTCCGGCCAGGCTCTCCCCTCCAGCGTGCGGGACGGCAGAAGGCAACTTTTTTGTCTCCTGGGAGGGAAGAGTTAAGGGGGGAGGGGCGGCCCGGCCATTGTCTCTGAAATTGGGCAGCCTCGCGGGGGCCGGGCCCTCCCACCGCTATTGTGGCCGGGAAGATGTAGCAGCCCTCCCGCCCCCGCCTTTTGGGGACCCAGAGCCGCCGCGACACCCTCTCCAGCCAGAGGAGGCTGCCGGCCCCAGTCCACCATTGCCGGGGGAGCAGCACGATGGGCTCCGTCTCCAACCAGCAGTTCGCAGGTCAGGCGCCCCCCCCCCGCGCTTCCCCTTCCTTCCCTCCCCGTCCCGGGCTGGGGAGGGGGCGTCCCGGGCCGAAGACTTTCGGGGGCTCCGGGGAGACTCCTGCGGCGGGCCTCTCCCGGGAGCGGGGAGCTGGGGCGTCCGGGCTGAGCCGGCGCTGTGTCCGCAGGTGGCTGCGCCAAGGCGGGCGAGGCGGCGGCGCCCGCGACGGAGCCTCCGCGGCCCGAGGAGGAGGGCGGCGGGCAGCCGCAGCAGCGCGGCGCCGGCGTCTGCAAGTGGTTCAACGTGCGGATGGGCTTCGGCTTCCTGGCCATGACCGCCCGCGAAGGCGTCGCCCTGGACGCGCCTGTGGACGTCTTCGTGCACCAGGTAGGCGGGGGGGGCCGGGACCCACGCTCACCTGGGAGCAAGCCCCTTGACTACAGTGGGACTTACTTCTGAGTAGGCAAGCGTGGCATGGGGCTCAGGCTGCCAACACATCCCTTTTCCTGGGAGTAAGCCCCATGGACTAGAATGGGGCTTACTTCTGAGTAGACAGGCACGGGACTGGGCTCTTAGGCTACAAGCTGATCCACACTTTCCTGGGAGTAAGCTCCATTGAAGACAATGGAACTTACTTCCGAGAAGACCTGCCTAGGCTTGCGTTGCGCCCACACTTTCCCATTGGCTTACTTTTGAGTAGACAAGGCTGGGACTGGGCTCCTGGGCGCAGGCTGGAGGGGGCAGCCGCCCGCAGGCCTCGTGGGTAGCGCCAGGGCGAATCCCGTGGGGGGCTCACCGGCTGCCCCCCCCCAGCAGGGCGAGGCCGCAGGACCCCGCTGGCGGAGAGCGCCCTTCCCTCCGGAGGAGAAAGCCCCTGGCTCTCCCGCTTGCGACCCACTGCGTAGCAGGAGCCCGTCAGGCCGGGGAAGCCACGTGTAGTGGGGAAGGCTTCCCTCCGTGGGGAGACTTGTTTGTGGCAGCACGTGGCTTCGCACCAGCCCTGCTCCGCAAGGAGCTCGCTGTTGAGACCCCCCCCCCAAGTTCTGGGGACCCTCAGCGTGTTCTGGCTGCCTTCGAAAAGCGCCCCACCCCACGTGCAGGCCGTGACCTCAGAGCCCGCGGAATGCGTGCGTTGGGGGTGCCGGTGCTTCGCTTTCCAGAGCACCCAGTGGGGAGGCTCTGCCTCACCGGCCTTCCGCCCACTGCACCTCCCGGATGTTGACATGCTGGCCGATCACAGTCAATGAGGCGCTGACAGGTTCTGAGTAGGGTCTCCGCACCGGGACTTGGCTGTGGCCTCCTTCTACGCCTGAGGACAAAATGACTGAGGGGGGGGGGGACCTCAGATCTGTGAAATCGGGGGGGGGGGAGAGACTGAAGTGGGTTGTGGTCACTTGATGGGTGTG